>NW_020954585.1:32578456-32772402 GCF_900497805.2 Vombatus ursinus
TATCTATCTATCTATCTATCTATCTATCTATCTATCTATCTATCTATATACACACACACACACACACACACACACACACACGCACCTTCAAAAAGATCAATGAGAGAGAGGGAAAGGACATGTTCCTAGAGGCTCTTTTTGTTGTAGCAAAGAATTAGAAGCCAAGGGAGTTTCCATCAATTGAAGAATCACTGAACAAATTGTAGTATAGAATATTATTATGCTCCATAATATGAAAGTAATGGAGTCAAATAAATCTAGATAATTTGTATGATAACTTATATAAACTGATGCAGATGAAGTGAGCAGACCTAGAAGAGTAATTTATACTGTGATTACAATATTGTAAAAAGTAAATAAAACTTTGAACATTTAAGAACTCTGATCAGTGCAATGACTAACCATGACAACAGAAGACTGATACACGCTAACTGACCTCTTGACAGAAAGGTGAATCAGAGAAGATGGCTAGTGATAGCTAGACCAAAAATAAAATTATAAAAGAAAGAAAGGAGTGGCAATGAAGCATTTTTTAGGTCACAGAAGAGAAAAGAAGGAAATTCAGAGGGAGATATAGACTAGCAAGAAAGATTTGAAACTAATGTGTTGAAATAGAAATAGATGTATAGTTACAGATATAGGTATAGATATAGATTTGATATGTAAGTATATGTTATATGTAATAGAGATTCAGAGTTTTATATTCAATCATGTTCCTTCCTTCTATATGAAAATGTTTATGAAGTTTGGAATAACTAAAAAAAATTAAAGAGAATAGAGAAAAATTACCTGGTAGAACTGACTATTTATATCACTTCTACATGTATTTCATGGACCTGTGTTTCACATTTTTTGTCTCAGCCTTTAGGTTACAAGCTTATTTGTGACAGGAATGGTTTCTTTTCTCTATGGCGTATGGCAGCAAAGTAAGTCCCTTAACGTCTTGTTGCTTCTCTTTGCACTACAAAGCTACAGGGTGAACTTCAGATCAGCACCAGCAGAGAGAGCTTCTGTGTAAAGATTCTCCACAATGACAAAATCAAAGGTTCAGACACTGTCCCCCTTCCCACAACAAATGGTCCAAAAATAATTTTTTTTATAAAATGTATGGGATAGGGAGTTCTGCTGCTCTCTTTCCAACTTTTCAATCCAGGATAATGAGCTCAATTAAACCCTTTGACTCCAGAAGATGTGGTGGCTCTCCTCTAAATATCAAGTTATAAATAGGGATGGAATGGTACAAAGAACCCTGGATTAGGATTCAGAAGACATGGATTTGAATACTGCCTTCACTCCTGTATTAATGTGTAATACAAAGTAAATGAGTTAGTACTCCTACCTGTATAATGAGGGAGTTTGGGCTAAATAATGTCCAAAGTCTCTTTTAGCTCTAACTCTTATAATTTCAAAAAAAATAAGGGAAAAATTAATTTTCAGAGTATTTCTATTAGCTCAAATAAATGTCAAGCTAAAAGGGAGTATACAAATTGATTTAATTTCTATTCATTCTATTATTATGGATAATTAAGAGTTGGTTCAGTCTGCTTATGATTATTACTACAGACACCAAAAGATGCTTGGGATGTTTAGGGTTTTGTTAGCAGTCATTAGAAGTGACCACAATCATTCATTTTTCACAGCCAGACACTATTATTAAAAATGATGAGGTTTTTAGAGAAAAATATTTATGGGACTAAACTGAATGGAAATTGCACAGCATTAAACATATAGTATATCTTTTCCTAAATAAGAAAATAAATCTAAACTAAGGAAAGATGCAGTTTGTAAATGAGCCTTATCTTTCCATCCTTATAGCCTGCCAACTTCGCCCTTTGATATTCACAGTATATTTTCAATAACTAATTTTAAATAACATTTTCCTTGGCTCTCTTACTGTAAGAGATATACACAGAAAGAACTATGAAATGCAAGAAAATCATATTGAATCTCAAAATTTTGCAGTTGGAAGGAACATCAGAGGAGGATGTATAGTCAGAGGACATGTTTTAAATTCTGATCTGCTATTTATTGCCTTTGTGACCTTGGGCAATAATAATCAACATTTATATGATGTTTAAGGTTTACAAAACACTCTGTATCATGCCTTATGTCTTTTGATTCTCCAAACACAGCAAGGCATTTTATAGATTAAAAAAAATCTGAGACTTAGGTTGTTTGTTTTACAGCATTATTAGATAGGCAGGGCAGGGGAAAGGAAAGGAATAAGCATTTATATGACTCTACCATATGCTAGGCATTGTGCTAAATGCTTTACAAATTCACAATAGCCCTGAGAGATTGGTGCTGTAATTTTCCCCATTTTACAGCTGAGTAATCTAAGGCAACCAAAGGTCAAGTGACTTACCCAGGATCACACTGCTAGTAGGTATCTGAGGCTAGATTTGAATTCAGGTCTTCCTGATTCCAGGCCCAGAACCCAATCCACCGTGCCACATATATCAAGGCAATTGCTTATCTTGATTTTACCAAAGCACTTGACAAAATTTCTCATTCTATTCTCTTGAACAAAACAACGACATGATTAAGTAGATTTGGAACTATTTATATAACTAGACACAATGAGCAGCCATTAATAGTTCATTGCATGGATAGCCCATGTACTCTACTGGTCTCCCTGAAATGTCAAAAGAGTGTGGGAAATGCCTCCAAGATTAGCTGGAAGCCCCTGCAGTGAACCTATGGGCATGTATGGGAGGAAATGGATCAGAATTGAATAGGATGGGCAGACATTGATGGGATGTGATCTGCATCCTTGAAGAAAATATCTACATCCATGAGATCACAGATACATCAGCCTAAGTTAGCCTGGAAAACTATCTCTATGGCAGTTCCCTAGGATGCTTGGTTCTGTACTTCTTAAAGTTTTTATCAATTGCTTGGATGAAGACATTGTCGGTTTTTAAGGTGAAATAAAAGTGGAAAAGATAGCTATTACACTGGTTGACAAAGTCATCACCCAAAAATTGCAACTTCCTAGCACACTGGGCCAAATCTAAGATGAAATTTAATAAGGTTAAACTTGGGATCCAGAAATCAACTTCTTAAGGACAAGAAGGCAGAGACATAGCTACACAGCAGATTTTCTGAAAAAGATTTGGTGGTTTTGAATGTCATAAACTCAATTGAAGGTAGTATGCCACTATGGAAAGAGTACAGAATTAGGAGAAGTACTTGGGTTTGCATCCCATCTCTGTGCTAACTTGGACAAATCATTTAAACTTTGGGGCTTCATTTTACTTATCTGTAAAATTAAGGGGCAAAAACTGAGTGGCCTCTAAAATCCACTCTACCTCTAAACATATGATCATATGAATAATCAATATGGCAGTCAAAAAAGCATTGTATTAAGGGAAAAATGTTGCTCAGAATGAGGAAAGTAATAATCTCATTATATTGTACCTTGGTTAAGCCATATCTGGAGTATTGTACTCAATTCTGGACAAAATACTTTAGACAGGTTATTGATAAGCTGGAGACTGTCCAGAGCACAACAATCAGTAGAGTGAAGGGTCTTGAGTCCTTGTTATTCAAAGATTTGTTAAAAGATTGGGGTATGTTCAATAGAAGAAAAGACTGGGGAAGAGGGACATGATAGCTATTTTTAAGTATTTAGAGGATGTCATGTGGAATAGCAATCAGAATTATTCTATTTGGCACTAGAGAATAGAGTTAGGAGCAATAAGAGGAAGTTACAGAGAGAGATATTTAGTCTTTGGAAAAGGAAAAGCTTCCCCAAATTAGAGCTATCTAGAAATAGAATAGACAGCCTTAGGAAGTAGTGTGTTCCCCTTCACTAAAAGTCTCTAGGTTAAGATTGAGGGCAAACATTGCGAATGTTGTAGAGGGTGTCCTTATTTAAATATACATTGGATTGGATGTACTTTAAGTATTTTCCAATTCTCAGATTTTATAATTTTATGATTCTGTAATCAAAAAGGCCAGAATATTCTTTGTGAGTCTAGCAGATGCCTGGCATCAAGCTCCAATTGTAATTAAGTTTCATAAAGCTCTGAAACTCTATAACCTCTTATACAGTTCTAAGTACTGACATCCATAGTCATTCATTTATTCAAGAGGCAGCCTGCTGTGGTAGAAGGAATGTCAAACTTCTAATCAAGAGATCCTGGTTTGAATCTCACTCTGATAATTCCTATCTGTGTGACATCAGTGAAATTGCTTAACTTCTCTAAATGTGTTTCCATATCAGTGATATACAACTTACAGTGATTGTTTACTTATCTCATAGAGTTTGTGTGTAAAAACTTCATTGTAAAGTTACATAAATGTAACCAAGTATTTACTTGTTTATTCAAAAAATATTAACAACCTACCTACTAGGGTCAGAAAAATATGGTAGGCACAGTTTCTGCCTTCAAAGAGTATCCAGCTTTTAGCTACTTCATTAGCTCTATCTATAAGCTTTACTGAATATTGAGTTGTACAACAAAACCAACAAAAAGGTCTAAAATGGAGCCGGAGGGAGCACTAATGAAGTGATCTTCATTACAACACTACTCCTTAGGGTCAGTTATATTGGAAGAATGGATAATAGCATGCTATTTCAAGCAGCTGTTGCTTAGTGAGTTACCCAATCAAGGCAGGAATGGATGAAAAACACTTGAAGGATTTACAGAAACACAGCTTCAGGCAATGTTGAAAAAGAAGCAAGAATTGGAAAACAATTACAGTTGAAAGACCAACTTGACATTCAGCTACAGGAAATGAATTGCATTTTCTGACTTTAGGTTTCATATCAACCAAATCTAAGAGGCAAAGGTAAAAATAATAGCTTCAAATAATAGCGATAGGCATAAATCGTGTTACTCCCAATTCAAGAGGCCCATAAGAAATTCAGGTTTTCCCTGAAATTCTAAGGTGGAGACATGAGCTAAAGAATATGAGAAAAACCTTATCTATTCTCTTTGGGGTTAGACTCTCCAAAGATCATAGCCAGCCTGCTTGAGCTTAAGTGTTGCTGGTATCTAGAGAGTCCTCTGAAAGAGATTAATCAGGTTCCCTCTAGAACAGTAATTTATTGTGCAAAGAAGATATCAGGTATAGGATTGTTGTTCGTTTTTTTCTTCCACTATAAAATAAATTCTTAAAACACAAAAGACTCATAAACATACAATAATAAATACTTAAAACATGAAATATAGTCTATCATCTATTATACTCTCCTGGGAAGTAAAGATAACTTTGTGGGGCTGGGGAGCAAAGGTTATCACCAGCGCTGGAAACATCTATTTCTCAGGATTGCTATTGATGAAGTGGGCTCAGGGATGGAAACACACAATAAGACAAGGCTCAGGTTCACCTCAGAAAGCACATAGTCTTGCTGTCATGTTGATGCAGTCATTGTTGCTACCAGAGAGGGAAGGGGTCAGAAATGTTCTCCCCACCCCTTAGAAGTCTAAGGGGCATGTAGCCTTGGCAGCATCCCAACAAAAATATCATCTCAAAATAGGGGAAGGTGGGTCTTTTCCAAAGTAAGCTTACTGAGGGCATAGCTTTTTCATAGATCAGTTATCAAATATACTTGACAGATCCTCACAGAAAGTGACCAGTAAAATTGTTACATGACCCCAAAATGGAAGTCCTTTGGAGTTGAGCAAGAGTACAAGTCCATCCTTAAAAGAGCCCAGTCATTCATACTCACCTTCATCAAAGCTGCTTGCCATCGGAGTTCCTTTGATCACCCACTACACATAATATTGTGGATTTAAGAGCTAGAAGTAGTCTTAAGGAATTTGATGCTTCAACCTACCTTTTATCTTTTTTTACAAGTAACTAGCATATTATTCACATCTTCCCTTCTAGGAGATATGTTGAAAAACAATTTCCTGAATATTTTTTTAAAATTATGTTGCCTCCAATTGACAATTGGCACCATTACCTTCCACTTGTTTGGATTGGGGAGGTAACTTTCTTTTATGAACAGGGAGGAGCTGCTTTGATTCCAAACTGGTTCCCTCTTTGGAAATGTAGAAATATTTTAATGACCTTCATATTTGGCAGAAATCTGAATGTAGAAGATGCAACTTTGCCTCCATTCTTAAAAAGACAAACCTAATCTGGCCTGCATTCTAGCCTTTGACCTGACTTGCCTGGAACTAGTAAGCAGGATTCTAAAAACACAAGCCTGATAAGATTGCTTCTCTTTCTGTGCGTGTGTGTGTGTGTGTGTGTGTGTGTGTGTGTGTCTGTCTGTCTGTCTGTCTGTCGCTGTCTCTCTGTCTCTCTGTTTCTCTCTGTCTCTGTCACTCTCTCTGTCTCTCTCTCTCTTTCTCTCTCCTCTTCTGGATAGAAACTTTTGGTTTCTCCTTTGTACTCCACTTGGCCCTTAGGCCTACCTTTGTCATTCACCACCATGAAAGGCCAATACTTCATGTACAACTGCAGAATCAAATCTGCAACCAATCAGATGTTTAGCATCAAAGATTATTATGGTGGGGTTCATTACAACTTGATTCTTTGCAGAACTACTGTGAGAAATGCTCAATTATTAGGTTCCCACATAAGTTGCAAAAAAACAGGGAAGGTGATGAATGGCTAACTGATTAAGGGGAGAGTGACATTCCTCGGTCAGTTAAGCTGGGTTAATTTAACAGCAGGGTTCCTGTTTCTGCAGCCCAAGCTGGTTGAGGGTCAATGTCCAGGCACAAGAATCTGCTACTACTCAGGCTCAATGAACCTCATGCATATGCTAACTAAAGGATCAGGATTTCCACCAATTGTAACTCGGATTGAGGTTTCTCTAATTAGAATATGGAATTGTGAACCTAAGCAATTGTGAAACTTTTGATTGTAACTCGGACCAATCCGAGTCTTGGAGGGAGGGGTAAGGGGACCAGACTAACAGTATAAAGCTCATTCTCGCTCCTGTGTTGAGTGTATTTCCTTCTTGGGAGGGAATGTACCCTATTTTCGTCAGAATTGAATAAAGGAATTTCTTTCTTCACTCTAAAAGAGCTGTATCCTGTTATTCCGACTCTCGGCTGGCTCGCAACTGGGGAAGCAATGGGCAGTGGCAGCTTGTCCCGTGCTAACTCCCCAATTCTGCCGGTCCTGGAGGTCGTTGATAACAATTACTAATGAAATATTTATGTCAGTGAAGGTAATATAGCTTGGAATGGTCCTGTTTTTGGTTTAGTTTTTTGTCTGTTTGGTTTTTTTAATTTTGTTTTATTTTTTGTTTTATCATTGAAATGATCTCCACTTTCCCATGTTGGAAGACTCCCACATAGGAATAAGTGGGGCTGAAGAGGTTTACCTACAATTCCCAGAAAAACCTTAAAACTTTTAGATTCCTTGTAGACTCACTTATCTCTCTTTGACAAAAAGAACCTGGCTTCAGTTTGTCTACCGGTCCCAGGAAGACCTTAAAGTTTTAGAAACTGCCTTATTTCCCTTTGAAAGCAAACTCCCCTTCCAGCTCCCTTCATTATCTATTCTCATTGTCTGTTCAAATCACTCAGACATTCCAAATGGAAATTCTCACCTGGACCCTTTTCCAAATGGTCCACCTCCCCCATCAACTGGCTTTCCCATTGTTCTGCCTTCCTGGCCATTTCCACCCTTAATCCTTGCTAGGCGCCAGTGTTCCCTTTGCCCAGCTTGCTGGCCACCCCTATCCAATCCAGATCTCCCTAGACCCCTCCTCCCCTCACCCCAAGCTGCTTGGCCATTCCTTGGACCCCTCCTCCCGTCACTCCAAACTGGATGGCCCCTCCCTCAGTCTGTACTTAAGGCTCACCTTTACCCCATTCTGAGGCTGAGCTGTTCTCAAGCTTAGAAGCTGAGACCCCTCATGCCCACCTATAATGGGCATCACCTGGCCTATCCACCCCAGCCCCGACTCAGAAGCTGAGCTTTCTAGACTGCCTCACGCTGCTCGTCCTTGCGAGCATCACCTGACCATCTTGAACCCTATTTAGATCACTGATGTTTGGGTTCCTTTGGAGTCTGGCCTATATGCTTATCCTTAATACACTTTTTCTCTGGCTGGAAGAAGATCTGAGTTGAATTAATTCAGGCAGATCCGTGCCGTGATTTGGGCTTTTTCCCACGATCTTGGGGCGCCTCTGTGCATCTAAGAGCACCTCAAACCCCTCCCCCCTTTAGTGCTAAGATCAATGCTAACTATGGGTCCATTCAATATGGTTCCTGGGATATCACAGATCCCCGGTGCAGTAAAAAGGGATGCTGTTGCTCTGAGTAAAACCATTGACTAACTCTTCAGAGGCAGGAAATTACTGACTATTGGAGTCATTTTGGAATTAATTATATGTATACAGACTACTAATTAGTTAGAACAAAGCTCAAAATCAACAACAAATTAAAAAGATAAGAATGAAAAGACATTTCATGCAATCTCAACAGATTTAACTGAGATAAAAGTTAGCAGGAGAAGAAAAAAATCACTCAGCCATCAAACATTCATCTACTTTCCAAGTAGATACACATAGCAGCCAAGGTCAATAATATAAATTCATTTGTAAAACACTGCAGAGAAGATCAAAAAATATCTTGACAAATATTTCCTCACAAAATAGCACAAACCAGTAAGGAGTTGGTGAGTCAAATGAGCCAAGAGAACGTTTGGCAAAAGATTCATCTAAATGCATATATTATTTATCCCTATTTTAGACAGGAAAAAACCAAATTCACTAATATTAGGGAACTTGGGCAAAGTCATCAGCTAATATATACATGAACTCAGATTTCTCACTCCACATGAAATGCTCTCAGTACCTCTTAGTGACTAAAATCATATATTATGAGTGCTCAAAACCTCATTAAATGTCTTCAAATGATGTTTTTTGCTACAGCACTGGTCTTGAAGCAAAGGTTCTTTATTTAATATAAATATGTATGTGATAGAAATGGCATTAATTTTCTTGGTAGCCATATGTATTCAATAATCTTTGTAAATAATTTATTTTACCTACACACTATGCTTTTCACTCAGATTGCAAGATTTTCTCAATCTCAAAACACATATCCTCCATAAAGACTTTCTTGATCACTCCAACCCCACTTGATCTCTCTTTTTCTTAACTCCTATTGTCTTTGCTAATAATTTGGGCGCTTTATCAGGTATTGTCCCAGTCAAAAAGAAAGGACTAAATTGAGTGCTGTTTGCATTGCTAGAAACTAATAAATAATGAATTGAATTGGTGGAGAGGAAGAGAAGGTAAGTAAAACACTTTTTCAATGTTAACATGAAGCAGAAATTACCTTTAATTTGACTCATCTTTCCTGTCTCAAACACCCCAACCGTCTAAAACAATAATAACAAGGACAACTTTGAACAAAGAATCAACATCTAACCACTCATCCTTTAGAAAAAGACAAAAATTCTAAGAACTAAGAAAGAAAGGGTATGGAAATGAGACCTATTCAAAACATTTCTCTCCTTTGTGGATTCAAAGCACTTCTTTTAACTGGTTAATTGACTGCAAAGTTGAGCTTCAGCTCATTTTAAAATCTAGATTCCCCCAGTTTAGAAATATGATTTCTTAAAACGTATTCATTTTAACAAAAGTCTATAACAACAAAACAACTTTGAAAGTCCTTGAGGCTTATTATAACAAGATTTATGTGTATATGACTCTGAATTTAATGCCCTTGTATAAAATGTGTTTTTGAGAAATTCAATAATTGAGTAATTGCTTTTGGAACTAGAAAATCTAAACAAGGAAAGAAATACTAGAGTTACATCTTCCCTCAAGTAAAAAATTTTTAAAAACACAATCCTCTTTTCCTAGAGCTCCCCTCAAGAATACTAAAGCTAATTGACAATAACAAAAAAATTATCACTTCTTAGTAATTCTCTTGTTGTTATAACTATCACTATAGAATAACATACATAGATATAGGTGCTACCCAGATAGGAAAAATATGATTTCAGGCACATGGAAAAAAAAGAAATGTTAAACCCCTATAACTAAACTGTTTATGGACATAACTGCATATGCATATACATCTATATATGTGTGTTTGCATGAATATAAATGTGCATATATGTATATATATTCCTTCCTATTTTTAAATTTTATTTGTGTCATTCAGACAGACCTTTCCTCTAGGCTTTGAACTAAAAACTAGTGTTTAATATAGTTCACTATTTCACTGCCATATAGATATCCTTTTCATTCAAATATAGTTCCCACAAACTAGAAAACTTCTTGGAATATTGCATGGCCATTCAATTCTACAAAAGGTAATGAGGAAATGTCAGTTAAAAACACCTACTGGAAGACACAACATGTACATATACATATAAGAATAAACAGCATAAACACAAAAGAAAATCAAAGAAGTTAAAAGATAGTGAGAAAGGACACAAAGTTGAGGAAATTGAAATTAGGAAAGGCTTTCAAAAAAGTCGTATTTGAGTTTCATCTTTTTTTGTTGTTTCTCTTTTTTATATAATGTTTCCTCATTTACATGTAAAAAAATTTAACTCATTTTTTAAAATTTCAAGTTCAAATTCTTTCCTTCCCTCATTCCCCTTCCACCTCCTAGAGAAGGAAGGCAATTTGATATAGATTATGCACATGAAGCCATGCAAAACATATTTCTGCATTAGCCATGTTGCAAAAGAAAACACACAGACAAAACCTAAGAAAAATATGCTTCAATCTGCACTCAGTACATCAGTTCTCTCTTTCTGGAAATAGATAGCACCTTTCCTCATAGATCCTTTGGAACTGTCTTGGATAATTTTCTTGATCAGAGTAGCTAAATCTTTCACTTTGGAATATCCTTACAATGTTGCTGTTACTATGTATGTTTTCCAAGTTCTGCTCACTTCACTTTACAATGGGTCATGTAAGATTTTCCAGGTATTTCTGAAAGCATCCTACTCATCATTTCTTACAGCACAATAGTATTCCATCATAATCATATACCACAATACGTTTAGCCATACTCCACTTGATGGGCATCCCCTCAGTTTCCAATCCTTTGCCACAACAAAAAGAACTGCTGTAAATACTTTTGTACATATAGGTCCTTTTCCTTTTCTTAAATCTCTTTGGAACACAGATCTAGTAGTGATATTGCTAGATCAAAGGTTATGCACAGTTTGAAAGTCCTTTAGGCATAGTTCCAAATGGCTCTCCAGAATGGTTGGATCAGTTTACAACTCCACCAGTGTATTACTGTACCAATTGTTCCACATCCCCTCCAACATTTGTCATTTTCCTTTTCTCTCATATTAGCCAATCTGATATGTGTGAGGTGGTACCTCAGAGTTGTTTTAATTTGCATTTCTCTAATCAATACTGATTTAGAGCATATTTTGATATGATTATAGGTAGCTTTGATTTCTTCTTCTGAAAACTCCCTGTACATATCCTTTGACAATTTATCAATTGGGGAATGGTTTATATTTTTAGAAGTTTGACTTAGTTCCTTATATATTTGAGAAATGAGGCCCTTACCAGAGAAACTTGCTGTAAATTCCCCCCATCCACCCCAGTTTCCTAATTCCCTTTTAATCAAGGCTGCATTGGGTTTTTTGTATGAAAAACTTTTTTTTTAAATTTGATGTAATCAAAATTATCCATTTTACATCCTGTAATGCTTTCTATCTCTTGTTTAGGCATAAATTCTTCCCTTATCCCTAGTCTGGCAAGTAAACTATTCCTCACTCTCCTAATTTCTCATGCTATCACCATTTATATTATAACCATGTACATATTTTGACCCTATCTCAGCATATGGTGTGAGATTTTGGTCTATACCTAGTTTTTGCCAAACTGCTTTCTAGTTTTCCCAGTATTTTTGTCAAATAGTGAGTTCTTACTACAAAGCTTGGATTTTTGGGTTTATCAAACACTAGATTACTATGAACATTTACTACCATGTAGTATATAACTAATCTATTCCACTGATCTACCATTCTTTTTCTTAATCAGTACCAGATTGTTTTCATGAGAACCACTTTGTAATACAGTTTGATATCTGGTAACACTAAGTTGCAATTCCTTCACATTTTTTCATTGATTCCCCTGATATTCTTGAACTTTTTTTTTTTTTTTGCAAATTATTCTTATTACTTTTTCTAACTCTATAAAATAATTCTTTGGTATTGATTGGTATGGAACTGAATAAGTAAATTAACTTACGTGGAATTGTCGTTTTTATCACGTTGCCTGGGACTACCCATGAGCTTATTTCTCCAATTATTTAGATTTATCTTTATTTATGTGAAGAATGTTTTATAATTGTGTTCATATACTACCTGTGTTTATCTTGGCAGGTAGACTCCCAAGTATTTTATATTCTCTGCATTATTCTATCCATTGTGCCACATAATTGCCCTAATTCACTCTGCCACCTAGCTGCCTGATCTTTGAGATATATTGCTATAATCTCCTTAGGTAGTATTTATTTAAAATTGTTGCATCTATGTTCATTAGGGAGATTGGTCAATAGTTTTCTTTCTCAATTTTTGCTATTCTTGTTTAAGATAACGGCACCCTATTTGTGTCAAAGGAATTTGGTAGGACTCCTTCTTTGCTTGTTTTTCCAAATAGTTTGTATGGTATTGAAATTAATTTTTCTTTAAATTTTGGGTAGAATTCTTTTGTGAATCCATCTGCTCCTGGGAATTTTTTTCTTAGGGAGCTCATTTATGGCTTGCTCAGTTTCTTTTTCTAAGAAGAGGTTCTTCTGTTAATCTGGAAAACATATATTTTTAATTAATTAATCTATTTTTAGTTTTCAACATTCATTTCCATAAGCTTTTGAGTTTTACATTTTCTCTCCCTCCTTCCCCTCCCCTAGCCAAGAAAGCATCAAATCTGATATAGGCTCTACATACACATTCATATTAAACATATTTTCACATTAGTCATGCAACATATACTTTCATAAATGTTCATCCATGTCACTTAGATTATTAGATTTATTAGCATGTAATAAGGAAAAATAATTCTTAATAATTGCTTTAATTTCATCTTTATTGATGGTTAATTCACCCTTTCATTTTTCATACTGGCATTTTTGATACATTTCCTTTTTTTAATCAAATTAACCAATGATTTGTCAACTTTATTCTGTTTTTCATAAATCCATCTCCTAGTTTTATTTATTAGTTCAATGGTTTTCTTACTGTCAATTTTATTAACCTCTCCTTTAATTTTCATAATTTCCAATTTGATATTTAATTGAAGATTTTTTATTTGTTTTTTTCTTGTTTTTTTTTTATTGTATGCGCAATTCATTAAGCTGCTATTTCTCTATTTTGTTGATGTAAGCATTTAGAGATATAAATTTTCCCTTAAGTACTGCTTTGGCTGCATTCCATAAGTTTTGGTATGTTGTATCATTGTTGTCCTTATTAATGGAATTATTTATTGTTTCTATGATTTGTCCTTTGACCCCCTCATTCTTTAGGATTAGATTATTTAGTTTCAAATTAATTTTTAATTTATGTTTCCATAGCCCTTTATTGAATGTATTAATTAGTTCTATTTTTGCTTTTGCTTTGTCTGAAATCATGACTGTACCCCTAGTTTGTTTGTTTGTTTGTTTTACCTCAGCTGAAACACAATAGATTCTGCTCCAGCCCCTTGTTTTTATCCTATGTGTGTTTCTCTGTTTCAAGTATGTTTTTTGTAACCAACATATTGTTGGATTCTGGTTTTTAATCCATTCTGCTATTTGTTTTATGGGTGAGTTCATCCCATTCACATTCACAGTTATGATTTCTAATTGTGTATTTCCCACCATTCTATTTTTTCCCTGTTTTTCCTTCTCTCTCCTTGTTTTTGCCTGTGCCTCCTCAAAAGTCTGTTTTGCTTCTGACCACTGCCTCCTTTAATCTACCCTCCCTTTTATCATCCCTTCTTTTATTCCCTTCCCCTCCCACTTCCCTGTATAATAAGATAGATTTCTATACTCAACTCAGTGTTTATGTTATTCCCTATTTGAGGAGAGTGATATGATTATGATAGTTGTGAGAAGGATGGTTTGAATACAGAAGAGAATTGAGGCAGAGAGACCAATTAGGGGACATTTGCAATAGTGAAGACAAGAAGTAATGCACCAAGGTGGTGACTACATGATTAAAGAAAAGGGAACAGATATGAGAAATGTTATTGAAATAGAAAGAATTATCAGCTAATAGGAGATGAGGATGAGAGAGATTGAGGAGTCCAGGATTATGCTGAGGTTATAAACCTGGGAGATTAGAAAAATGATAGTGCCTTCAACAGAAATAGGGAAGTTTGGAAGATGGGGAAACTTGAGGAGAAAGATAATGAATTCTGTTTGGGCATGTTAAGTTTATGATATCTCCAGATATCCCATTTGAAATGTCCAGTATGCACGTAGTGATTTGTGATTGAAGTTCAGAGGAGACGCATGGACTTAATATATACATCTGTGTATCATCTGCATAGCAATGATAATTAAACCCATGGGATCTGATGAAGTCACAATTATATATGTTTTTCGACTAGATAATGATTTTTTGAGAAAGATTTAGCACTGTTGAGTTTGACAATTTTATTGCCCTAGATCATCTTCTTTCCTCTTCTCTTTTCATCTCCTCTCCTCTTTTTATCCCCTCTCTCTTGGTGATCTCATCAGCCCTGATGGGTTTAATCAATTCTCAGATCTATATATCCCATCCTCATCCCTCTCCTAAGCTCCAGGCTCACATTGCCAGTTGTTTCCAGCACATCTTCACCTGACTGTTCCATTATAACTCCACACTCAACATATAAAAAATGAAACTGTCCGGAAAGCTGGAAAACAGTCTGGCAGAAATTGAGTTATAGATCGATATCTTGAACCATTTACCAAGATAAGGTCAAAATGAATACATAACCTAGATATAAAGGGAGATATCACCAGTGACAGAAGTGATTAGTTTTCTATTATATTAATAATTAATTGTTAAATTGGGATCCAGACTTTTTTTTTCTATTTTCTTCATCAGGGACCAGTCCCTGTAGGTCAGTCAGCCTGTCTCTTAAGAGCATGGCTGATAGAAAAGATTGCCCTAATCTTGGAGGTACAAGTTCCTCAATCATGGGCAGTACTCTGCCTAACTAGGAGACCTTACTTCTGTTTAGAGTGTAAACAGTATCTGATCTAGGTGAATTTCTTCCCCAAAGCAATGAATTCATATCCTTATACCTCCCCCACCCCTCCATTGTAGTGTAGGGTGATTTAGCTTGTGAAGGAGAAAACCAACCAGAGTGATCTGGGTAGAGATGGATTCATTTGTCCAGATTGCTGGAGGCAACTGAATCTCATGATCAAGCCATGCTTTCAGGATATGAGACTTTTAGCCTACACCCTCATTAATCGTTCACCAGTCTGGGTTGATTTCTCCTGTCAGGGGAATTCCCCTTCAAAAAATATTTAAGGTATGCAGTATCTCCATTAGGTGTCTTTGGTTACTGAAAGAAACTACTGACCATCAATTTTTTTATTATTAGCTAGCCTAATTAATAAATTGATTATTAATTACCCAGAAACTCTGTCTCAGGTTTTCATTCATCACACAAGAAAATTAGAAGCATGGCACACATTACCTATCAGACGAATGGATAGGAGAACAATTTATGAATAAACAAGAGATAGCATTATGAGGTGTAAAAATGGATAATTTCAATTACATTAAATTAAAAAGGATTGTACAAATAAAACCAATGTAGCCAAGATTAGAAGGAAAGCAGAAAATGGAGGGGGGTGGATTTTATATAGTTTCTCATATAAAGGTCTCATATAACAAATATATAAAGAACTTTGTCAAATTTATAAGAATATGAGTCATTCCCCAACTGATAAATGGTTAAAGAATATGAACAGGCAGTTTTTCAATGAAGGTATAGTCTTGCATCTATCAGATTGGCTAAAATGATAGATGCCTTACAATTGCGGAATAGCTAAACAAGTTGTGGTATATGATTGTGATGGAATACTATTATGTTATAAGAAATGATGAATTGATTGATTTTAGAAAAACACAGAAAGGTTTGAATGAAATAATGAAAAGTGGAATAAGCAGTAATGGGACAATGCTGTACACAGTAACAGAAATTTTGTCCTAAGAACAACTTTCAATTACTAATTCATCTTAAGTATCATTAATACTCAGACCAATTACCGAATACCTCCAGAGAAGGAAATGACAAATAGAAGTGCATATGTGTGTGTATGTAAATATTTTTGTGTTCAATTATAGCCTTCCCTAGGATGGGGTGGGAGGGGAGAGAGGAAAAAAAATAAAAAGTGCACAGCAAAGAACAAAAGAAAACTTAGAAGAGAGCACAGAAAAGTAGGGTAGCTTTGTAAACAATGTATAATATTTATTACATAGTTTTTTTAAAAAAGTAAATGGTCTGAAATGAACATTCATGGCTTAATATTGCATCTGTTCTATGTACATAGAAGTGTTCTTTTGTCTTAAGTTCAAAATGAATACAAAAATAAGTTTAATGTAATTCTTTATATTACCTCCCCTTCCCCAAATTAACCTATGCTTCATTATTTCTATAAATAGCACCGCCATCCTTTTAGGCATCCAAGCAGGACCTAAACTTTGGAAGACAGCCTTGACTCTTCTCTCTCCTTCAACCACCCTATCCTAACATTTGCTAAGTCTCAATGATTCTGCTTATGCTACATCTCTCACGTCTGTTGGCTTCTCTCCATTCACATGGCCAGTGCCTTACTTCAAGGCTTTATTACCTCTCATTTGGCAATAGATTCCTAAGTGTTCACCGTACTTCTAATCTTTTCCTCCTCCATTCCATCTTTCACACAGCTGCCAAAATTTTCTTCCTAAAGGGAAAGATGGAATTTGTCCATATTATATTATATTTGTATTATACATAAATGGCCTAAAGATATGAACAGGCAGTTTTCATTTAAAAAAAAAAACCCTATAGGCTATTGATAGCCATAGTAAAAAATGCTCCAAATCACTAAGTAGATAAATACAAATTAAAGCAATTCTGAGATTCCACTTCATACCATCAGATTGGCAAAGAGTACAAAAAAGGAAAATGAAAAATGTTGAAGGAGCTGTTGAACAACAAGCACATTGATGTACTGTCAGTGGATAGAATGGGTACAAACACTCTGGAAAGTAACTGGGAATTGTACCCAAAAAGGTACTAAACAATGCATGTCCTTTGACACAGCTATGTCACTGGTAGGTAGACCCATATCTAAATGAGAACAGAGAAATATGGAGAGGTTTTATGTATATAAAAATATTTACAGCATAGTGACAAAAAAAAACTAGAAACCAAAGGATTGCCCATCAATTGAAGAATTAATGAATAAACTGTATAAATAAATGTGATAGAATACCACTGCACTGTAAGAAATGAGGAAATAGATAATTTCAAAGAGACTTGAAAAAACATATGAATTTATACAGAGTGAAGTCAATAGAACTAGAAAAACAATTTGTGCCATAACATCAATATTTTAAAAATGAACAATTTTGAAGACTTTTACAAATTGATAAAGAATTAAATGTGAAGAGCCGGGAGACCAATTTGTACAACACTATAAAACAAATACTTTTGAAAGCTATGAGAATTATGTTCACTACACTGACCATCCATGATTCCAGAGGTTTGATGAGGAGACATATTATCCACCTCCTGACAGAAAGGTGATGGATTCAAGATGCATGAGATATATAAGCTTTTGTTTAAAGTCAATTGGGAGTTTGTTTCCCTTAATTATGCATATTTGTTATTAGGAATGTTTTTCTTCTCTCTTTTTTTATTCCGAAGGGTAGGGATGGAAAGGAGAAAAAATAAAATTCCGTTCATTAAAAAAAAAAGAAAATTAATAAGTTGACAGTGGTGTGCTACAGATGTAGCACGTTACATGACATTCGATGAGGTCATTGTATAGTTAGTTTTGCTTAATTGTTTTAGTTTGTTAAAAGAGACAGCTCATGTACTGGGAGTAATCTGTAAATGTTTGTAATGTAAAAATAAAACATACTAATAAAACTTTTTTTAAGGTTTACATTAAACTTTCCAACCTTATTTTATATTGATCCCCTTTATAAACACTACATTTCAGCCAAACTGGCCTACCCACTATTCACCAAAATTGATATTCACTTCTTATCTCAGTGTCTTTGTACAATCCATCCCAAATACCCAGAATAGACTTCCTCCCCACCTTCACCTCTATAAATCCTCAGCTTCCTTCAAGGCTCAGGTCAGATGCCATCTACTATAGAAATCTTGCCCTATTTCCCTTAGTCTTTAGTAGTCTTTCTTTTCCTAAATTGCTTTGAATTTATGTTTTTCTATGTTGCACCCCTCTGGCTATAAGCTCCTTGACACAGGGACTCTAGCACCTAGCATAGTGCCTTGCACTTAGCAAGTACCTAATATATACTAGATGAATTGAATTGAATTTTGTTACACAATGGTAGCAAATCAGTAAAGAGATATTTTTTTTTCCCCTTTGGTTGGTTAAACAGCCCTCTCCATCATTTGCACTATCAAATTTCTTCACAAACCTTTTTTTCCCCTAAAATAAAAAATTAATATCCAGTCCAAAACCTGTTTAACTTTCAAGCACTGACTCTGGAACTCTTATTCTCTTGACCAAAACAAAATTTTTAAATCTTTAAATTAATGAGGTTCCGGGGCAGCTAGGTAGTGCAGTAGATGGAGCACTGGCCTTGGAGTCAGGAGGACCTGAGTACAAATCCAGCTTCAGACACATAACACTCACTAGCTGTGTGACCCTGGGCAAGTCACTTAACCCCATTGCCTAGCAAAACAAAAATTTAATAAGGTTCTTTTTATATCAAATTTGATAACTGAATGGATGAATAGTCCCAGTGCATAGAGCTCAGGACTTGGATTTTAAGTCTTGCCGCAAACATTTACTAGCTGTGTGACCCTGGAAAAAAATATCATAAGCTTTCTTAGTTTCAGTTTCCTCATCTGCAAAGTGGAGATGGTAATAGCACCTACATTATAAAGTTAGTGTGAGAATCAAATGAGATAACATGTTGCAAACCTTAAAGCACTATATAAGTGTCATTTAACCTCTGTTTGCCTCAGTTTCTTCAACTGTAAAATTGTGATAATAACAGCACTGCCTCCCAGGGTTGTTGTGAAGATCAAATGAGATAATGTTAATAATGTAATTAGCACAGTGCCTAGCACACAGTAGGTACTTAATAAATGCTTGTTTCCCTCATCCTTCTACAAAAAGGGATTAGCATGCTTCCTTCTAGAAAAGGTATTCAATTTTTTTTTAAAAAAGGGAGGTTTCAGGTATAGGAGAATCATTTATTCTTTATGTAACAAAAAGAATGTTTAAAACACAAAAATATCATAAGGAAAGGACATTTGAAAAAAATAATTAAAATATAAAACAACAGCCTATCATATCTATTATATGCTACTGAAAAGAAAAGGTATTTTGAGGGATTACTGAACAGTATTTCACCTTCACCCCTAACCTGCACTGTCCATGCAATTCACAAACTAAGATCTCCAGGTAAACCAGAGCATGGCTAGGGCTATCTTAGACCTTAAAACTGTAGAATCCTCCTGGAAAAAGTCATTTTCTTCACCGATAAATTGTGTATTTTCAGGAAGCATCTGCCTTTGGGCAACTAGCACTGACTCTGGACCTCTTAACCTCTTGACCTCAAAAGGTAACAATCAAGGCTGGAAGCATCCATCTCTCAGGATCTGTGGTCAAATGTGATTAGGGAAAGTAGCACAAAAGCAGAAGAGGTGGCTAAGGACCTGAAGGACATGTTCTTGATGCCATGTGCTTATAGCCAACATTGTGCTAGGGGCCGGGGGAAAGAGAAGGCTCATGGAGCTCAAGAGAAGAGGAAGCAAGAGAAGGGCCTTTCTCCTCTCCTTAATATGGGGTTGGGGTAGGAACAAACATTTATTAGATTTATTAAGTACCTACTATGTTCCAGAAATTGTGTCAAGTACTTTACAAATTATCTCATATATATATTCACATATACACAAACACACAGATATGCAAACATATGTGTATATTTATACATATTTGTATATGTCATTTCATATACATGAAATAATATTTGTAAAACATTTATACACATACACATATACACATATGTATATGAGTATACACACACACACCCTACTGACAGAGCAGCTCTTTTTAGCTCAGTTGCCAATCATCTAAAATACAATCTTCCAGTCATGGGGACCAAGGAACCAACCTGGAACTACTGAATTTGCTTAGAAAGGGGCCATCGCACAAATCTCACCATAAATTGTTAGTTAATTTATGAAATTAAGAGATGGGGAAAAGCATGCCCAGTTCTTTGGTATTTGCCAGGAAAGACCATGATGGCAGCAGGAAGTGAGGCAGAAGAGCAGAAAGTACAGAAACAAGAGGGAAAAGGGGTGCAGAGGTAGATAGTATACAGATGGGAATTGGGTGGTGAAGGTAAGCAAGCAGCATGGGGAAGAGAATGGGGAAAGGGAGAAGTACAGAGAATCACTCACATAACCATGGATTCGAGTTGGGAGCACTTAGCAGCATAAACCCAGATGGAGATGGAAGAGTGCTGGGGGAAGGGAGAAGGCAGGAGTTTGAGGTCTCATTTTTAGGAAACCAGAACAAGATACAATTTTAATACTCACAAAAAGGGGCCAGAGTGCAGGCCCGATTCCATGGAAAGTGTTCCCATCCAACCCCTGCTGCATCTGAATCAACCCTTTAATATATACCTTATATTAGAGTATTTTGTCATATCTCCCAACTAAATTGCATGCTCCTTAAAGTCAAGAGCTATGTCTTTTCCTGCAGTGCTAAACACAGTACCTTATTCATAATAGGTGCTTAATAACATATGTTGACTTTTTTATGCTGACAAAATAAAATATCTGTAAATAGAAAAATATTCCAGCATTAGAACTTTAGGCTTATTATTAAAAGTAATTTCAGTGGGAGCAGCTACATGGGGCAATGGATAGAGCACCAGGCCTGAAGTCAGGAAGACCAGAGTTCAAATGTGACCTCAGACATCTGACACTTATTAGCTCTGTGACCCTGAGCAAGTCACTTAAGCCTGATAGCCTTGCAAAAATAATAATAATAATACATAAAATAAAATAAAATAAAAGTAGCTCAGTGGTAAGACCTTTGGAAAAGTAAATAATGAAGCTTTTCCATAAACTGGATTTTTAACTTCAAGTTTGTTCAAACCCAGATGTGCCAGTAGGCTGCACTAGGTTGCAGGTACTTCAAGGGCTAAATGGATGCTTTTCTCCAAGTCTTAATTACTAAATGACACTCTCTCTCTCTGTCTCTCTCTGTCTCTCTCTCTCTCTCTCTCTCTCTCACCTTTTGGCCAATCATTTCTCTTTAGAATTCAATCAATCAGTTAAGAAAACATTCATTAAGCACCTACTATGTGCCAGGCACATGCTAAGCACTGAGCATCCAAATAAGAAAAAAAAGATTGTCTTTGCTCTTAGAGTGTTTATACACTGAAAGGGGAAAGGGGCAGATTTCTGAGAATGTAAGTGGGGCCCCCGCTGTTCATGGAGTAGAAACCAAGCAAAGCAGTTAATAGAAAATAAAGTTCATTGAAAAGATCTGAGCCCTAACAAAAGGAAAGTTTTTTGGAGGAATTTATTCCTCACCCTTCCAGCCCTTTAATCAGTGAAGAGGCAACAAACGGTGCTGAAGTTTTGAGAACCAAAGCTCTATCATTCTCCATACTGACGAGATTTCCAGTGGTGAACTTATCCTGGGGAAGGCATGAAGTTTGATGCTTGTTTTCAACCAAGAAGAACAGCTAATGGAAAATAAATTCCCAGTAGAAGATGTGCAGAAGCATGGTGAACAAAGAAAACTTAAATCAATAAAATGTGTGTGCTTTGTTGTTGTTCAGTTGTTTCAGTCATGTCTGACTCTTCATGATCCCATTTGGGGTTTTCTTGACAAAGATACTGGAGTGGTTTGCTATTTTCTTTTTCAGTTCATTTTACAGATGCAGAACTGAGGCAAACAGGGTTATGACTTGCCCAGGGTTAGACAGCTAGGAAGTGTCTGGGGCTATATTTGAATCCAGGAAGATGAGTCTTCCTGACTTCAAGCCCCATGCTCTATCAGCTGTGCCACCTGGCTACCCCATAAAGTTTGTGTGCAATTCTAATGAAAGGCCTGCCAGGGAAGAAGATAGTATCTTCTTTAGTGGTGACTAAAAGGATCCATGGTATGATTCGGCCATCACCTTAAATATTTAGGTATGCAAAGATAATATGCTGGAGGCTATTTATATTTGGTTGGTTGGTTGGTTTTTATGAATCACTGTGTTTGCCATTCAAGAAGCTTCCACTAGGTGCATGTTGTGCTTGGGTTATGGTCTGGTGATCCAAAGAGCTGAGCTTACCACAGCTTTAGTGAGTCAAAGATCAAAGCAAACTTTTCCAAACTGATGGTTCACTAAGCCCAGCATTCACTGATACTGAAGGACTTTTTTTGGTATAGTACCATAGTTATCCTTAAGAACATCATATTCCAAACTTAAGATTTTTCCAGAAACATACCTAATTTCCTTTTGGTAATTTATCATTATCACAAACAATTGGGGGAGAAAGGACTCTTTCAACATGTAATAATGCTAACCTGAATTATTATGTATTACACATGCCATATAAAGAACGAAGAGTTAAGAGATATAAGATGGGGCCCCAGTGAGGCTTCAGCAAAAGCTGAAGGTCAGCAAGGGCCAAAAGACAGAAACATTGAAAAATAAAAGATAAAGCCTTCAGATGATAAACATCTAATATGGTGGAATGATTTCACTACCCTAATTACACATGAAGAGGCCAGTAAAATTGAAAACCTTGCTTCCAGAGCATAGATTACATTCATACCTTTTCCCCCAAGCCACTTATCTACATAAGATTCCCCAAAGGAGTATGGGAGATAAAAATGACTGAACTGAAACTAATCACCTTAAGACAGCATGGATTGAATTACTGAAAACAGGAGCTTTTTGAGTCAGGAAGAATTTGTCAAAAGGAAAGGCAAGCTTTCTCTCATCTTCTGCCTTGATGTGACAAGTCACCTCAGAGCAGAAATTCAGGAGTCAAGGGGAAGAAGTTTCTGCTGATCCTAAGCTAAGGGTCATGGCCATATCTGAAAGAACTTTGTAGCACTCCAGTTGAAAAGAAGTCAGTAAAACTCAAGAAGAGCATGTAGTACCACCCAGACCAACCAGTGATTAAAGGTGGAAAAAGAGTGTAGCTTCCCATCGAAAAGCAAGTCCAGGAGACCAACAAAGGGAGATACCATACCCTGAGAGGAGGCCAAGGGGCAAACAATCTACTCAGTCCATTCTGGCAGCAGCTGCCCAGTGGCAGAGCACCCTGCTTGGCCTTAATAGCCACTGCCCAAAGCTTCTCCATTTAATCCAGCAGCAGCAGCAGTAGCAGCAGAGGTAAAACAAAACACCCTAAGAGAAACAAACAACCCAGATGTGCTGCCAGTCCAGTGGAGACACTGCACAATGCAAAAAGCCAGCCTGGTTGAAAATCAGAGTGATTCTTAGAGAATAGTATAAGGTCTCTACAAAGAGAGAAGGAGCATTGAAGCCCCATAGTTCTAGAGTTGTGAGTTGCCTTAGCCATATGTCCCTTGCATGTGTGTTCTACTACCATTATAATTTAAGTTCTGGCCTACTCTTTTGCCTCCTCGACTCAGTACAGTTGTAGATGAGTGTGCTCCCTAGGGATGAGGGTGATGCTTTATAATTACTATTTTTACTATGTAATTTGAGTAAATGTCTTTGTTAAAGAACTGATTCTACTGACTAAATACTAAGGGGAAGCAGACTGGTGGGGGGCTCATGAGCTAGCACTCCACAAGGTTGCCCTTGAAAATCTAAGAATGGTAACAGCCATTGTCCTGGGAACACAACTTGTCTGGATTGGACTAGTGAGTCCCAAGGGAGCGTTACAGAGAAAAAAAAGTTTGCTTCAATGCTAGTGCCCTTGAAGAGAGTCCTTCTACATATTTTCCCTCTCTTGAGAAAACCAATCCTATGGGAAGAGAGTACACACAGATTATTAGATATTATTGCTATATCAGTTATTTTTGCTTACCTGTTTTCTCTGTTACAAGGGAGATTCAATTCCAGGAGTTGAGGGGAAGAGGGAAGTCTATACAGGAACAACTGTAATATAAAAATAAAAGATGTAGTAGAAAGATTGCTATATCTGGATTTGAATTCTAGTTCTGTTGACTTACTTGCAAGTTGTTGTTGGTGTTGAGTAGTTTTGGTTGTATTTGACCCTTCATGACACCATTTTAGGGTTTTCTTGGCAAAGATACTGGAGTTGTTTGCCATTTTACAGATAAAGAATTGAAGTAGACAGAGGTTAAGTGACTTCTCCAGGGTCACACAGCTAGAAAGTGTCTGAGGCCAGATTTGAACTCATAAAGATAAGCTTGATTCCAAGCTCAGTAGTATATCCACAGCACCACATAGCTGCCCTATGGCAGCTCATTTAGGCAGATCATTTAACCTCTCTGGATTTCAGTTTCTGAAAAAGTAAAATGGTAGAAAGCTGGATTAGAACACCTGAAAGGTATCTTCCAGCAATATATCTATGATCTAAGGTCCTTTCTAGTTCTGAATCTATATATTTAGATGGCACAATGGAGAGAACCCTGGACTTAGAAACAGGAACACTGATTTGTTTAGAATTAAGAAGTCCAGTCTGTCCTCAGACACTTTACTTGTTGTGTAATCCTGGGCAAGTCACTTAAATGCTATCTGCCTCAGTTTCCTCCTCTATAAAGGGGAATTATAATAGCACATATTGCTCATATTGTTGTGAGGATAAAATAAGATAATGTTTGTAAAACACTTAGTACAGTGCCTGCCGCATAGTAGGCACTTAATAAATGCTTTTTAAATCTTTTTCTAAAAACAAGGCCATGAAAATTTATTTTCTTAAGTTGACCCTTTTAAGCAATGCTCAAATCAGAAGTACCAATTGTCTATATCCCTCCCAAAAGACCATAGAATAATATATCTGAAATCATAAGGGACCTCAGAGGTGATGTAGGTGAACCCCTCATTTTACAGATGAGAAAACTGAGACCCAGGCAGGTTCAGTCACTTACCTTAAGTTACAGGGATAATAAACAACAGAATCAGGACTTCAGATAAGGTCCTCTGACTTCAGAGTCAGTGTTGTTTTGTTTTTATCTGTATTACACCACTTTCCTCCTCAATTGAGGAAGATACCCTGTATTAAATAACAGTTTGTTAACAGTGGGGTCAAAACATAGAGGAGCAATATAGCTGGAACAGACCTTAAAAATTCAGTCCAACTCCTTCATTTTACAGATGAGGAAACCGAGACCCCTAACGATATTTGTAGGTTTCCCCCTATCACACATATGCTTTATCCTATAAGGAAAACAGATGTGAGAGTGCTACAAGATTTAGTACTACTGCTTGAGAAGCCTTCTAGAAGTTTATTCCACAAAAGAATCTCATGATTTATTCAAAACGGATCAGGATATAGAATAGGGTAGGTTCCATTCCCAGTGACTCATCAAAGGAAGAACAGAAGGAAGATTAGGCTACATCCAGCAGGAACTAAGGGAAAGTGGGTTAGGTTGATGTTCAGAACAGTGTTATGTCCTAGTCTCCTCCCACCCTTCCATGCGTTATGTGACTATGTGGATGAGTAGAATATTACAGTGGAGAAGGGTGGGAGAGAAGAATTTCCTCCAAATAAAACTAAATTAGAATTTTTTATTTATTCTGAAAGCAAATTTTGAAAATGAGTCTAGTAGTTGGTTATAAACAAAAATAAGCATTAGATCACACAAAGAAATCAGTGTATTTGTGCTTTAAATTCCAAATACATGATTTCAAATAACTTTATAATTCCAAGGTAGAATCAAGTAGACATTCACTTATTTTTCTTGTCTGGGAGTATAAAGAGCTAGACGTTAGAAATGTTGGCAGAATTACAGAAATAGACTTTACTGCCTCAGGTAGCTATTGATGAAAAATTACTACTACAAGGGTAGTGATGTAAATGCTACAAATGATAATGTTTCTTTGGAATGACTTCATATGTTGAGTCTCAGGGATTATGACAGATAGCAGTTGAGGTCTAAATTATAGTGCCAAGTTTTAACAGCTTTGCTCTGTTTATATGGCATTACATTTTGTTAGACTCAAAGGTAGTCTCAACACTGTAACAAGACTTCTGAAATTATTAAGAGTGAATGAAGGAGATGCATAGCATATACACACAAGAAATCATTGTTTTCAATAATTTGCAATCTCCATTTTTCCTGAAGAGAAGAAGAAGGAAACTGAGACAAAACTTCTGTCTACATTAAATTTGTGAAATAGGGACTTTGCTGAGAACAGATTATTAATGTTTCATAACCTAAATTTGCCTTCATTTACTCTTCTTTTTAGTTTACTTATTTTTGCCCTTTCCTTCTCCTTTATATCTTTTTATTTCTATACTTCCCCACATATTGTTCTAGATAGGAAAATGCTCAAACATGCTCCTTACTTCACTCTGAGCTCTTTGAAGTAAAAACTACAGAAAGTTAAAATTAAAATGAATCACTGATTTGGAGTAACACACCTGGTATCTAAGGAATAAAGTAAGGTATTGCTATAAGGCCTTTAATTAAATGCTTAACCATAACTTATCCATACCAACCATACTACCTTTGACATGAACTAAAAGTTACATAGAAACAGATCAGACAGATTTTTCAAAATATACATGTTTTTCAGTAGCCAAAAGTCAGTTTGAAATAATGAAAGAAAAATCAAATATGATATAATCAAGATACCCCACTCCCCTTTCACCTAAGGGATCCCTTCTGATGTTATCCAAATTTAACTGATACAGTTTTATTTCACAATTATCCATACAGGATTGCTACCCTATAGTCCAAATGAGGTACTGACCATTGTTTCAATATGATCCACATTTTCCTACTTCATTGTCTTTAATGACACTGGTCCTTCCACCTGGAATACTTTCTCCCGTATCTGCCTGTCAAATTCCACCTACCTCTGAAAGTCCAGAAAAAAATGCAAGAGTAATCTGAATTTTCTGCACCATGGCAGAAATTCAGGGCCAAAGTTATTAGTTCAGTACTTAGAGAGACAGATAGCTTTGGCACAGAAACATCTGGAGACAAGGAGAGAAATAGTGAAGGCAGAGCTGCCCTGGTCTTGACATATAAAATTCCAGCACCCAAGGAGCAAAATAGGCTAGCTATTACTCCAAGAGTAAAGCAGAAGTGATTGAAAAGAGGCTATCAACATTACTCAAGAAACATCTTAATACTTAACATGGAGTTCTAGTGTAATTCTGAGGTTTGTTGATTGCCTTTGGGTATATGGGGAGACAGTAGCCCTCTGGTTATGGACACCATGCACACCAGCTAACTGATTTCACCATTTGTTATCTTGCTTCATGGTTTCCTTAGATGTCTTATTGGATGTGTGTTTCAAATATATTTAGCATTAGATTGGAATGCATGAGTTATGCATGTGAATAGTTGAAGACCCAAAAGAATTCTCTAAGCCTCAGAAATAGAGAGTGGTCTGATCTTAGAGGTTAAGGGGAGGAAGGAGTAATGAACTTGAAATTGTTTGTTTTAATGAACATGTCTTATCTCTTCTTATAAATTATAAGTTTTTTTTTTAATGTAATGTTTTCCCCTATACTGCCTAGAATAGTGCTATGAGGAATGAAGGAATGAATGGAGAAAGTGGAGAAAGGAACCATGTGTTCCAGGTGCTATACTGTCTATTTATATCTATATTAGATAAATGCTATGTCTACATTGATTAAAGGAGTTTTTTGATAGTATTTCCAGGTAAGTATAATAAATCAATTACAATTCATATAATTCACTAAAATAACTTTACTTTTTTGCAACACTTTGGTTGATTTTTATATTCTATTTTAGACTGCTTAAAGTGTTACATTTTTAATTTTCTAATTCCACTTTCTCTACCTTATTCCTTAATAGATTTTAAACTGCCCTTTTGTTCTGCCTCAGGTGTCACGGCATTTGTTGTCATTGCCTGTGTTGGTATACTCATAAGAAGCATTCTTAAACATAAGAAACAGTTATGCAATTGAAGCCTTGCTTTTTAATTTCAGATCTGCCAAGGTCTACTGATTTTCCCTCCATGGGATGCTTTGGAAAATTTTGTATTAGCAGTGGTTTATAAACACAAATTGCATTTTATTGTATTTCAAAGTTAATACTATGTTTTCCCTATTTAGATATTCTAAAAGACATGACCTAAAGCACTTGGTACATCCAGACTCCTGAAATTCCTCAATGAAGAAGCAATTTTTTTAAAGTAGCCCATTTGTTCTTGGATTGGGAAGGAGGGGATGTCTGCTGCATATCCTGTCTTTACTTTTCTTCTTCCAAGCCCCCTTGACTCAGGTAACAGCTCTTCCTGCTGGCTTTTCACTGTGACTCCTTGTTGACAGGGCCTAGGTGTCACACTCTTCTTTATCCATCATGCTTTCTAAATTTATAGGATCATAGATTCCAAGTTAGAAGGGAATTTAGAGGTCATCTAGTCCAATCCCTGTCAGTTTATACGTGAGGAGCTGAGGGAAGTTATGATTTGCTCAAGGTAGGCTGTAAGAGACAAAAAGGGAAATTGGGATCTCTGAGTCTAAATCATTGCAGATGGAGAAATAGAACTATTTTTTTTTCTTTTCTGTTTCTATAGCTCTAGTTTAAATAGCCATAGTCTCTCTCACAGAGACTTTGGATATTTTCACTGTATTTTAAAAGAGTGAGAATCAGATCTTGGAGGAGGTAAAGTTTAACTGTCTTTCTGGAGAGAGTTAATGTGATTGGAGACAGACAGAGATATAAGGACTAAGAAAACTTCTTTCCTGGAAGAACAGAATGATATAGTCCTGTGGTTCCAACATCTATAAAGGAGTCAGCAGGTGCAATTGGTAGAAATTCTGACTGTGACCTTTCTCGTAGCTGATTCAATGTTGAAGTATTTAAATATGTCTTTGTATTGAGGTCATTAATCTGTTAATTAATTGTGTGGCCAGTAACATATATAGATATGTTTATGAGGAAGGTGGGGAGACAGGCAGACAGACAGAATCAGACACAAATGCAGATAGAAATAGGGACAAAGACATGGAGACAGGTTGAGGCAGAAGGACAGAGATAAAGATACATAGAGAAAAACAAAGAGAGCAAAATGGGTAAGGAGAAGGAGGGCAAAGGAGAGGAAAGAAACCTACTAGGAAAGAGATTTGTCTAGTTTATTTATGAACTGGTGTAGAGGCTCAGGGATAATTAATCAGAGAGGTTTGCATATCTACTAATTTATCAGGAAACTCCCATACCCTTTGGAGACTTCTGGACAAAATGGCTACCACAATAGAGACAGGCTGTCCAGCTCCCCCAAACCAACTCACACAAAAACACAAAATTCATGCTAGACCAAATAATGAGTAATAAATACAATAAGAAACTACATTAAGTGACTTTTTTCACCCCAGAACCACACAAAATATCAGTCAGAATGGATAATAAAAAAGAAAGCAGAATCAGATCCAGTGAAAGCAAATAAGCCAGCAATCCCCCAGTGCGACCAGAGAAGGACCAGAGATGAGTATAGCCTGCAGGGTTCAATGTCCAGAGGCAGAATTAATAGACGACTCCCCCAAGAAAGCCTCAGAATGGTTGTAAACCCATAGAAGGATCTTTGGAAACCCTGTAGGACAGTAATGATGCAGGCATAGCTCAGATCAGTACATGCCGGGGCTCCCAGTCTCTTAGCATCTTCTCTTGACATGCCATAAAGGGTCCTGCAAATTCAACTCTCTGAACCTAAAAGATCTGGGTGAATGGGTGAAGAGCTCCAGAAGAATGTGATCAGCACAGGAATCCAGATGACCCAGGGTGAGACTCAGTAGAGCCCATCATCCAACCCAAATCTACAGCAAAGAGTAAAGCTTGATCTTGGCCCAAAGTCCCAGTTCAGGAAGTCAAGCTAGCCAGATGAATAAACTGAAAAAGACGCAGTATAAAAAATTATTCCAAATCCAGAGAGAGTAATTCCTTACCTACTCTAAGCCCAGTCTCAAAAGAAAAACAGATTTCCACAAGGACTATGTGAGTACATAGAAAAAAAAAAGCAAGCAATTTTTTTAAAAAATGAAATAAAAGTTTTTGAGGAAAGGACTGGAAGAAGAATAAAAAGCTTAGGAAAAAAAGTAGTAAACCTTAAATAAGTAACATGCTCCCTAAAAACCAGAAGAAAACAAACAGAAATTAGTAACTTCACAAGACAGCAAGAAATGAGAATAAAATCAAAAGACTGAAAAAAACAACAAAATGTAACATTTTAACATACATGTATTACACACATATTTAATGTGTGTTTGTATGTATATATCATTAAATATAGCATAATATAGTAATATACAATCAGTATAGACACTAATTATATATGTGTGTATACATATATATATATACACATATATATATATACACATTAATCTGGAAAATAGATCAAGGACAATTTAAAATATTGGGCTCCCTGAAAACCATGATTTTTAAAATGCCTGGACACCATATTTCAAGAAACCGTTTTTTCAGACTGTTTGTTCCATTGGAACAAGAGGACAAAAAGAAGACAGAAAGAATCCGGTAAAAATCTCCTGATAAAAGAATCTCAAAAGAAAAAAATCCCAGGAAATGTCTGAGCCAAAATCCAGAGTTCATTAAAGAAAAAGTACTCCAAACATCTAGAAAGAAACAGTACCAAGGAACCATAGTCAGGATCACACAAGCCCTAGCAGTTCCTACTAAAAAACAGGAAGTGGATTTGTGGTACAATATTCCAAAAGCAAAAAGCTATAGACTTACAAACAAGAATAACTTACACTACAAAGCTGAGTAAATCCTATAAGAGGAAAACGTTATGGCGGATCTCTCATGGAACAGATGATTTTTAAGCATTTCTGCTGAAAAGACCAGAACCGAGTAGAAACTGAAATGAAAACACAAGAGTCAAGATAAATCTAGAAAGTAAGTTTATTTGAGCAATTGGAAATGGCTGTGTAATGTAATGCTAACCATTCTAATAGGGAGAAAAGAACTAAATGTCCTTTTAGAATGTGAATGTCTTCAAAGTATATTGACAGCATTACATAATTTAAAAAAAAAACAGACAGATAGAGACTCTATGGGTGGTTGGTTCTGCTCTGAGGGTTTTAAGAAAAGAAAAAGAAGTGAGAGTAAAAAAAAAAATACACTGGTATAGAAAGAATGAAGGTGGAATAACTTGGCTATTTCTCATAACTGGGGTTCCAGAAGAGTATATAAATGAATCAAAGGAGCTTAGTTTTTGGTGCCCCATTTAATTTTGTTGAGGAAAAAAATAAATATAAATAAAATTAAAACAATTTGCAAAGACAAGTTAAACACTACTTCTTACTCGATCCTTAATATTCACTCAATACTTTGATAGTATTAAATATTTAATAAGGGTTCTTAGGTGATCTAATGATGAGACTGTTGGAGAGCCCTGGTTACATTCCAAACTCATAGATTGCCAGGGCACACTTTATATTTTCAGGAAACATTAATTTAGCAACAGTTTGGCTATACTTTATTATAGTAATTATTATCATCATTATTGTTATTATAGTAATGCCAGATTAGGATATCTAATTTGATCATGAAGAAAGTAATTTTATGAATGTACACATTGCAATTAGAGATTATTTCCTTTTTGTATTTGCATCCTCAGGGCTTAATATAGTGCCTGGCACATGGCAGGCACTTATTTAAATGCTTGTCAATTGATTGATTGAAAGATGATCACACTTGTGTTTTGGAAAAGTGTTATTCTATGATGAAACATTTACATTTAAAGCACATGCTTCATTTTGAGTATTTTTCATGGGTCATATTGTCAGAGGAACTTACAAGCTTCCCTTCTACTTCTGTTCTGTGGATATAGTGATTGACTCTTTTAACAAGAAGAGATGAAATGCTAAATGACACAATTAAGAGATAATATATTACTTTCACTGTTTGTCTGAGACTTACTAATATGATACTACTGCCAACCATGGCAAGGCAACATGTAGCTTCAACAGCATACATCTGGGATTTACATAAACTTTATTAGTAAATATCTATTCCACATTCACTAATGTAGCCTGACAAATTTGCGTTATATTCTGCCTAATGATGAACATTAATATAGCCCTTTAAAGATTGCAAAGCATTCTGCACATATTATCTCACTTTAGCCTCACAACACACCCATTGAAGTAGGAATATAAGTATTATCCCTATTTTACTGATACACACACTGAGACTAGGCAAAATTAAATGACTAAGCTACTTAATTTCAGCCAAAAACAAGATTTGAACTGTAGGTCTTCCTGGCTCCAAGCCAATCCTGCAGTCATTCTGCAACACTGCTTCTTGCCACATCAACAGTGCCCTGCTGCTACACCTACAACGTATGAAAGCATATATAGATTCATTAATCTTACAGAATCTATGCAGGCTACTGGCAATTATGTGCTAAGAAACATGTAAACACAACAATTTTTGGTTAATGAACATTTCTTTAAAAATATTTCGTAGTCAGCAGTTAATCATAACAAAAGCGAATTGTGATCAGAAGCATGTGTTTGTACTATGATCCTGCTCAAGTTTTATACAGACAAGGGCAATTGGGTTTTGTCCAATCACTTGCACAGCAAGCTCCAATTTTACTGTTTTTCTAGGCTAGGGTAATGAATGTGTAGAGAAAGAATTGCAGAAAATACTTAACACTGGTGGAAAATACCTTGTAACAGCTTGGCATGAATAAATGTCGTTTAATATGCAGTCCTGAGATCAGAGGGTTTAGTGTTGGAAAGAATCTTTGAGATCATCCATTCCAGCCCCTTCATTTTATAGATGGAGAAACAAATGCCCAAAGGATAAATACCTTTTCCATGGCCACAAAGGTAATGTTTTAAAGCCAAAATTCAAACCTTCCATACCTCTCTCATTCTTTCCACTATGCTAAATGATATGCAAATTAATTACATTACTATAATTTAATGTATTGTTATTATCAAAGGATGAGTTCCTATTTCTGTGCTTTTCAAAAATAAATCTGCTTAAATCATCCAACATGCAAATTTAGCCTCAATAACTGTGGTTTTTCACTTGAAGAGTATTTTATTTTCTCCCTAGTTACATGTCAAGAAAATTTTTAGCATTCATTTTTACAAAATTTTGAGTTCCAAATTTTTCTCCCTCCCTCCTCTTCCCTCCCCTCTTTTGAAAATGGTAGGCAGTTTGATATAGTTTATACATGTGATGTCATGTAAAAATATTTCCATATTAATCACAGTTGTGAAAGAAGAAACAAATCAAAAGAAAAAAAACACGAGAAAGGATAACGTAAGTGAAAAAAAACATGCTTTAATCTGCATTCAGAGTCTATCTGTTCTTTATCTGGATATGGACAACATTTTCCTTCATGAGTCCTTTGTACTTGTTGTGGATCATTGTGTTGCTGAGAAGAGCTGAGTTCATAGCTTATTATCACACAATGTTACTGATACTATGTACAATGTTTTTCTGGCTCTGCTCATTTCACTTTGCATTAGTTTCATACGAGTCTTTTCAGGTTTTTCTGTTCATCGTTTCTTATTGCACAATAGCATTCTATTACATTCTTATACCATTGTTTGTTCAGTCACTCCACAATTGATGGGAATCCCCTCAATTTCCAATATGTTGCCACCACAAAAAGGGCTGCTATAAATATTTTTGCACATGTAAGTCCTTTCTCCTTTTTTATGATCTCTTTGGGATACAGACCTAGTAATAATATTACTGGATCAAAGGGTATGCACAGTTTGGTTGCTCTTTGGGTATAATTCCAAATTGCTCTCTAAAATGGTTGGATCAATTCACAAGTCCACCAACAACGTATTAGTGTCCTAATTTTCCCACATTTTCTCCAGCATTTATCATTTTCCTTTTCTGTCATATTAGCCAATCTGATAGATGTGAGGTGCTACCTCAGAGTTGTTTTAATTTGCATTTCTCTAATCAAAAGTGATTTAGAGCACTTCCTTTTATGCCTATAGATAGCTTTGATTTCTTCATCTGAAAACTGCCTGTTTATCAATTGGGGAATGGCTTGTATTCTTCTAAATTTAACTCAGTTCTCTACATAATTGAGAAATGAGGCCTTTATACTTGCTGTAAAGATTGTTTCCTATCTTTCTGCATTCTTTCTAATCTTGGTTGCATTGGTTTTGTTTGTTCAAAAGCTTTTCAATTTTATATAATCAAAATAACTGATTTTACATTTTATCATCTTATCGTTCTCTTGTTTGGTCATGAATTCTTCTCCTCCCCATAAATCTGATAGGTAGACTATTCCTTGCTCTTCTAGTTTGTTTATGGTGTCAGCATTTATGTCTAAATCATGCCAAAGGTCTGCCATATCTAATTTGTCTAATATTCTATTTACTTCTTTAGTTTCTTTCTTGTTTATTTTTTTGGTTGGATTTATTAAGTTCTTAAAGGAGACAGTTGAGTTCCCCCACTAGTATAGTTTTGCTGTCTATTTTTTCCTGTAACTTGTTTAACTTCTCCTTTAAAAATCTGGATGTTATACCACTTAGTAGATACGTTTAGTACTAATATTGCTTGGCAAGATGTAGTTTCCTTCCTTATGTCTTTTAATTAGGTCTGCTTTTACTCTTACTTTGTCTGAGACCAGGATTGCTACCCCTGCTTCTTTTTTTTTTACTTCAGCTGAAGCATAATATATTCTGCTCCAGTCCTTTACCTTTACTCTGTGTGTGTCTCTCTGTTTCAAGTGTGTTTCTTGTAAATAACATATTGTAGGATTCTGGTTTTTGATCCACTGGTTTTTGATCTGCTTCCCATTCACATTTGCAGTTATGATTACTACCTGTGTATTTCCCTCCATCCTATTCTTCCTCCTGTCTGTACTCTCTCCTTTCCTCTTTCCCTCACCACTGTTTTGCTTCTGTGTACCACCTCCCCTGATCTGTCCTCCCTTCTATCAGTCTCTACCACCCCCACCTCCTGCCTTTACTTGATCTCCTCCCCTCCTACTTCCTTGTTGGGTAAGAGAGGTTTCTCTTTCAACTGATTGCATACATGTTTCCCTCTTTGAGTCAATATGGATAAGAATAAGGTTCAAGTGATGCTTGTCACCCATCCTCTCATCTTCCCCTCCACTGTAATAGGTCTTTCATGCCTCTTCATATGAAATCATTTACCCCATTCTTCCTTTCCCTTCCTTCTGCACCCATTGTACTCCTCTCTCTCATCCCTTATTTTTTTGTCATTCCTGAAATTCACCTTATATCTATATCCTCTGTCTATGTATATTCCTTCTAGCTGTTCTATTAGTGATAAAATTTTTAAGAATTACAAGTATCATCTTCCCTTGTAGGAATGTAAATAGTTTAACTCTATCAAATCCCTTATGTTTTCTTTTCCCTTTTTACCTGTTTATGCTTCTCTTGGATCTCTAACTAAATTTTTGATTTAGTTCTGGTCTTCTTATGAAAGCTTGAAATCCTTCTATTTTGTTGAATGACCTTTTTTTCCCCTTGGAGTATTATGCTTAATTTTACCATGTAGGTGATTCTTGGTTGTAGTCCTAGCTCCTTTGCCTTCCAGAATATCATGTTTCATGACCTCTGATCCTTTAATGTTGGAGATGCCAAGTTCTGTGTAATACTGATAGTGGCTCCCCAATATTTGAATTATTTCTTTCTGGCTACTTGTAGTATTTCTTTCCTTGACCTGATAGCTCTGAAATTTAGCTATAATGTTCCTTGGAGTTGTTATTTTGGGATCTTTTTCCTGAGGTGATGAGTGGATTCTTTCTTTTTTTTCTGGTTTAGCTCTGATCTTTATTATTATTATTATTATTATTGCTTTAAAATTTTAATTAATTTATTCATTTTTAGTTTTCAACAATCACTTCCAAAATCTTTTAAGTTTTAAATTTTCTCCCCCTCTCTCCTCACCTCCCTTCCCAAGAAGCCTTTGCACTTTCTTTTCCATTTGGCCAATTGTACTATTTAAGAAGCTGCTTTCTTCAGTGGATTTTTGTATTTCCTTTTCCATTTGGTCAATTCTACTTCTTCAGCATTTTTCCAAGCTACTGACTCTTTTTTCATAATTCTCTTGCATCACTCTCATTTCTTTTCCCATTTTTTTCTTCTACCTCTCTTATATGATTTTTAAGCTCCTTTTTGAGTTCTTCCATGAGTTCTTTCTGGGCTAGAGACTACTTCTCATTTTTCTTTGGGTTTAGTCTATAGTGTTTCAACATTGTTGTCTCTTCTGAGTTTGTGTTTTGGTTTTCCCTGTCACCACAATAACTTTGTATGGTCAGAGGGGTTTTTTTTTTTTTGTTGTTGTTGCTGCTGATTTTTGCTGATTTTTGGCCTTTTTCCTTTTTTTTTATTTGAATTCTGCACCCAGGTGGAAGGGATACTACCTCAGGCTTCTTGTGCCAGTGGCTGCAGGCCCTCATTGTTTACCTGGTATTGCATTGATGTTGCCCTGAGTCCCCTAAGGGACCCTTGCCTCTGATGCTGTGTTAAGGGAGTGAAATGCTACTGGAGGCCATAGGAGTCTGGCAACTTACCCGGTGCTGAGCTGCAGTCCTAGGTGTGCTGATGCCCATTGGGGTGTGTCTGGGTTTCCCAGCGCTACACATGGCAGTCTGGCCCCTGGAGGATGCCTATTTGCCCAAAGCTATGTTGAAGTACATGGAGATCTGGCTGCTGAAGGATGCCTCTTTGTCCGGGGCTATGCTGAAGCACATGGTGGTTCTTGGAGCTGGAGTCTGCCAATACCCGTGGCTATGCTAAGGCATATGGGGAGGGTTCTGGTGTTGATGTTTGCCTATTCCACTACCCTGGGGCTTGGGATCTCCTGCTGGTTTGCTGAGGTGGATCTCAATGCTGGATTGCTAGGATGCTTCCTGTCCTGGAACGTGTTCCCCTTTTATCCAAGTGAGATGGATCTTTCTTGCCAATCTTCCAAGTTTCTTGGATTAAATAATTGTTTCGCCCCATCTTTTTGCTGGTTCTAGTGTTCTAGGATTTCTTTTGGGGCACTATTTTTTGGTTGTTTGGAGGTGATTTGGGGAGAGTTACAGTGATTTACTGCTTATTCTGCCATCGTGGCTTATGGAAATAATTGTTTTTTCATAAAAAAGTATAGATCTAAAGATCTGTTTATCTTCATGTCTGACATAATGGGAACAGTGTGGTATAGTACAGAGTTCTAGACTTGAAGTCAGGAGAGGAAAGAAGAAAGGAAATAAATGTTTACTAAGCACCTGCTACGTGCCAGGCACATAGCTATGTGCTAAATGCTTTACGAATATTATCTCATTTAATCCTCACAACAAAATTCCTGGTAGGACAATGATTCAAGATAATTCCAAAGGATTCGTGATGAAAAATGCTATTCACCTCTAGAGAGAGAACTGATGAACTGTGTACAGATTGATGGTTACTTTTTTTTAACTTTATTTTTCTTATGGGGGATTTTTGTGTGTTATATTTTACAACATAATTAATATGGAAATATGTTTTACATAACTTCATATGCATAGTTGATATCATATTGCCTGCCTTCTCACAGGGTGGGTTAGGGATGGGGGGAGAGGGAATTTCGAACTTGAAATTTTTTAAAATAAATGTTAAAATATTTTACATGTAATTGGGAAATATTTAACAAAATAAGTAAAAAAAAATTTTAAACCCTGGGAGGTAGATGCTATTATTATCCTCATTTTACAGTTGATGAAACTGAAGCAAACAAAAGTTAAGTGACTAGCCCAGGGTCAAATAGCTAGTAAATGTCTTAGGCTATATTTGAACTGAGGTCTTCCTAAGTTAAGGCCTAGCACTCTATCTACTATATCACCTAGATGGATCCTAGGAGAGGTCAAAGATTAAAGTATAGTGAGTAGTCTGCTTCTATTGCAGTATGAAAGGGAATAGTATCAATACTAGTAAGGTATGTTAGAGCTAGACTATGGAAGTGCACTAAGGAGTCTAAATTTTCTTGTATTACAACATTAGATCTGAGAATTAGGCAGAGCATTTTAACATCAGTATGAAGGATGGTTACAGAGTGGGGAGACCAGTTAGGAGACTAATATAATAATTCTGCTGAAAGCAATGAAGGCCCAAATTATGTTAATGGTAGTATGAGTGAAAAGGAAGAACCAGATGTAAAAGACAGCTAGTTTTATAAAGCAGTTGACATCTGTTACCCATATGATCCTCATGACAACCCTGTGAAGTAAATATAATTATTATCCTCATTTTACAGATGAGGAAACTGAGGCACAAAGGCACAGTGACTTTCCTACATCCACAACGCTAGGGAGTGTCAGAGGCAGGATTTGACCTCAGGTCTTCAGGACTCCAAGTTCAGAGCTCTATCCACTGAACAATCTTGCTGTCCAGGTCACTGAGGTCAAATTGATAGGTCAAAACAACTGATTGGAAAGAGTGGGGGAATTCAAAGATGACTCCAAAATATTGAGTCCATGGGCGTCGGAGAATGGAAATGCCATCAATAAAAATTGGACAGTTAGAAGGAGGGGCAGGTTTGAGGGGTGAGGAAGGAACTTGACTAGTTCAGTTTGGGACCTATTTATTTTGACATGCCAGAGACATATCCAGAGAGAGACGTCAAGCAGGCAGTTGGAACTGTGGAAATGATGTTCAGGGAAGAGATCAGGGCTAAAGGTATAAATATTTGGGCATCATCTGTTTAAAATTGATAACTGAAACCATGGGAGTGTGTATTTTACTGCATATTTGGATAAGGCAAATATTGCTGGGAAATAAAGGATCCAAAAGGAAAAAGTTAGTTCTTTCTCTGCCCTCATAGATCTGTATGGCACAAATTTACAGAATCATAAGCAAAAATTGTAATGCTCTGGGCTTGTTTTACTTGACTGACAATTACTATATAGCTGTAATTCATCATTCTGCAAACTGCATGAAGTCATTTTTTTCAATTCTGTTGAGATAGAATATAACCAGATTGAAAAAACAAAATCATTTAACGCAAGAACACTGTCAAATCTATAATCAAATCTGATGTCTTTGAAACTACCTCTGTCAGCATTTGGATTTGCCTTATTGTTACCAGCAGAAACAATATGGGATTTCCAAACGAAGCATATGAAGCACAGTTTCTTTTACAAACCTCTTCATGAACTCTAAATATCAATCTAGTTTTGTTCCACCTACTGAATACTACCATTCTGTTTTTATTTGTAGATAAGCTGAATAGCTCTCTGTTGGTCTGCTACAAAATGTAGAGGTGGATTAATTAGTATTAATGGATATAATCCACCTCTTATACTTTTAGATGGATTTGGTTGTGTATTTTTAATTTTTATTTCTGTACTTCTCTGAAATATGCTTGGAAGTCACTCGCCTCATTATACCTCAGTTCTTCTTCTATAAAAAGAAATGGTTGAATTAGATGGCCTCCAAGGTACTCTACATCTATGATTCTGTTAAATAAGACACAACCCTTTTTTACAGTGACAAACAAGATGATAAAACTGGTGTAAGGGAAAATAAGTACTCTTGACAATAAATACAAAATTTCTGGACAAGAAACACGCCTAATATCATATGGTTTCTTTCAATTTCTCTAAACTATAGTATACCCAAGGTAGGCGTGTATTAGTAGTACACCTTTTAACAACACAGGATGTTTATTTGGATAGTGTCAAGATATGCTTTCAGGCTTCATTATTGTCAAGTAATTGGAATATGCTCTTGCAGACTTTTAATAAACATCATTATTCACTGATAGATGAACCTAAACACCACTGTAATTCATTGGCTCTTTTACAAACTTCTGTTGAGTAAATGTGGAAAACTACATTTCAAGCTGAAAGCAAAAATGTAAAACCAATATGAGATCATTAAGGTATGAATAAAAATAAGTCATACGAGGAGCACCAACTCAGTTCCTGAATCCTTCAGTTCCCTATATTCCTCCCTCTTCCAATCAAAATGAATTCCCTACTCTCCTAGTATTCTTCCTTCCTCTACCCTTTCTCCCTAATCCCTTTTTCTCTCCTCCTAGAAGAGTGAAGGATTAAGAAAAAGTAGCGTTTAAAAGAGGGACTAAGTGATCTCCGTGTTACTTAAAAACCATTTTCTAGGTATATCATGCTTAGAGAATATAATATGATATGATATGTGATATGACATAGTACAAGAGAATAGGATGACATGAGGTGATATAATATATAACATAACATCATATAACATTATAAGATGTTACTATCATATATGAAAATTTAATATATTATGTTATATATTTACATTGCATTTTGTATTATATTTTATGTAATATAATAATGCTCTGATCTCTTACTGATTAATGCAATCAGTTTAAGCATCTAAATGAGGAGGGTATGTTCCCTCTTACAGAAAAGCATCAACGTGAACATACCAAAATATAGGAAAAATACTTAGAAGGGTTAATAATTATGCTAGTATAATCCATTTTCCACTCATCTCTAGAATTCAAACAGATAAGGAATCATATGAGGAGATTGTTTTTAATGGTAATTTACTTCATCTGCCTTGCTGTGTCCCTACCTAGTTCAAAACTGGGAACTTCTAAGTCTCTTGTGTAGATAGATATTCAGTTTTCACAATACTAACTCATTATTATTATTAAGATTAATGAGCTATTACTTTACAATATTAACAGGATCAAATGAATTAACATATGTAAAGTATTTTGCAAATTATATAGCACTATACAAATGCTAGCTATAACAGATAACAGATTACAGAGCCTCTATTTAATCTAAATATGTATTAGTGATAAATGAATAATAAAGACAAAATATTGCATTATCACAGTGTTTAAATTCATAAACTCAAAGCGGCTTGTGGTTTTTTTGCTTTTGTTTTATTTTTACTCACAGTGATTCAATATTGCTAAAATTGTCCAGGGCGCAGAGATTTTAAAAGTGGCTACCAAGTGCCTAAGCTGGTTAGTTCTCCCCACCCTAACATACCTCTGTCTTTGTATTTAAAGTGAAATTCTTTGACAGGAGAAAGTTGCAAGGCTGGTAAGAACAAAAGAAGATTCAGAGGAGCTTTCTTTGGAGGTGGAAGAGCTTTTTGGAGATAGAAGGGCTAAAGTAGAGTTCATTGGTAGAGCTAGTTGTGCTACCTTACTTCTTCCCTACTCTATTAAGATGATATATAGTAAGTGATAAAGTAACAGAAAGTGACCAGAAACCTATTTTCATTTTAATGAATACTAAGAAGTATAACTGAGGGGCAGAGCCAAGATGGCAGAGTAAAGGCAAGGACTTGCCTGAGCTCTCCCAAATTCCCCTCCAAACAACTTAACAAAAATTCCTTAAAATGAAATCCAGGGTAGGAGGACCAACAAAAGGACAGAGTAGAAACAATTTTCCAGCCCAGGACAACTTAGGAAGTCAGCAGGAAAGGTCTGTCTCAGTGGGATGAAAGTGGAATGCAGTCCAGTGTAGGCCACTCCTGGGCAAGCCAACAGTAGGCTTTGGAGGTGATTGAATCAGGAGTAGTGCTTCCAGTGCTCTTAGCTCATAGTCAGTAAGGAGGAAGGAGGTAAAAGAGGCAAAAAAAAAAAAAAAATTGACTGATGAGAAAAACTCCTTTAAAAGCAGAATTGGCCAAATGGGAAAAAAAGCATAAAAATTCACTGAAGAAAATAACTCCTTAAAAAGTAGAATTGGCCAAATGGAAAAGGAAGTACAAAAACTCACTGAAGAAAATAATTCCTTAAAAATTAGAATTGGTCAAGTGGAAGTTAATGACTCTATGAGGCACCTAAAATAATAAAACAAAATCAAAAGAATGAAAAAGAGAAGGAAATGTGAAATAGCTCATTAAAAAAGCAACTGACTTGGGAAACAGATTGAGAAGAGATCATTTAACAATTATTGGACTACTTGAAAGCCATGATCAAAAAAGGAGCCTACACATCATATTTCATGAAATTATCAGTGAAACTGCCCTGATATCCTAGAACCAGAAAGTAAAATAGAAATTGAAAAAACCTACCAATCACCTCTTGAAAGAGATCCCAAAATGAAAACTCCAAGAAATGTTATAACCGAATTGCAGAACTCCCAGGTCAAGGAGAAAATATTGCAAGCATCCAAAAAGAAACAATTGAAATATCATGGAGCCATAGTCAGGATCACACAACATTTGGCAGCTTTCATTTTCAAGGAACAGAGAGCTTAGAATGATTTTCTGGAAGGCAAAGGAGCTAGGATTATAATCAAGAATTGCCCACCCAGCAAAACTGAGTATAATTCTTTGGGAAGAGTGGGGGGGGGGTTAGGGGTGAGGGGGGAGGAATGGATATTTAATTAGAGGACTTTTAAGCATTCCTGATGAAATGGTCAGAGCTGTACATATAGGTCTTTTTCCTTTTCTTTGATCTCTTTGGGATACAGACCTAGCAGTAACGTTCCTGGGTCAAAGGGATACACAGTTTGGTACAGCTAGGCTGCCTTCCTTCACATTTTTCTTTCATTGATTCCCTTGATACTTCTGACCTTTTTTTTTCCTTCCAGATGAATTTTGTCATCATTTCTTCTAGCTCTATAAAATAATTTTTCGGTAGTTTGATTGGTATGGCACTGAATAAGTAGATTACTTTTGGTAGAATTGTCATTTTTATTATATTGGCTCTGCCTACCCATGAGTAATTAATATTTTTCCAGTTGTTTAGATCTGACCTTATCTGTGTGAGAAGTGTTTTGTAATTGTGTTCCTGTAGTTCCTGCATTTGCCTTGTCAAATAGACTTCCAAGTATTTTATATTGTCTACAGTTATTTTAAATGGAATTTCATGTTCTGTCTACTGCTGCTGGATAAAAAAATACTACATGTAATAGGAAAAAACAAAATATTAAAAAAAGAAGTATGACCAATAGGTTTCATTTATTTAAAAAAAAGATTAAATGTATACAAAGTAGGATCATATAGGTGCTGCTAGTAGATAACTACCATCTATCTTCTTAAACTCAGGTCTTTTAGGAGGACAAAGTCCAGGTTTACTTTTCTTATTCTATCTCCAGACCTTATTTGCACATAGTAAGTGCTTGACAAACGCTTTTTTATTCATTCACACACTCACTCATTCATTCATTATTTTCATTGAAGTTCTTTGCTCCCTCTTCTATTTGTATGGTCATGAGGTGGTTCCTCTACTCTCTAGTGGGTTTGGTCCAGGGATTCTCACAATTCTTCCAGAAGGCTGGGTCCTACAGTTCTAACCAGTCCCTCCAAGAACTTCCCAGAGGATCTGCCACTGCCTCTCCAGGACTAATCTCTGATGCTAACAATAGTACTGGAGGTGGGTGGGGTAGAGGCAAAGACTTCACCCCACTTTGACCCAAGGCAGCTGCTAACTGGTTTCTTTATAGATGCATCTTTTAAAAAAGCCAAAATGCATCCCAGTTCTATAACAGCCTGACAAAAATCAAATTAGTCTTGAATACAATTGCTCAGTCAAAGAAGACACCCTCAATGAGTTGTGAACAGGTCAGCAAGAACTCTGGCCAATGCTGTTCCACACCTCATTAAGGTGATATGATCAGCAGAGATTTTTGTTCCTATCAAAGAAACATAATCAAAGTTCTAAACAAGGACCCATCCTTTATGTTCATCAGATTGATCAGACTGCCTACTCACACCCTGTGCACACGAATACACAACTAAGAGTGTGAATGTGGCATCAGCGGAAGCAAATATTATCAGGTATGGGTTCAAAGCTTGAAAAGGTTTTGCTATTGCACATAAATATAAAAAACCAGAAATGTAGGCAGGCGAAGATAGGATAACGACCTTGTCGCGTGTGCTTAGTTCTATTTCAGTTCTTTCCTCCTTGCCACTCGTTTGCGTGAAAAAAGTAGTTTTAGAGTTGAGAAACTATGGGACCATGAACCCCATAGTACTTGAGAATTTTCTGAAAGAATAACTTCTACAAGGATAAAGAGATAATTTAGCTACTGAAAAATAAACTGGGAGCTACATAAGCTTTCAAGCACCATGCTAAAGAAGTATCTGCAATGGAGATGAAGGCTTCAGTGACCAGGAAATTTAATTTGAAATGGTTCAAAATGCAGATTTTAGCCTGAGGGCATTAGCAAATGGGGGTACTCTGTATTTCAAAGAGCCTGGCAGGTCTTTCTTGGTGACCAGTGAGGCAAGAACTGCCATTGACCTCTGGCCCTTATCTCCTCATCTGGGCTGTTCTGTGACTTTGAACACATGGTGTTTTTGTATCTTCTCGTTGTTCTATTTCACCCTTTCCTGCTTTTTGGTAACTGAGTGTAGAAGATGAAACTCCTAAGGTCATGTCAGTTTTGAAAGGTCAAAAGAGCCACTGGAGGTCCAGAAACTGCATTTACCAGCAGCCAGTCTGGGGAGAAGCCAGTTCTAAGAAACAACCTGGGTAACACAGACCAGCAGTTTATTTAAATTAACCCATGTCTTGCATGCAAGTGAAAAATTCTTTTACACTAATTCTGCCCTATCCAAAAGTGATAGTTTGAGGGGATGTTTCTATTTCTGTCTTTGCTGTATCTTCTCAGCAAATACCCTTTTGTTTTCAATGACATCTAGGTGATATCAGCCAGTTAAATAATCATAGGTTGGACACATCAGATAGGGGTTTGAGCTGATAGGATTAGAAGAACCCCACTATCTTTAAGAAGTATTGCTTGAACGCTGAAGGAGAGGTACATTGAACTCTGAAGGAGAGCTGTGTTCTGGGGACCTGACTTACTAGTACCAGTTTAGTGAATAAGTCAAGTATCTCACTACTATACAAACACACACACACACTATACACACACGTAATGAGTTCAGGTAAGTTACCATAGGGATTCAACCTTGAATTGAAATTGTTCCAGCTTATCAGGCAACAGTGTATATCTGACACCTGGTAGAGGTGGAGTCAGTAGAAGGTCAGAGGGGTACTGGGAGGGAGAGAAATGGATTCCTTGCCCAGGGAGGTTAAGACACACCCCTCCTTCCCAGTGAGACACTTCTTTCTTTACCTAGTGGGTGCTCAGCACTAAACACACACAGGCACATACACACACACAATGTATATACATACATATACACGTATCTATGTGCATATTTATTGTATATGTAAAATGTGTGTATATATATGCATATGCATGTATTTTATATATAGTATGTAGTACTGATCATGAGATTCTGTGCAGATGGATACATCTTAAAGGTTTTGTGATGGTGATGTTAATCATGAGAATCATAATGAACTCACAAAGATTGAGGCATTATGCAAACAGTAGCCATGATTGCTGACCCAGTTTAGTAGGTACTCAGTATCTGGAATCATAAAATAAAATGGCGCCAAACAGATCTAAAGAGATGGAAAGGTTGTGAAGTTCCAGCCACTGGAAAGTCAAAGATGCCAAGGTAGAATGATAACAGGCTCTTTGCCAGAGACCCCTGCCTTTGACTTTACTCTCCCTGTTCCATAAATAATAAAATAGCAAGAGCAAGGTGAGGTTGGAGGTGCATGTCAACAAATGGTCACTAAATAGAAAAGCTTGGTTTCTAGGAACTTCCATCTACTCTGAATCCTGAGATCATACACCATGCCATGAGAAGGAGCCAAGACTCAGATCCAGGGTTTTTGTGCCCTTCATCTAAGCCTACTATCTAACAGGTAACAAACATTGGTTGGAGATTGTGCTATATCCTCTAAATCCTTTTGTTTTCTCTTAGGAGAAAGGCCATGGGGGAAATATAAAATAAACTGAACTGTCTCTCCTTTTGAGGATGTATGGGGACCAACAAAGAGCCTGCCATCCTAAGTAAGGAATCTCGAGAGAGAGCCAGCAAAGACGCTGGGAAACAGGCAGGACCCCATTTTCATGGGTGTGTTCCAACAACAGAATGTGTTTAAAGTTTGCCTTCCTAAAATAGTTCTAACAGAGACAGAGAAAAAAGAAAAAACTAAAGTTTGGAGTCAGTCAAAGGGCCGCACTTGAGGATCTAGAGGGCCACATGTGGCCTCAATGTGGCAGGTTTCTCACCCTTCTTTGTAAACTAAAAGAGCATGGCAGAATCCTCTCATCTTTCTATGAGAAATAGCAAGCAGGCCACCTGAAGCCAGGAGCAGAAAAAAGCTCCATAACCATTGCCAGTCCTCGTAGCACATAGTACAGATATAAGGACCAGATTACGCCAGGACCTACAGAAGGTTCTACTCATTTTATTTATGGACAAAAAGAAAACTAAGAATAACTCTGTTGTCCATATATTTTCCTTTGAGTTACTTTGCAATGCTACGCGCACACACACACACACACACACACACACACACACATTTTTTTTTACTATTTGATTTATGATGCCTTTGTGGTCTGTGAATGGAAAGTATATCCTGCAATGTGATATTAACTAAAATATATTCTAAGATATTAAACAGTCAAAACTGAAAACAAGAATCTATCTCCATTTTTCAAAAGACAGATAAAGTTGTGGAAAGTGCTGAATTTCCATTAATTTATTTAGTTTCAGCCACATAGATCTTTAAACATAATGTCAAGTATGCCTGTCTTATTTGACCGAGATCCCAGGGCTCATATATCCCTGCTTCAGCTGGACACTAAAAACTGAAACAAGTAGGAATAGTGGTACTGCAAGGTCCCCTGTCAATTTTCTTTGATTCTAACCTAGAGGATATTTTCTATTTCAAACACATTTAATCTTGATTTTCATCAGTACACCAGTCAACAGGGCACCACTTAGCCTTAATCAAGGTTGAATTTACAATATTACAGGTACCTCTAGCTTAGAAGGAAATGACCAAAGATCAGGCTATTTCAAAAAGAAAATTCTGATCACACACACACACACTAGTTTTCAGTTAGTCTTATAGAAACTAAGTAGAAACATTAAATCCAACAGGAGGAGAATATTGAAGTTTCCTGAAATAGAAAGAGATGACTTTTTCATAAACAAGCAAAGGGCTTAGTACAATAGACAAATGTCATATATTCAAGAATTCATTCTCATAAAAAACAAACAACAAAAAACTCCCCCCCTTTTTTTCATAAAAGGGCATAAACATCCACAGATGTGAATAAGAACACCTGTCTCTGTTATTTTCCAATAAACCATTTTCAGCAAGGAAAAGGCGCAAATATATCCCATTTCCAGTGATGGGAGAAGGATGGGTGAGAAGAGAAGATCTGTAACAGAATAAAAAGAAATTATGAGGTAGATGTGAAGGGTTTAGATAAAGGCTAGAGATTTCATTTAAGGAGGGGAAATTTATAAGAACTCAAGTAAAAAAAAGCATAATAAAAAGAAGAAGACTCAAGCTATAAGAGGAAAAGGAAACATTGGAGGACTGAGTGAGAAGGAGAAAGAGGAAAGTGATTTGAGAAAGAAATTGGTAAGACAAGGGGGAAAAATACTGGGTGTGTATGTCATATTAAAAATGTGAGAAAGTGCTAAGGTGAGGAGAGGAACAACTGGGGTCAAAAGACCCTGTCTTGCTACCAAAATGGATAGAGAAAAGGGGATTTTGTAGTGACTAACAAAGAGTATGAAATATCAATCTTTTTGGAAAAGCCAAGTAATTGCTATCTATGGTCAAAATGCAAGCTGATCTTGGTAGAAGGTAAAAAGGTTCTAAAAATCTCTCCTTTCCAGGTAATCAGAGAGAATAGAGTATTCTATTAAAAAATGGAAGAAGAGTTTGTATAAAACCAAAGAAAAATAATCTGAAGAAACAGGATAATCCTAACATGTTGGGTAGAGATCAGAGGGTAAAAGAATATGACAAGGAGGAAAACAGGAAGAATAACAGATAAAGGGTTATTCCTGAAGAGATGGTAACTAGATACTTAGAAGAAAGAAAGGAAATAAGCATTAAGTACCTACTATGTGTCAGGCACCCTGCTAAGTGCTTTACAAATCTCACTTGATCCTTACAACCACCCTGGAGGTAGGTGCTATTATTATCCTCATTTTACAGTTGAGGAAGCTGAAGCAGAACACAATTAAGCTACTTGCCTAGGATTACACAACCAGTAAGTGTCCAAGGTTAGATTTTGAACTCAGGTCTTCCTGACTCCAGGCTGTATGTAAGGTGGATTTTATTATTCTTTTTTAGATAATAGTTCTCAGGATCCTAGACGCTAGTTCCCAGGATCCATGGCCATAACAATCTACTAGTTCCCAGAATTTCACATCATAAATACTTTCTACTGTATCTCTACTGTGATATAATGATGAGATAAGGTAAACCTTTGTGTTATTTTGTAAACAGATTACTACACGTGCGCTATGCTGATTCACCATGACATTGCTAAAGTTAATGGAAACTTGTGAGGCTATTGCTGGCAAATTGCCTACTTTGTGTACTCCTCTATAAATCAAGTGAGCACTGGTCAATAAGTGGGGATTGAAAAATGTGCCAGCTAAAAGCTGTGCATGCCTTGACCTGCCCCCATCAAGGCATGAGGGGAATATGCTAGCTGGAATGATGTGCATGTCTTGATCTGTTCCCATCGAGACTTAGAAGAAGCTATAAGAGTTGGAGCTCCTACATAGGGGTTGTTGCCCCATTCTCACTGGCCCCTGCGAGAAGAGTAACTAGGGGATGCTGTAGGAGTTGGTGCTCCCATTATCAGCAACCCCTTTGAGAATAATAAATTAAATAATTCCTCACTATGTCTCCATTCTTGTTCTTCTGGCTATCCAGATCAAGAATGAACCTGCTAGAGGTTGGAGCCCAAAAGCCCCAGTGGCTCCTCCTGTGTTACACAGGCCTGTGCTCTATCCACTCTGCCACCCAGGTGCCTCTAGAACAAAGCAGTTGGTTGTCCTCCAAGCAACCAGTATGTAAATTAACACTTACCAATAGGATCTGAGAAAGAAGAAATGGTACTTTGTGACTCCTCTCTGTGGGGAGGGCTATTGAAACAGCTTGATGATAGAGATTTCTGCTGTTTTTTAGGGCATGAATGCAGGACATGACAGAGAATTTCCAAAGAATTATTAAACCTGATGACTACCACTCACTTCAAAAGATTCATGTCAACACAGATGATTCTGCCAAAGGAAATCTAAAAGGCATTATTAAGAGTTATGATAGAATGGGCAAGAAACTAAAGAAACTGGTGATTTCATCACTGTTGCTAAAAGGTGATGAGGTGTAGTATAATGAGACCCAGATTTGTAGTTCTCTGATATGGATTCAAATCCCGGATCTGCTACTTACTACTATCTATGTGACCACTTAAAATGATGGGGTTAGATTAGATGATCCTCTAAAGTCCCTCACAGATCTAAATCTATGCTCTTATCAAGTTAGTCATCAGAAGTACGAGCCATCCATAGGAAAGGCAGGCTCCTGGTCAGTGATGGGTATAACAAAGACTAAGAATATTTGGGCTTGTAGTTTTGCAAGTGTTACCAAAAAACATTTAAACTGAAAAGGAAGAGGATAGTAGAAAATTCAGCTGTGGATAAAAAGGCCGAAACGAAATAGTACCTACCCCGAAGCTTCTTGTATTTTATCAAAGGAGACAACATGTGTGAGGGACTGTCTGATGTTGGCAGCTGCCAGGTCGGGTGCTGTGGCAAGGGTAGGGTAATATCTGGGTATTTTGGAAGTCGAGGCAGGGACTGTGGTAGGCAGAGTCGTGTGTACTGGGATGGGCTGGATACGGAGAAGCCATGAGGCAATTGGGCAGTGCTATGAGATAAGCTGGGTGCAAGGAAGTAGCCGAGCCTGAGCTCCTGAGGCAAGGGGTGGTGCCACGTGGGAGTGGGATGGCAGAGGACTGAGTTCCCTCTGCTTAGTCCCCTCCCTATATGCAACGTCATCCCCAGATGCCTCTTGTGACCTTCCTGACCTCCGGGTCCCTTTGTGCAGCACTGACCCAGTCCCCTCCTGAGTCTGACTTCCTAGGTCATGTACTCTTGTCTATGCGTCAATCCCAGATGCCTCCTTCCTGTATCCAATCCTAGCCTCCTATGTCACTCCCTCCCCCTTGGTGTGCTAAACTCAGACAGCCCCTTCCGGTATCTGACCCTACAATCATTGGCTAGTAGCGGGCTGGGGAGGAGGGGCAAAGTAGGTACTTAGGAACAAGCGTGGTCAGATCACACACGTGCGCTCTCCCCTGGCTCCTGCCCTGTTGCTCTGGCCTTGCTGTTTGGGCTTGCTATGATGGTTTGCTGTGTTGGCCTCTGAATAAAGCTCTGGTGTTGGTGCCTCCCGATGGCTTGTCTCTGTGTGGTGATCCGGCTGAGGACCGAAGACCCAGGAGTGGGTAAGACTCTGGCAGTGCACTTCTTTTAAGAGAAGTGGGTACTGGCGCATGACTGGCAGAAGGTCGGCGTGCGGCCCGTATAAACATGTACATAAACCTATTAAAATGTATACATAGTAAATATGAGTTAATTTTTTGTTGGTAGGACAATAACAGCTGTGGGGGATCGGAAAAGATTTTATGTATAAGGTGGTCCTTATTCAACAAGTGTAAAATAGGAAATAGGGGACCTGAGTTCAGTTTCTGAGTCTGTATGAACAATGGACAAGACACTTAACCTCCTTGTTGTAAAATGAAGGTGTTGGACCAGATGACCCTTAAGATCCTTTCCAACGGAAAATCTATGAATTTTGGCATTGTTATAAGCCCTAGATTTACCAGCTTTCTCTCTTTAAAAAAATGTATTGAGGCCGTTTGGTTTTACATCATAATAATTTCTGAATTTATCTCTCCTCCATCCCCACTTCCATCTAGATTTCCCTTGTAACAAAGACAAAACAGTTAAGCAAATCAAATGCTGCATGTATCTATCTCATCTAATAACATAGGCAACATTCTACAACCATAACGTCTTCCTTTCTAATAAAAGGAGAAGAGATAAATTTTCCTCATGTCTTCTCCAAAGCCAAGATTGGAAATTATATTTACAGAGAAATAGCTTCATCTCATTGTACTTTTAATTTACATTGCTGTAGTGATTATATGTTTTATTTTACCAATTTGTACAAATCTTCCCATGCTTCCCTGAATTACTCCCATTTGTCATTTTTCATGGCATAACAATATTCCATTACATTCATATACCATAATTTGTTTATGCATTCCTCAGTGGTTGAGTATGCACATTGTTTCCAGTTATTGGGTACCACTGAAAGTGTTGCAACAAATATGTTGGTAGATATGGGACTTTTCTTTCTGTCTCACCAACTTGGGCTATACCTCCAGTGGAATATATATGTAAAGGGTATGAAGAATCCAATCACTCTTCTTTTTCCAGAATAGTTGGACCAATTTACAATTCCACCAATAGTATATTAAGTGTGCCTGCCTTCCAACACTGTTTCTGTCTCTATTGCCTTCAACAATTTGGAGTATGTGAATTGAAACCTCAGAGTTATTTTAATTTTCATTCTCAGTGATTTTCTCTGCCTATTATTCAAGGCTTTCCATCAGTCTTTTCTACTACCTGCCTCACCTTTGTGTAGAGTTAAAAAATTCAACATTATACTACATTGTCTTCCATATTGCAATGACTCTTCTGTCTTCCATTCTTACAACTTTATCAGATTTTTCAAGGTGATCAAAGATCTCTTTATTGATAAATCTAATGGCCCTTTCTCAGTACTTAACCTTCTTGATGTCTCTGCTGCATTTGAACTGTTGACCACCATCCTAGATACTTTCTTTTCTCTGGGTTTTTGTGACATAATTCTATTCTGTATTTCTCCTCCTATCCATATGACCAATCTTTAATCTTCTTTGTAAAATCATCATTCAGATTCTTCCCACTATGTGTAACTATAATTCAGGGCTCTGTGCTAGGACTTTTCCTCTTCTCTCTAAAACTCTCTCAAAGTGATCTCAGTTCTATATACATGACACTTGAATCAACATATTCAGCCCTCACTCTCACCTCTCACCTGAGTTCCAGTTCACCAAATGCAAAGCCTGCTAGACATTACCTAGATTTCAAACAAGCATCTCCAACTCATCTCCAAAAGAAAAATTATCTTTTCCAAACCATTTCATACCTAATTTCCCTATTTCTGTCAGGACATCATGATCTTGTTAGTTACCTGAGTTTAAAACCTTGGAGTTGTCTTCTCACTCACCCCTTCCCCATCTCCAAGACCCAATCTGTGATGGTGTCTTTTCAAATTTATCTCCTTAACATCCCTCAGTCTACTATCTTCTCTTCACTCTCACTACTACCACACTAATGCATGCCCTCATTGCCTCCTTCCTAAACCATCAATAAGCATTCTTTAGGTGTCTGTGTGCTAGTCCCTGTGCTCGGCACTGTGGATACAAAGGCCAAAATGAAATAGTATCTATCCTGAAGCTTTTTATATTGTATCAAGGGAGACAATACGTACATAAACATATTAAAATATATGCATAATAAATATGTTTTTTTATTGGTAGGACAATAACAATTGTGGGGATCAGAAAAGGTTTTATGTAGAAGGTGGTCCTTATTTGACAATTGTAAAGACTTAAGACTTTGGGATAAGAAAAAAATGCTCTAAATCACCATTAATGAAAAAAATGCAAATTAAAATAACTCTGAGGTACCACCTCATATCTATCAGATTGGCTAATGTGACAGAAAAGGCAAATGATCAATGCTGGAGAGGATGTGGAAAAATTGGAACACTAATACAATATTGGTGGAATTGTGAACTGATCTAATCCTTCTGGAGAGCTACTTGGAACTATGCCCAAAGGGCAATAATTATCTTGGATCATTGTACTGATCAGAACAGGTAAGTCTTTCACAATTGATCTTGTTATAATATTGTTGTTACTGTCCATAGTGTCCTGTTTCTACTCACTTTACTTTGCATCAGTTCATAGAAGTCTTCTTAAGTTTTTCAGAAACCATCCAGCTCATCATTTCTTATAGCACAATAGTATTTCATGACAATCATATGCCATAACTTTCCAATTCTTTGCCACCACAAGAAGAGCTACTATACTTTTGTATTCAAATCAAGAATTTAAAAAGTATGAATGACATAACTCTGACAACTTTCTGTCAATATAATGAATAACATTTATGATAGAGAAATAGTATTGTTATTATATATGTTATTATTGTTTGTATGATGCAGTGTCCCTCAGATCCTGTGAATCTTTGGCATTAGCCAACCATTTCATGTTCTTCTAATGAAAACATATCTACAGTTGAAGTAAAAAAAAAAAACAAAACTATCCATTTGGAATTCCCAGGGAACAAAGGAAGCAAATTTAAAGATCAAAATGTTTCTCTTAAAAATTTTCAGATATAAGAAAGAGAAATTACTATCAAAAAATGATTTCATTAGTATGACAAGGGCAAATACAGGTTTTCTAGCTATTTAGGTTTAAAAAAAAACAGTTGCAGGAATAGTAACAATTTTTAAGCATTCTGATGCCGAAAAAAGAAAATACTAAATAAATCCACCCCTTGTTCACTTGGGGAGTCTTCTTGCTGATTAGTCTCTCAGAAACAAAAATTAAGCATTTCAAAGATCAGGAGTGAAGGCCCATGTTGTCAGGGTATGATCATAGGTATTAAAGAAATAAAGGCCCTGTTATAGATCAGTCTATTTTCCTTCGGGTTCAGAAAATACAATTGTAACACTATCAATTCAGAATGCTTTATCATTCACCTTTTCGACTTCAAAATGAGTAACTTGGAGAACAACACTGCCATCCAGAGGTCAGAGAATTAATGGTATTAAACCAGAAGAATTACCTATAATTCAGGATTCTATAACAGCTAACTACTACCACACACACACACACACACACACAGTAACACCTCCAATCGATCATACCTCTGGCTATTCCTTTGCTGCTGGAAACACATCCCCAGATCTCTGCTATCCTAATGTAACTGGGTATAAAGATGAGTTTGGACATTTGTTAAGACTGATTTCCTCATAAGAAGGTTAAAGTCTGAAACCTAGCTAGCAATCATGAGATTTGTGGTTCAGAGTGACAGCCTTCCCTTCCAGCTAGAGAGAAATTGGGTTATTGAAGGATTTGAGTCAAGGGTGGGGAGGTGGGGAGGAGGAGTTCTGCTCCTACCAAAAGCTTTCTATTCTTTCTAAAACTGTATAGAAAAGACAGAAAAGAGACTGTAAGGAAGCTTGGCTTCAGGAGAGACACAAAGAAGAGAAGAGAGAAAGGAGCATCCATACTAACGCTATGTCAGTCTTGTCTTTGGAGGAATCTTACCATGGCAGCAAGCATGTGGGGACAAAGTGCAACAAGCTGACCTTTGGGAAGACCTCCATTTTATGGAACAAAGAGGTCAGAATGAATTTGTGGGGTGTGATTATCCCTTTAAGAACTGAGAAAACCTGTAGACAGGTTTTACTCTTTTCAATTCTCTCTTCCCATGCCTATTTATTAGTAGGCATGTTTATATTACTTTTCTTCATGTTCTTTAAGCTGTTTGATATCCTGTTTATGGTTCACATAACATCCATGATTGATAATGAGTGCTTTGTACTGCATGTCTTTAAATTTATTTCATTTCTGTGAAGTACAAAGGGAAGACGCAAATGACTAGCTGAGGATACACAGAAATTAACTGAGACAGAAGGCTATATGTTGGTACAGAAAAGTAAGAGAAGCCTCTAACTTGGGGGCTCTGAGCTGTTATAATTTTTATTAATCTTCGATAAATTTCCCAAAAGGCAGAATTTCAACTGGATTGAGGGCTTTTCCTCTACCTCTTCAGCTAAACAAATAAGGTTCCTTTGAACTCAACCAACTTAGCTAAATCTCCATCTATGATGTACAGAAGATAGGATAGGTGGAGGTGTGGACCAAATCATTGCCCTTGAGCTAACCAGTGGGAAGAAAAATGTATGGTCCTAGAGGATTTAGCTCCTCCCCAAATTCATGCATGAGGAGGAAGTAAAAAAGCAAGTGCTTAGGTAGCTTAATTTAAAAAAAAAATATTGATCCTACTATCTCTTATTAAAGTTCAATCTTTCTTCCCTTTCACAGCCAAACTCAAAAAAAAAAAAAATGACTACACTCATTACTTTCATTTTCTCAGTCACTCCTCAACCACTTGCTATCTGGTTTCTGACATCATTTCTCAACTGAAACTGCTCTCTCCAAGGCTACTAAAAAATTAATGGCCTCAGTTCTTATCCGTGACCTCTGTTAATATCTGATATTGTTAGCCACTCTTTCCTCCTGTGTACTTTCCTCCCTGGGTTTTCACATCACTGCTCTATCTTGATTCTCCAACTTGTCTGACTGATTCTTCTCAAATGCCTCTATTAGTTTACCATTCATTTTCTACCCCCAGCTTTGGATATTCCCCAAGGCTCCAATCTTGGATCCTTTTCTTGCCTCTCTCTACATTCTCTCTCTTAGTGATCTCATCAATTCCCATGGGTTTGCCTAAGATTAGGAAAGAACACATACACACACACACACACACACACACACACACAGGCAGAAGAGGCCATGTGCTCATAGATTCTTTGGACCACATTGAAAGAGTTTACATCCTTCACAACTGGAAAACGAGCCTCAAAGAGATCATTAGTTTGACTTTTATAATATCCCTAAGATCTTCTGAATCAGCAAAGGGATTGTTCATCACACAATGCCAATATCAGGATCTCCATGCCAAAACCACCCCTCTCTTTTTACTATTAGGAGGCACCCTGTTTTCCAGAGCTAAGGACCAGCAATCAAACTGTGCCCTGAACTTGGCATAACAACAATCCTTTGCGTTCACCCTCTGGATGAACTCAACTGCAGCAAAATACTAGAATTGTTTCACACCAGCACCAGGTGGTCTCTAAGCTCCAACTGAGCTCCTGCAGCACCCACATTCTGGTCATGAAGTCCTGTTGTGAACCAAACTTGTCTCATTGTTTCTGTTGCTCCTCTTTGCTAGGGTTACAGCTCGCTGCAGAGCCACTACTTTATGTATTGACATTTGCCCAAACTAAAGCGGTCTCCTCAGCATCAAAGGAGGCCCTAGCACACGTGTCTAGTTTCCCTTCTCCAACAGAATAAAGAAAGTTTTTTTTGCTTATGACTACTATTAGTTCTTTGTTTTTATTTTATTTTACTTTTCAGAGTTAACTATGGTTATGATAACCCTGTGTGAGCTCTTTAGTATTTTCAGTCAACAGTGGTTGCATAATCTCTGTGACTCTTTGGTCATTTGTTTTCAGAGTTGACACCAGCTACCTAGTCTCACATGACAGTAGACACCTCTTACCTAGCCCAGTCTCCACACAATCCTGCAAAACCACCTGGCAAGGAAAATCTGTGTATGTGTCAAGGAATGACCCCTATAGGCTAGAATTTGTTATTTGTCCTTCATTCTCAAAGACGACCAATGACATCATGACAGTGATGTCTTGACTTGCGAGTGAATTGGATTTAAGTGAGGCAGAGCTGCTCAAAGTCACCAGGGGCCTCATTCTCTCCTCTAGTCTTTGAAGTTCACTGGCAGGAAAAAATTCAGGACAACTGATCATGGCCCAGGATGAAGCAGATAATCTTGGTCTTTCTCAGTTAAGGTCTTTCTCTGGCTTCAGTATGTCTAAGGCAATACCCATTCAATGACTAAGGCCTAGGTTAGAATTTAAACAAAAGATGACCTACTTTACCATCACAAAAATATCAATCTGGGAGGGGGAAGGGCCTAAAAGTTTCTGGCCAGAACAGAAAACAGTTGCTATTTGCATACATTCTAAGCCATCAGACCCTAAACAATGAGTCATAGAGGCTTGGGCTGGGGTCTATTATTGGTCCTTTAATGAAAGCCAGAATAATTTGGGGTTTAAAGGCATAGTCAAGTTGCTCCATTTGAAACACAATGAGCTAGTCCAGAGAAACCCTGGACTTCTTTAGAAACTTTTTTTAAACCTGTTTTTCAGAGCTATATTTCAAGAAATCATAAATGAAAATTGAACAGGACAAGAAGTAAATTGTCCCAGCTTTTAGAAAAAATCTCTAGCCCCCAAATCCCCAAATATCTTACCAAATATAAGCAACCCAAAATTATATTCCTATGGACAGAGCACCCACATGTAAGGATATGGAGCCCCAAGTGAAAAGAGGGACCACATGTGGCAAGGGGCTATAGTTGTGTGTGGCAGCCACCTTTGCCCCTCACCCCAAAAAGAATTTGGGTCCCATTTGTTTATGGGCCCCAGAAAACCCTTAAACTTTCCCTGAACTCACTTACTTGGTCAAAGAAGTCTCAAGAGGTTGCCTGAGGCTATCATCCTGGCTCTTCCTTAACCTGGGCCCTATCTCCCAGTTCTTTGATCCCCTAATTAAGCCTAGTCCTCTATTGTCTATTAATGGCCTAATAACCCTGGGTTCCCATCCTTGATCTTATCTAGACTCCATTCAACCTCTTCCTTATCTTCTAGGCCCTATCTTCCAGTTCTGTTACCCTAATAAGGCCTAGCCCTCCATTCTCTATTCCCAGATGACCCCATTCAACCTCCCAGACACTTCCATAAGGATTCTCCCAGGACCCTTCCCCCCAGTCACCCCAGCCTCAAGATCTCCTTTCAGTCCCTCCTCCAGTTACCCCAAACTACTTGGCTGTATATAAGATCCATCCTGGCTACCATTTAGGGGCTGAGACTTTCTCATGCCTGCTCATCCTTACGAGCATCACAAATGTTCAGACTCCTTAAGAGTCTGACCTGTATGGCTCATCGTTAATAAACCTTGTCTTTGGCTGAAAGAAGGCTTGGGTTGAATTCATTCCTGATCTGCGTGTCATGATTTTGGGGTCCCAGCACCCCTAACATCTAAACCTCAACAGCTGCAAGGGAACCAGAACAGACATCTCTAGATAGGCTAGTTCACTTATTACACAGCTACTAACTATGATTTTTACCTTTCTTTTGCAATCTTCTCCTTGTTGAAATACTTTGAAAATTCATTCCTGAGTGCCTTTAAATCTGTGGCTCCTCCAGCACACATTTGTTCCATATATATTCGGTCAGTTATAGCCATTCCTACTGACTTCATCCTCTCAAGCACCATCACCACATCCCACATAGTAAATTGGGTTCTGTAGCATGCTGGTAGGGTAGAGTTCTAATATGGTAGTTTCATTATTACTAATGAATTAGAGTAGATCATTATAAAAAACCCAACAGCTCTTTTTGATTCATAGGTCTATGAATTTTCCCTTCTTGCCATCTATACCTAGGAGATAAGTTCTTCACTTTTATTGTGTCATGAATCCCTTTGGCAGTCTGGTGAAGCCCTGTAAACCTCTTCTCATAATTTTTTTAATGTATAAAATATATAAATTACAAAGGAAACCAATTACATTGAAATATATATGCGAATTAAAAAGTCCACAGACCTCAGATCAAGATCCTCTGATCGTGAATAATGTAAACTTCTTGAGGGCAAAGACTGTCTCACTTTCATATTTGAATCTCCAGTGCCTATTATGGTGCCTGGTATATAGTTGGTCCTTAATAAATATATATTGATTGAGACAAATGTTTAGTTGAAATCTCTTGTAAAGTTTGCCATTTTCTCCTTAAACATTTTTCAAGTTTTCTGGGTCTTTTTTGGCTTCCATGTAATTGTTTCTAGTCAGTGAAACTTTTCGAGGAGATAGTGATATTTATAGTCAATGCCTGCTTTTTCCCATTTTCCATTTTTGGAATCAATAGCTTATTCAAATAAATGTTTTGTCCAAGCTTTCAAGTATCCACATAACATTATGGGCAGCACTCAGAACTAAGGCAGTATCAGCAATGCAACCAGAAATATCTCTAAAAGGATGTCTTCAGACTTAGCCCATACCAGCAAAATGAGCTCCCATAGCTGGTGATGGCATCAATCACTGTCACAAGATATGAGCCCACACAGAAATATGTCCATTTCTGACTGACTCTCTCATAATCAATGTATTAGGAAGGAGACAGAGACTTACATCCATCAGGGAAATTTCTCCTCAGGAATCTAGATGGTTCTCAAATCTACTTATCCAGCCTAAACCTTTCTCCTGACCTCGTTTCACATCTCCAACTACCTATTTGATTCTTGAATTGGACACCCTCTAGATAAATGTAACTCAACATATCTAAAACGAAACTCATTATCTTTTCCCTAAAACCTTCCCTTTTTCCTAATTTCCCTATGTGGTCTTCAACTCCTCACTCTTTCATTCCTCCATTCAACCTGTTGTCAAGTCTTGTTGATTCTACATTTGCAGTATCTCTTGTATATTCTCTCTTCTCTCCTCTGACACTATTACTACTATGGGGCAGGACCCCAGTACCTCAGACCTGGACTATTGCAATAGCCTGTTGGTTGGTCTCCCTGTCTCATATCTTTCCCTACTTAATCCATCCTCCATTCAGCTTCCAAAGTGATCTTCCTAAAGTGCAGGTCTGAATATTTTACTCTTGTACTTGATAAACTCCATTGTCTTTCTATTACTTCCAGGACAAAATATAAAATCCTTTGGCTTTTAAAAGGACTAAATATAAAATATTCTGTTTGGCACTTAAAGTCTTTTACAACCTATTCTCTTCTTATTTTTCCCAGCTTCTTATACTCTACTCTCTTCCTCATACTTTCTACAATCCAGTGAATCTGGTCTCATTGCTTTCCATAAATAGGATGCTCAATCCCTTAACGTGGTACCTTTTCACTGGTTGTCCCCCATGCCTGGGATACTTTCTCCTTGTCTCTGCTTCCTGATTTCCTTGGAGTCTTTTAAGTCTCAGCTAAAATCCTACCTTTGGCAAGAAGCCTTTCTCAATTACCTTCAATGCCAGTGCCTTCCCTCTGAGACTATCTCCTATTTACTCTGTATATATCTTGTATGTGCATACTTATTTGCATGTTGTCACCCTCATTAGAATGTGAACTCTTTGAAGGCAGGACCTATTTTTGCCTTTCTCTGGTGCTTAGGACAGTGCCTAGCAGCACTTCATTAATGCTTTTTGACTTATTAACATATCCTGGGGGTTTGCCCATATCTGACTCTCACTCTGCAAACAATCTTAAACACCTTAAAGGCACAAATTTCAATCAGCATAGTTATCTACAGGCAAATAGTTAAAAGCCCAGTCTCTGCTTTAAATATATCATCTGATTTTAACCATGCATCCTGCTGCAAAGGCAGTGAAATGTATTCCAAACAACACTAGCTCCTGTTTTCCCAGTCTTAGTGATGACCAAGCCACTTACTACTTACTCAGCTGCTTGCTCTAGGTATAATGCTAAAATCTTCCTTCATAGCAGAGCTGAAATTAGTTCCTCTTTTATAATTCTGACACTTTCCTCTTTCAGGGAGGATAATGTAATTTGTCCTCTTAACCAACACACTGGGGTGAATTGGCTCTATGGCAAGAGTATAGGTTTCTCTATCTCTCATCATGTCATACAAATTAACGATTTTCCTTAGTGTCAGCTGTCCCATGCTACTAAAAACCTGCAAAGCAGATCATAGAGCTGTTGTGGCTATAGTCTCTCCCCATGGATATTCTCTCTTGCTCTTCTCTTGAAATAGTAATGTGTTCATAGGTGATCCAATTATTTTTTCTCTTTGTACTTTCAAGATTCTACTAAGACATATACTGCATCTTGCTGAACCTTTGTTTTTTGTGACTTTTCTGCATGGTATACAGACTTGAATTCCTTAAAGTAAAATTTTTATACCTTTTATTTTTACATCATCTGTATCACCCAATGTATCTCTCTTAACCTTCCCCACCCCCTGCCCAGAGATAAAAGAGTAATACACTGAAAAAAATCTGATGTCTGTAGTATTCCATACCCACTGGCCCTTACCTCTCTAAAGGACAGAGGTGCCTTCTCATGCTTTTTCTTTAGCTCTAATCTTGCTCATTATAATGTCATAGAATTCAGGTTTAATTGATTTGTTCTTTCCATTTATATTGTTGTAGTCATTCTATATACTGTTTTGTTTGTTCAGCTTACTTGATATTAAAACATCAATTCATATAAGCTCTCTCATGCTTCCCAGCATTCATTACATGTACAAAATTGTGCTATTCCTTTCACATATTATAATTTATTTAGCCATTTTTTAGTTGATGGGCTTTATTTCCAATTCTTTTGCTACCACTGGAGAGTTTTCTTGTCCCTGCTTGGTTCCCCTATCCACCAGCCATGGTCTCTGTCTTCCTGGGAGCCCCATGGGAAATATTATTCCTTTTGGAGGACACTGCTAGGGGACAACTCTCCTTCTCCCCAGGGAGCTAGGCAGACAATTTCACTTCCTGTGGCCAAAAGCAAGCATTCACTTTCCAACAATACCACTCCTCATTCCTTCAAACCCTCTCAGGGAAGGAGCAGTCCAATGACTATGGTCAGCAGTATGAGAAGGTCCTATCATTTTGTGTTAGTTTGTTTGTTTTTTAAATCACTGATCTCTTTAAGGTATGCCTGATAAAAGAATCTCTAGGTCAAAGGGCATGGACATTTTAGTCACTTCTTTTTTAGTATAATTCCAAATTGCTTCACAGAATGATTGGCCTAATTCACAGATCCAAAATGCGTCTTTCTACAACCATCCCAAATTGATTATTCACATCTTTTTTGTCCCCAGCGTTGTCAATTTGCTAGGTACAAGGTGAAACCTCAGAGACCTTTTGATTTTTATTTCTCTTATTAGTAATTTGGAAAAAATTTCATAAGTATGTTGGCAATTCTTATGAAAACTATTCAAATTCATTGTTTTTTGCCAATGTTTTACACATGTTGTGGCTATTTTAAATGAGACTTTCCTGTTTTCTTCTCTTGGCTTTTGCTACTACTATCTAGAAATGTTCTTGATTTTTGTGGGTTGCTTTTAAATCCTACTAATTTACTGAATCTAGTATATCAATTAATTTCTTTGCTGATTCTCTATAATTCACTAGAACCAACACATCAGCAGCAAATATTGATAGTTTTGTCACCTTTGCCTACCTTTATGTCTTTAATTTCTTTTTGTCTTATTACTATTGTTAATATTTCCAGAAAGATGTCAAAAATCACTGGGAAAAGAGCCTGTTTCTTTTATTCTTGTCCTTAAATCTTAAAGTTATGTCCATAATCAGTCATTTCCAAATGAAAAAAATCTATAGAAACTACTTTATTAACTATTAAAATAAGTTAAAATAAGTATAAAAATAAGATATATAAAAGTGTCAATTATTATTATTGTTATAGTCAATTTCTGCGATGTCACTTGGTGCTCATCACATCCTATGACTCCCCAACTCTTGAAGATCTCTATTGCCACTTATAGAGAGCTTCTCTTCACAAGGGTAATATAATTTGTAGGAGGCTGTGCAGCTGAAACTCCTCATCCAGGGTAAGCAAGATAAGGCTAGTCTTACATTATGGAATAAAAGCACGGATATTTGCAAAATGGCAACGCTCTTCAGTTTTCTGTTAAACTCAAACACTATGCATTTTCCTAGCATCTAAAACTTTTGTCTGACCTTATACCTTTTCTTTTTCATTATTCCTTGAGCTCTTTTGATCTTGTTCTAACCCACAGTTTTAATCTGGCCAGCCTGAGGCATCTTCTGCTATAAGTTTGTCCTGCTCTCCATTTTCATGAAGCCTCAGCTTACATCATAGAAACTCCCAGACTCAAATGGCGGTAGGCACAATCTGGCGTTATACTAACTTATTAAAAGTGAGAACAACACATAAAAATATCTATTATATGAAACAGAACATAACAAGTGCATAAGAGAGCTACAATCACTGAAAATTTTCAGGCATCTTCAAGTGGGTGGATCAAGGAAGTTTTATCATGGAAATTATTTCTTACAACTGAATCTTGAAGAGTAGAGTTTCAATAGGTATTGATGGGGCAGAAAACATTTCAGGCATAGGAAATAGTGTAAGCAAAAGCTGAGAGGGGAGAAAATGTAGGATATACTGTGATTCAATTTGACTGGAGCCAAATTGGATGTATTGGCGGAGGGAGTTTGGAGTTGGATAAAGAAAGAGGGAAGATTGGTAGTAGTTTTAGAAAAGGTTAGAAAGGTAGGGTGACTTGATTGTGTGGGTAGTCAGTATCACCAGGAAATAAGGGTAAAGTATGCAATAAGAAATCATTGAAAGATTTTGAATATAACAAGTGATATCAGATCTGTGCCTAAGAAAGATTGTTTTGGTAACAATGTGGAAGAAGGAGAAGAAAGACTGTTTCAGAAGCTATGCTAGTTGAGCTGAAGGCAATGAAGACGTCTTGTATTATACAAAAACACCTACAAGACAAAGAAGTATATTTTAGGTTCAGAATGGTAGATACAAGTGAATGGTAGAAAAGAATACACTTGGCTATGATCAGGTAAGGCATCACAGAAAAAGATTTGTTAGTGGGAGCACTATGTTATTGAAGTCAAGGTCACTTTCCTGTATGCAATTAACTTCCAAAAGTGAAGTGAGGATGCATATTAATAAGAAAAGGTAATGACAGGTAGCTATCTGTGTTAGCATCTGATTCACCTCCTAGGTTATAAGCTCCTATCTTAAATGCTTGTTGATTGATGTAGGATAGTAGTGTCATTTAAAAAAAAAAATGTCAGATTGCATTCCCGTATTCAGCCCTCCTACAAACAAGGGAGCTGAGAAAGTATATCACATCTTTGTGATAGATAAGACATTGTAGACTTGAAGGAGTTGCTCTGCAAATCTACCACCCCTACTTACAAAATCTCAATGTGCATGATTAGGTCAGTAAAATCAACTTTATATACAAGGCACACTGCATTTGTAATGCACTGACATGAATCTTAAGGGTTCAAATAGATTATTCTAGTACATATCATTCCACATAATTGTTATAGAAACTCTTTTAACTGTTGTTCACTTCAAAAAATTAGTGTAATCATCACCTTATAAATGACACTGAAAATTCCAAATTCACTTTCTCCTCCTGGTACCCCTCCCACCAATTCCACAACTGCACTGTATTTGGGGAAGTGTCAGAAAGGCTGGTTGACAAATTCAGTTCTTCACAGGGTTAACTTTATAAAAAGAGACAAATTAAATTACTTAACATCTTGAAAAAAAAAGTTCCATGTATATGGCAGGTGACCTGGTAGTAAACCCAGATAAGCTAACTCCTACTCCTGTTCCTTCCTGCTCCCCAGAGGCCCAAGTAGATTATAGATTTATGGAAAGGAGGAAGTTTTGGGGCCATAGAAGAAGAGATGGAGGCACAAGGAGGTTAAGTGATTTGCCCAGGGTCACACGTCTAGTAAGTCACAGGCCATCCCTACTCCTTACTCCTCCCCCCCCTTCCCCCCACAAGCTGCTGCTGCTCTGTCCTGGGCAAGTCTTAGCTGCGACCTTTTTTTTTTTTTTTTAAACACATTTAAACTAAAATGCTACCCTACATGGGGGACCTCGGCCAAGTCGCCATCCAATCTCGCCCTATTCCCCAAATCTCTGATCCTTAAATCCCAATTCCATTCGTCAAGTGAAACTCGGCATCCAGGAACCCTCCAGCCTTTTGCTTAAAGGCGGTTAGGTGGCACAATGTATCCACTGAGCGCCCGACCTGAAGTCAGGAAGACCCGAGCTCAAATTCGACCTCAAACACTTACTAGCGGTGTGGCGTGACCCTGGGCAAGTCACCTAACCCCATTTGCCTCAGTTTCCTTATCTGTAAAATGAGCTGGAGAAGGAAATGGCAAACCACCCCAGAATCGTTGCGAAGAAAAAGATAGGGTCACGAAGAGTCGGACACGACTGAAACAACTCGACAATAAAATAATTTAAATGGAGCCAATTAACAGAAAAAACCGGAAAAATCATACAACACAACTTGAAATAATAATCCCGCACACCTAATATACCAAACGAACTAGAGGAACAAGCCACGTCACCACATTGCGCCGGAAGTTATGCACCACAACCCCTAATTTCCGGTCTTTCCCGGAACCCTTTTCACCGGCTCGCTTAGGTCGGTCTGGAAATCACTGAGCTTGGGACTACAGAGCTTCCGTAGTCAGGCGGGCCCGCTGCGCATGCGTGCTGGTGTCTCGGTGGGTTTTCCCAGGGAGCGTGCCGGGGCCGTGCCGGTGAGGCGGCATGTCAGCGGGAACATCGGACTCCGCGCCATCGTCCTCAGCGGTGGCTGCGCCCGGCTTTGGGGGCTTCGCTATGGCTCAGACGGGGATCCTAAACCTCAATAACGAGGTGAGTGCCGAGGGGTCCGCGTTCACTGCGTGGTGGACGAAGAGCTGGCCGGAACAGCCTCCTTTCTCCGGGGACCCTTGCGGTGCGCTGGGGGCCCAGGGTCTGTGCCGGAGGTGAGGTTCCTCAGTTTCCTTTTATGTAAAATGAGGGCGCCGGACCAGATGACCTCCGAGGTCTCTTCTAGGTCTAGGCTCTTCCGAGCGGGAGCGGCCGGCGCGTTCTCTCTTCTCCCGGATGCGGGGGGGTTTGCGGGGTGTCCCCAGTCTCGGGGCCGTGATGGGGAGGGGGCGCTGGGGGCCGTCCTTGGTCCTGGGAGTGCCCGGTTCCTGGTGACGGAACCGGGAAAGAGGTGACTGCCTGAACGCAGGAGGAAGAAGGGGCCGGAGTGACCTGGAGACCGATGGGGAAAGAAATGAATGGCACCTGGCCCAGGTGAGGTGTAATTGTCCACCACCCTTAAAGTATGAACCCCGGAGACTATGAACCGCGTCTCCCCTAACTTTCTGTTTCCGTCGGCACCCTAGTACAGCACTCTGCATGCTGGAGCTATCTGATCATGCAAAACCCCTCGAGAAAGTCATCCACACTAGGTGACTCCTCTTCTCTCTCGATTCTAAACCCTTTAAAATCAGGATTCGACTTCACATTCAACTGAAATCGCCGTCTTCAAAATTACTACGATCTCTTATTTTTACAGGGGTCTCCCTGTGGGGAAACTTTAAGTCTTGGAGAGTTATCTGAAGCGACTTGTCCAAGGTCATGAAGCCATTACGTGGCAGAGGCTTGCTCTGCTCTCCCAATCTTCTATGCCTTACTGCCTCTCCCCTAGGGTCTAAAGGATATAAATATTAACATGATATAGGTTATCGAACAGGATTTTTTAATGTAATACTTTATGTGTCACTTCTGGCATAGGGAAATAATTTGACACTGGTGATAACTTCTCCCTCGATGCATATTTCTTGCTAATAATGAAAAAAAAAAGTTTTTCATTCTTTAGGGATGAGGGGGAGAGAAACATTTAAACTAAAAAAGGCAAACCTATTGAGTATGTCATTTTTAACACCATAAATGTATGGCAATACAAAATAGACATGGTGTTTTCATTTGTTTAGCCTGGTAAAACATCAGGGTCTGCCAAGGGATTTATTATCATACGATCATAGATCTAGAGCTGGAAGTGACCTTTAAAGCCATCTAGCCCAACCCCCTCATTTAACAGATGAGGAAACTGAGACTTGGTGAAATGAGAAAAGAAGACATATCAGTAATACTTGTTCCCTTTGCCAGACATTCTCTCAACACTATTTACCATCATGCTGTTTCCCCCTCTTCAAGAATGTACAGTGACCTATTGCAAAACTCTCTTTAATGCCCTCTATAAGAGCTCTTCATTCTACCTTTCCAGCTTTCCCCCTACCCATCGGTGACCCTCAGGATGATGTCCAGCCCGTTCTCCTCTCTCTCTATACTTATTCATTTGGTGATCTCATCAGCTCCCATGGATTTAATTACAATTTCTTTGCTAATGATTCTCAAGTCTACTTATACAGCCCCAAATTCTCTGCTGACCTCCAACCTCCCATTTCCATTTGCCTTTCAGACAACTTGAACTGGATGTCCAGAGGACACCTTAAACTCAACATGTCCAAAACTGAATTCATTTTTCATTGTAAACCCCAAGCCCCCCATTACTGTAGAGGGCAACAGCATCCTACCAGTCACTCATGCTCACAATCTAGGAGTCATCTGGTACTCCTCACTATCTCTGCTCTGTCCCTTCCCTCCCCCCATGTCTAATCTGGTGCCAAGGCCTATCAATTTCACCTTTGTAACCTCTCTTTCTCTGACACTGCCACCTCTCTAGTTCAGGCCATCCATCACCTCACACCTGGACTATTGTAATAGCCTACTGATGGATCTATATGTCTCGAGTTTCTTCCCACTACAATCCATCCTCCATTCAGCCACTAAAGTGATTTTCCTAAAGGGCAGGTCCAACCATGTCACTCAGTAAACTCCTGTGGGTGTCAGTTGCCTCCAGGATCAAATACAAAATGATCTGTTTAGCATTCAGACTCTTCCTAACCTAGCCTTTCCTACTTTCCAGTCTTCTTACATCTTACTTCCTGACACCTGTTCTTCAGTCCAGTGACACTGACCTCCTGGCTGTTCCATTAACAAGACACTCCACCTCTAGGCACTGGCATTTTCTTTGGCTGTCATTGCATGAAACACTTTCCCTCTTCTCCTCTCACTACTGATGTCCCTGGCTTCCTTTAAGTCCCAGCTGAAATCCCATCTTTTGCAGGAAGCATTCCCCAACCTCTCTTGGTTCTAACGCCTTTCCTCTGTCAGTCACTTCCTGACACTCCTCCTTTAGATTGTAAGCTCCTTGAGGACAGTGACTGTATTTTGTCTTTTTTTGTATCCTCTGTGTTTAGCACAATGCCTGGCTCATAGAGACACTTAATAAGTGTTCATTATTTGGTTGATTTTCTGCACTATACTACCTGTTATATTCAAATAGATCCCTCATTGTATCTCTTACACAGTCGACTCATTTCTGTAACCTTTTACTGGTGCTATTTTATCTACTAGGAATACCTTTCCCAAAACTTCTACTTAAATTAATTTTGTTCATTCTTCTAGGTTCACTTTGAAATATATGAGACATGATCCCTGTTCTAAGGGAATTTATACTCTAATTGGGGAGATAAAACATAAACATTAGAATATATATTTCTAGTTGGAAGGGCCTGTAGACTTACTTAATCCATTTTTGTGATGAAAAAATAGAGACCCAGAGAACATCAGTGGCTTATCCAAGATCACGCAAGGTAGTAACAGACCTGGGACCTATACTAGACTAGTCTTTTACTTTGAATTCATTATTTTTTCCTGGAACTCTCCCTCTGAAAGTCATTGTAGTTTAGATCATAGAACATTAGAACTGGGAAAGGGCCTAGAGGTTGTTTAGTCTATCCCCTTCAATTTGTGTGTGGAAAAAATGAGGCACAGGGCCATATTCTGATCAACACAAAATAATCATTTCTTAAGGGTTCACTAAATTAGCCAGGCATTGTGATAAGTGCTGAGGATAAAAAGACAAAAAATAAAAAATCCCTACTTCAAGGAGAAATGGGGGGGGTTGGAGTGGGGATATTGGAGACATTATCTACAGTAATAAATACATGCAAAACAAATACAAGGCAATTGATTTTTATTATTGGCCACTACTCTGAAGTTGTGCCATTTTTGTTTATTTCCAAATTTATTCATTCAGCACTGTTGGGGATAGGGCAGCTAGGTGGTACAGTGGATAATGTTGAACTTGGAGTCAGGAAGAATGGACTTCAGATCTTGACGTAGACATTAATTGTGTGACCTTGGGCAAGTGATTTAACCTCTATCAGCCTCAGTTTCCTCATCTTTAAATGAGGATAAAAATAGTATTTACCTCAGGATTGTTTTGAGGATATAAGATAACATATAAAGTGTTGTGTGAGCTTTAAAATGCTATATAAATAGCTTTAAAATGCTATATAAATGCCAGCTATAATTAGAAATCTGACTTGTGAATAAATGTTATATTATTGTATTTAGAGAAATGAAAAGCAGGGATCATGAAAATCTGCATATAGTTTCTCAAAATCCTAACTTATAGATGTAGTCTTCTCTTCACCAAATTCCTTACCAGAAAATTAAAAACATATCCATAACTCGCATATGAGGCTTTCGAAACACTTTCCTGTTAACCTTATAAGTAGTGCAATTCTTATTACGTCTTGGTTACAAGAGAAGATACAGAGACTCAGAGAGGTAAAATGCCACCTGTGGTTATTATGCATGCTTCCGTGAAGTAGGGATTATGTAATTATGCAATTATTAATGACCCCACACTGATTTTGAATTCTGATAGTGAAACCTTTTCCATTAGGACTTGATGCCTTTCTTTGCTCAAGGTAGGAGTTTAGTGTAAACCTAACTTCATTGAGCCACAGAATATTTGGACTTGAGCTTGGGGCTCTGCTACATAAATCTTGACCTTAGAAAAAACAGTTCATCCTTGAGCACATAATTTAATGTTTCTGAGCCTCAGTTTTCTCATTTGTAAGATAAGGGGACTAGATGTTCCCCAAGGAAAGGTCCAGTGCCAAAATTTCATGATTTACCTCACAAAGGTAATAGATATTGTGCTTTGTTACCGTAAACGCTGTAAATCCTAAGTTGCTTTTACCTGTTATGATGCATGCTTTTGCCAACTAATAAATATAAAAATTTCCTTTGGGCATATTGTAGTTTATCCTAAGTGAAGATGTTAATGATAAGTGTAGGAACAGAAAAAGGAACTGAAAAAATGAAACTGAAATAACAATTATTTCACTTAACATAGTCTTTTTTCCATTTGTGATGATTTCTGGGCTGCTGGTGTTTCTACAAGATCATGAAATGAAGACTAGTTTTAGTTTAAAAAAAAGTAGGGGGGGTATTGAGGTTCCTATTCATATATTAAATTTAAAACTCCTTTGAACTGTTAAAACAGAAGAAATTCCAGGTCCAAAAAGGGGGACCTAGAATGAGCCAGAGTCCAATCACAGTTTACAAAGATTATAATTGCATTTATTGCCTAAGATAGAGCTTGTAAGCTTGAACAGTGAGACAGAGTGTACATCTGTTCAAATCCCAGTTGAAAAGGGTGAGATATTTATACCTTTTAAACAAAGGAAGGCCGGGAATTGGGCAGGTCTTAGAAAGGAATGAGGCCTCGTTCCCTAGGGGAGGGGAGATCCAGGAAATTGGAGGAGTGAGGAATTCCAGGTGTCAGAGCTGTGGCCCTTTAATACACAAATCAGAAGGCATTCCTGCTGATAAGCAGGCTTGGCAGTTCGAGATGTCTCCAAAAACCATAAAACAGGATGTGTTCGAGAGCCCCATGACCAACTGCTAGGGGAGTCTCTGAAGATAAGGATGTCTCTTAAAGGTCCATAAACCACCAAAAATCTCAGGGTCTGCTTCAAAACCACTATGAGCTTAATTGGCTTCAGAGTTGCTGATTCTGCATGTCTAGCTGGGTTTACTCTCAGTCACTGAGAAGGAATGTTGGTATGTCGAGCAACCCTAGGCGTTAGAAACCCCCCTGATTGGCTAGTTGTTGTGCTATTTCATTGTCTGGTTCCTCTGTGAAAAAGGGAAGCTCTTGCATTACTTAATTGGTTAATACAAGCATTACAGAGCCCATGTTCACACATGTAAGCAGCCTATAAATTTTGTTTGTTTAACCTCAAGATCAACATCACAACTTTCATGTTGCTCTTTTATTTGCCTAGAACAGTTTCCTAGGTTTTAATTTTTGGTAGTTGTCTTTTTGTTGTTGTTTGGAGGAGAGGAGAGGGAGTATCATATTAAAAAAACAGACAAAAAACATTGCCCTCTGCATCTTTTTAACTTGTCTGTCAGTTTTCAACAATGTATATGGTACAGTGCCTGGCTTGTAAATAAATAACCCCAACTTTGATTACAACTCTGATTAAGTGGAATGCTTTTGAGTGCCCCTTGTTTACTTCAGGGAAATAAAGAGTAAAAGAAAAAGGTTATCAACTTTTTATTCCCTTGTGTAGCTTCTGAAGAAGACCTTAGTCATCTAAATTATCTTCCAAAAATGTTCTTATGTTGTAAGAATTCAAGTAAAATTATTATTAATTGTTAAATTTTTTGTTATACTCTATTTAGATTTTTAAAAAATTTACTGTTGCATTGGAGTTGTTTTGTATTCAGTTCTGGTTGTCACATTTTGTGAAGGACACCAATAAGGCTGGAGTATTTGTAGAAGAAGACGGTATGGATTGGTAAAGGGTCTCCAGATTATACCGAAGGAAGACTGGTTGAAGGAACTTTTGATATTTATGCTGGGAAAGCGAAAGTAGAGTTCTGATACTTGTCTTCAAATACTTGAATAGCACTCAAGCAGGGCAAATTTTATGTTTAGCCAGACATTCAAGATTCTTCACAATTTTGAACCACCATATCCTTTCAGCCTTATCTCACGTTACTATTTCCCTCCTTATAATCTGTGCTTTAGCCAAAACTGACTACTTATTTATGCCTCTTTGATTTCATGCCTCTGAGCCTTTGCTCAAGCCCTTCCCAGTACTTGGAAGTCCCCATTTAACCCACACCTACAAACATTTTTTTAAAAAACTCATTTTTCAAGATCCAGTTTGAGTGCCTTTCCCAGTAACCTTCCCCATCTGGAAATAAACTTTTAATGTTTGTACCTCTTATATATTATGCAGTTCTGAATTTTATTTTAATTTTTCATTCAAGTGTTCTATTCCACTAATAGAGTTCAAGCTGCACATAGGCAGAGAACTTGTCATATTTAATCTTTATATTTCTCCCATGGTTGTAACTCTTGTATCTTCATTCTGTTAAGAGAAACAGTTCTTGAATATGTGTGTGTGTGTGTGTGTGTGTGTGTGTGTGTGTGTGAGATTGTGATTGTGATGGCACACACTTTGGCAATCTGGGGAAGCCTATGGAAACCTTTTCAGAGTAATGCTTTTTTTTTTTTTTTGCAGCTTTTTTTTCTTTTTAGGCAATTGGGGTTAAGTGACTTGCCCAGGGTCACACAGCTAGTAAGTGTCAAGTGTTTGGTCTGAGGCCGCATTTGAATTCAGGGCCAGTGCTCTATCCATTGTGCCACCTAGCTGCCCCCCAGAGTAATGCTTTTAAGTGCATAAAGTAAAATACATAAGATTATGAAGAAAACGAATTCTATTGAAATAGTTATTAAGGTATATTTTTAAAAGTTCACACAGCCAAGCATAAGAACCTTCAATTTAGAGAATAGTAAGTAGTAATAGGAATAGGTGCTAACGATGACATGGGGGAATTAATAGGAAAATAACTATTTTTTTTCTATCCCTCCTCTTTTGAACAGCAGTGATTTGAAGGGCCAAGCAAGAGGAGTAACTAAAAGAAATACTTTAAATCCATAAACGTTACAAACTACCCATGAGGCTAATATCTTTATTGTTATTTGCAATTTGTTACATTGGGACATCTTAAATCCTCTTTGTTTCCTAGGAGAAAGTGAAGAGGAAAATGAAGTGACTTATTCCATATAGTCTAAGATAAAATGGTATTGTAATTGTGATTATATAAACCTAGCACATTAATAGATGCTTGTTTAAGTAACTGTAGGTGCTTATAGGTTATAACATTCCCATGATCATCATTGGGCAAGTTTTCTACCTGGGACTTTAATGTTTTTTCTGAAGTAGTGAGTATTATTTTGGAAAACTAGTTACTTTGGAATTACATTTTTAAAATTTCCGGTAGGTGGCAGCACACATTCACCAACTGTTGTGCCTTAGGTAATTATTTTATCTTTTATTCCTCCAGGTATGATTTCACTTGTTTCTCTTAAGAAATATGAGTATAATACTTAACTAAGAATGCTTAAAGTTACCAGCTAACATTTAAATAGTTATTGGATACACACAAGACTTTGCACACAGGAGGCACTTAATAAATTGTGGTTGAATGAATGAACTAATAACATTCTTCTGTCACTGTATAAATTAAATGTCCAAAATTTTGAAAACTTATTATTAGAATCACACTTAATCTTAAATCTTTTACTATTTCCCCCCCTACTTTCTTCCCTATTTTAGTCTTATTTCAGAAACTTGAACTGTTCATGGTCTTGACACCAGTGGTTCCAAACTTTTTTAGTACCCCTTTGGTAACATCATTTTTATGAACTTCTACTCCTTCCACCACAATAGGGTAGTAGTTGTATTATTAGTATCCTTTGATTAAGAAAATTCATAATGACAAATTTATCTTAAGTGCAGTTTTTATTTTAGATAAATTTATATTTTTTTTGGTCATACTGGATATATGTACAGTACATTTGAAGAATAATAATAGGGATATATGCAAAACATTTGGGTTACAAAAGGTACGCTTCCCTATTTTTGGGTTTGTGATATGATGCCTGGAGTTTGGAACACACAGCCTTAGATTAATTACCATAAGAATAAAACAATATAGAGGAGAAAATAACACTATGTGATTTAAGAGATACATAATTGTTACTAGTTTATAGAAGTAAGCTAAGCTAAATTTCTGCTTTCAGCTTCTATGGGAGAAGGAGCAGAAGAAAAGGGACTTGAGCAGAATGAGCTGAATAGCAGCCAAGATGCCCATAAATTCAGAGGAAACAAAATCCACAAAAAGAGCCTGTAGTAAAACCCATGGCACAAATACCTAAAGTTTAGGCAGCAAACCACAGGAACTGGAAGACCTAAGGTTGAATGGGTAGAAGAAGGAAGAAGATGCGAATTTGACCTTATAATTTGAGACTTGATAGCATGGATTTGACTGTGGCTCTGGATGGATAGCTCTTATTCCAAAGAAAAAGAATAGGTAAAAGCATTTGGGGGACTGGCAGCATTTTATTTTTGGATATCTCTCATCGTGTTCTGCCCTTAGGCCCTACATAATAATTCTTCAAATACCTGAACACAGTTATCATGCCTGGTATCCATCAAATCTTAACTTTGGCAGGTCAAATATTCCCATTTCCTTGTTTTTTTGTTTGTTTTGTTTTGTTTTTTTTGATGTTTGTTTATTTTAAACCTTTCCATAACCTAGTTTCTTCCTACCATTCCATTCTACTTAACTCCTTACATCTCTTTCCCCTATGTGTTTCCAGTGGTACTAGCCTCCTTACTCTTGCTTGCAGTAAAACATTCATTCCATCTCCTGACTCTAGTCAATTTCACTTGTCACCCATGCCTGGTACTCTTTCCCTTATTTTTCCTGCTTCCTAGTTTCCCAGGATTCCTTTAAATCTTAGCTAAATTAGTACTTCTTGCAAGAAACTTCCCAATCCCCCTTAATTCTAATGCCTTCTCTCTGTTGATTATCTCTATTTTATCATAAATATATAGATCTATATCTATATATAATCTATATAGATATATATAGTTGTCTTCCATATTAAGACAATGCTTAGCATGGTGCCTGACACATGGTAGGCATTTAATAAATTGTTGCCTGGGTGTAGCTAGGTGGTGCAGTGGGTAAGAGCACTGGCCCTGGAGTCAGAAGGACTTGAGTTTAAATTTGGCCTCAGACACATAACATTCACTAGATCTGTGATTCTGGGCAAGTCACTTAACCCCAATTACATCACCAAATAAATAAATAAATAGTTGCCTTTAACTTATTTTGTGTTCTGATTTTTAGGGCATCTCAGCTATGAAAGTTTGGGCTTTAGTCTGCTTTCCCTTTTTAGGCATGGAAAACCTTTAAATAAAGTGCTTTTTCCAGTTATTCTAGCTAGTATCTCAGTGATAATGTGTTGTCAGTTCATTCTCAGACATTGCTAATTTGAGATTCCTTTTACCAAGCAGAAAATTCCCTCTGTCCTTTTCTTCTCTTTTCCTTCAGTGTCTTTTGCTGTGCCTAAGGAACTATTCCAATTAGTAGAGCTTTTGCCTTAAAGTTAGGCTTCTTGTTACTCCTTCCTCCTAAAGACATTTACCCTGCCATCTGCATTGAGCGGCTCTCTGGCTCTAGCAAAGGCACATGTTCTTCCTCTTTTACTTACATTTTAATATGGATTTACCTTTTTTTCCTTTAAAAATTTTAAAGACAGTAGAAGTTAGTTTTAACATATGGTAATGTCCTCATAGTTATTTTCAGTTTGCATTAATGTATTTTTACTCAGAACTGACTGGCTCCTTTTTAGCTGGGAGAAGATAAGGTCTTGTGAGATTTCTAGTCTTTCACACTTTAGTAATTAATTCAGTAAACACCTTATTGTGAATGGAAAACCACCACCTGTGGTACAAAGACAAAAAACAAAATAGTTTCTGACCCCAAGGAAGGCATTCTCCTAGGCAAATAAATATACTATATGCCCTGAGAGAAATTGAGGGAAGAGAATACTCCAGGAACTGAGGAAATCATAGAAATATTTATGGAGGTAATAACCTAACAAATGGTGGCCCTTGCATCAAAAACTTAATTCCTTAGGCACATGAGGGAAGAGTTCATCTATTTATTTTCGTTAAATTTGATTTGTCAGAGGATTTAGCAGATAGGCTTCTTGAAGTACAGGATTAAAATGAAGGATAGAAATCCTTTTTGAGTTTCCATTAAGCTAGATTTTCAGATGTAATAAATTCTAGGTTAACTAAAATCTTTCCAAGAATGAGATGTATGTTTGTTTTTTTTAATAGGATGGTATAATTTTTCATTCTATTATTTACCCTCACAGCACTAAAGCGTTTGCATCTTTAACTGTTTTGGATAGAAATCTTTCTAAAATGCATCACAACTTTCCTGTCTTCAACAGAGTGTACTGAACATAATTTAACTTTTTTCTCGATGACTCTCAGTTGCAGTGTCAACTGTGGCATACAGTGTTCCCAAATGTCTAGTTTTTACTTTAGTTCCTCCATCTGTTTTCATAATTTTTCTCTTTCCTTTCTACTATCAGTTTTCAGTTTTCCATGTTGCCATTGTACTATAATTTTTGTCAATATACAGAATGCACACAGACCTGTAAAGCTGCCTATAGTGAAATTTAGCAAATCTTTCCTTTCTGTTTTGCTGTTTATAGTTTGCTGTCATCTTGGAAACCAGATGAGCAAAATTGTTCTAATTGTGTGTAATATGAAAATAAATAGATGATCCTGAGATTAGAAAATATTTCTTTTGTTACATCTAATTGGATTTTCATTTTTGCATAAGTTTTCTGTTTCTCCATTTTGTTATAAATTGGTAAGGTTGCCAGAGAGCTAAATTCCAGATGGGTAAAGTGTTTTGTGGTTACATTTAGGAAGCACAGGAATGCCCTGATTAACTTAAGTAAATATTTTGTTAATAGATTCTGGAACACTGCCAGAGGTAAATGATTAGTTCTCTTCAGAGTCAGAGTTCTGTTGAAGAGAGAATCAAAAACTGAATAGATCTTTAAAACTGAAAGAAACCTTAGAGATCACCTAATCCATCTCCCTTAGAAGAGAAAACTGGCATTAGAGAGCTATACTTTAGCTCTCTGAAGTATAGAGATCCAACCATACTTTACCAGCTAGGAAGTGGAAGAACTGGCATTAGAACCCAGACTTTTTGATTCCAGATACTGTGATCTTTCTGCAATTTAATGATCATCAATAAAACACAAAGGTTTGTGTAAAAATATGATTGAAGACAAGGAAATGGGTCGCAGTACCAAGCATACTTAGCAAATAAAACAAAGTGCCCCTATTTTCAATTACAGAATGAAAATATATTGGAAAATAAGATTTTATGTACAGATTTTCACTTTATGGGCAACTTTACAGGGCTCTGTATTCTGTATCTTGACAAGAATTGTAGTATATAATGCCCAAAAGGTACATATTACAGAATATATTATATATTCCTTATAAATGTAACACATTTTATACTGTACTTTGTATTATTACTATTATTCTGTACTCTATTTAGATACAGAACTGGGGTCCACAAAAGTCTCCAGCCAAAATGATAAGTTGAATTCAGTAAAATACAGTGAAATATTTAGGTAAAAGTAATCAAAGGGGAAAAGGAGTAAACATAGTTAAATGACATTTCATATTTGTAAAACCTCTAGATTTTAGTGAATCAAAATTTACTTTTAGTTTAGTTTTATGATGTGGCAGCAAAAAAAATGTTCATAGGACCGTAGATTTAGAACTAGAATAAACCTTAAAGATCATCTAATCTTAAGCATTTCATTTTGCTAATGAGGAAACTGAGCTCAGAGAGTTCATCAAAGTCACTATATTTGAACCCAGGTCCTTTGATTAGAAATCTAGTGCTCTTTCCATTGCATTACTGATCTTTGCCTGCATTTGTTCAATGTTAATATTCAAAATTAGGGAATTATTAGGACCTGTGTATTTGGTTCTGACCATGTCAAACCTCATTTAAAGCAGTACTTCTTAAAACTGTGGGTCGTGACCCCATATGGGGTCAAGTAACTGAATGTGGGGGTCATGAAAAAATTTGGCAACAGTAAAAGGTTTCTAAATGCACTACAACCAAAAATTAATTCAAAATCAAATGTGTAATGAATCCAAGGTGTTTTTGGCAGTAATTGCCCGTGTTGCATTGAGCAACTTCACTGCAGCCTTGGTTCTAAACACACATCGTGCATGCTTTGCACTGTGCACACCATCACACCATGCAATGCCAACGAACACTACCAGAAACACCTTGGCTAATTCAAAACTATTGTATGTTATGAATTGCAATGTTTTTCTGTACATACAAAATTATTAAATGAATTTTGACTTGGGATTAGGACAGAATTTCCAACAATTTCTGAAATGACCCTAAATATACTTGTGCTATTACGTACTATATATTTATGCAAAGCAGCATTCTCAGCATTGATGATTTTTATAATTTTATAATATCAAAGATTATATATAATATAATTATATATAAACATGTAATTTTACATATCAAAATATCTATCACCTCTGAAAACTTTTGAAGATACCCTGTCCTGCAGTACCAAATATTCCACCAAGATTTAATTCTTTATGTAAAAATAAACAAGCACATCCATCTCATTAGTATGCAAATTTGATTTGTCTTTAATACATGGTTCAATTATACATCTACCAAAGAATTGTTTTAAAATAAATTTCTTTTTGATTTATTAGCAGTAATTAGCACATTGCACCTATATACCTGGGGTCCTGGGGTCGTGTAAAAATTTCTTGGGTGAAAAGGGGTCATGAGTGGAAAAAATTTAAGAAGCCCTGATTTAGAGGTCCATATTCAACTTGGGTTACATCTTAGGAGAGGAGAGAAATTGCCAAGGAGAAGCAAACCAAGATGATAATTGAAGAATAGTTAAAAGAACTGAACACATCTATCATTAGGGGAAGACTGAGGAAGAGACATTTTCACTGTAATTGAAAGAGACATTTACAACTGTTTTAGTAATTGATCTTCAGTGAAGCCCAACAGGGAGCCAAGTTTTTGTTCAATATAAGGAAAAATATTGAAAGAGATTTCACATTGATGAGAAAATAGATCTTGTAGTATTAGAACATCATAACAATTACAACTGTTTGAAATTGGGATGGTTTCTCTTAATAGATAGTCATTTTTCATTAATGTATTTGTTTAAAGATAAGCTGGGACCAGATGACCTCTAAAATCGCTTTCGACTTTAATATTCTGTGATTCTGAATACCAGTTCCCTTGATATGTATTTGCTGAACAGAAAATCCTGTTGGGAACAAAATTATGCAGATATTATGAACTTGTGAGTGTGGAAAGTTAAACATAACCACTATGCATATAGAATATGTTCTAATTAGGAAAGAAAAATCATATAAGAAATAGAAAAAATAGAAACAACTTGGCCGGGGGGGAGGGGTAACACCTCAGGAGAAATCACTTGTTGAGGGTTCCATAGGTGGGATTTGTGAAACAACCAGAGGATTAGACTAGATGACTCAGGTGAGATGCTGTGAATGTGAGAATATCTTTCCATATCCTTATGCATATTTAATTCCTAATCAAAATAATCATTTCATTTTAATAACTTAAGTGACATTTCTTTTTATGTATCTTCACAACTCTGTCGACATGAGCAGGATAGCACATTTTTTAAAGTACTTGGTTGTATTGATCTCTATTAACTAGTCAGAGAAGAAAAAAAGAGCAAATATTATCTTTTTATAGCAGTAGTTCTTCAATTATGGTCCTGAGACCCCTGAGGGTCTCCAAAACCCTTTCAGAGAGTCTTTAAGATCATAACTATTTACATAATAATATTAATGTTTTAATTTCTGATATGGTAAATATGGATAGATATAACTTACATAAACAGGAGCTCTTTGAGGGGTCCTCAGTTTTTAAGATTGTAAAGAGGTCATGGGACCCAGAAGTTTGAAAACCTCTGTTCCTCTTGAGGACTTCTTTCTCTTTATGGAAGAGACAAACAGAAGTCATACTTTTTCTTCTATGGGAGGTGGGAAGTGGTGGGGGATTGGGGAAGGGTTGTAAAAAGTTGTGCTTTGAAACAAACTAGAGAGTCTTAAGTGACAGGACAGAGCCTGTCCCTTGTAGACATGGTAGGGTAGATTAAAATATATTTTTTATACCACTGCTATCTTTCCATTAAGAATGGGGCAACTTGAATTTGTTTTTGTTCTTTTACTGTCAAGATATGCTTTAAATGTGTGGGATATTATATAGATGAACATTTACTTTTTGACCAGCATTATTTGAAAATTATTATCTTGAGATCTGTGAAATGACATGTAAACTTCATTTTTGCATTCACAGCCTTGTGAAACATGACAGTTTCTGGGAAGAAAATAGTTCAGTATGATCTCTGTCTAAAATTATTCAAATATTGAAGTATTGACATTCCCTTACAGATCATGTAAGTGTTCTAGTAAGAGTTCTTTAAAAGCATATAAAATTCCAGATTAGGCATTGCAAGACAGAATTCTGAGAAGAAATATTTCTAGGAACCTTTCCAGTGCTTTTAAAGTTTCTAGAGTTGCCACATCATCATTTGTGCTGTGTGAAATGCAAATCAAGAGATGTTCAAATAGTTTTTCTGCAGCAAAATGCTAAAACAATCAAAAGTATAAAATACACAGGTGACTACCATAGATTTTTTTCTACTATTGTATTTTTAAGCCCCTAAACTGACTTTTTTCAAACTCAGAATAATTTACGTGTAAATGTGGTAGTAGACCCCTTATAAACTAGTCAGATGCTCCCATATATAAAACACATGGTTCTTAGTTTTCGTGGTATATTATAATGAAGAAAACATATGCCCTAAGTCACAGCTTGTTTTTAAGAACTGCAGTTTTGCCAGTGCCTAAAAAAAAAATATGCAATTTCCCACTATGCTGATTTCTTTAAACTTTTTATGGAGCTTCTTCCCTTTCTTGTTCAAATAATTTAGTAAGTTCTAAGGTATGTTGAATCCTCAATTGAATTTAGATCTGTTTTTTAAAATTTATAGTTTTATTACTTAAGTGTAATGCACTAAATAAGAAATGTTAACAATATTCTGAACAAAACCTGTCTTTCACAGTAGAAAATGGTGTTACTGATAGTGTTGCTTTAAATGACTAAATTATTGTTACATATGGTGTAGTCTTTCTACTTTATTTTTGTCCTTTATATATGGTACATTTATCGCAACAAAAATATTAAGATTAATCCCACCTGATTTAGTTCATATTCATTCATCAAATCTTAGAGTTTAGTCAACCATGACTAAATGGTTTAATGTGTTGCTGCATGCTAGGCACTGCAGAATGGGGGGGGGGGGTCCTGGGAGCACAATGTGGAAGCGTCACAGTCCACACCTTTAGGGGTGGTTGCGTTGATGGTGGCAGTAGCAGTTTCCAGAGCTTTCAGACTGCAGAAGATGGTGGGGGTGGGGGTGGGGTAGGGGTGAAGGGTTCAGACAACTGGTTGGAAGGAGATTGTGTGGGACCCTTTCCTGGTGCTGGCCTCAGGGCCCTGTTGCATTGATCATACACAGTTCCAGGTCGAAGTCCCAGGGCCAAAAGGAGTGATAGACTTTGTGACTGCAGGGGAATATGGTCCTTTCCTAGGTAAAGACCAGAACACAGGACAGGAAAGCAGTGATCACACCTCTTTCTAGAGCATACCACTTCAGAAGCACCAAAAACCTAGACTCCAAAGCTAGCTCAAAAAATAGCAGCAAAATTGTCCTGAAGCTTGGAGCAGTGTCCTGTGACATTTAAAAGGCTTGAGAGACACCATTTCTGGGCAATTAATCATTTTATTAATAATACTAGCATTTTCATTTTTTTTAAATGTCAGTTGCACTCTCAAATGCAAAAGATCCTCATGGCAGTGTGCACAAAGCTTATATGCCCTTAGAAAAGTGGGTTTTCCAGAGGGTGACAATCAACTCATTGATTAGCAATGAGAGAGAATGAATATTACAGTGAAGGGTTGAACCTGTTCTAATGAACTTCAGTTATGTCATTTACTTCTAAATTACCCCCATCCTTGGTCAGTCTAATCAAAGAATTTATCCCCACCCAAACCTGAATAGAGCACAATGGGCTTAGATAAATTTCCTAGTAAGGTTGGTAGGGTCTGACCCCCTATTGAGGAGAAACTTGATTCAACTTCTGAGACTGAGTTTTGAAATGAGAACTTTAAAAAAAGGGGGGAACTCTGGATCTCCCAAAATCATTGCCTATTAATCATTCCTCTCAGTCCCCTCACCCCAGAAACAGAGCACAACTTTAACGTAAAGTTAAAAGTCGAGAAACAGGCCAGAAAAGTGAGCAAATAACAACAAAAGAACATGACCATAGAAAGTTTCTATGGTGACAAGAAAGATCAAGACACAAACTTAGATGAAGATAACAAAGTCAAAACCAAAGGGGGAAGATTATCTCATATAAAAATTATCACATAAAATTAACTCATATAAGATTATCTCATATAAAATTATCTCATATAAAATAAAAGGCTTGAAAGGAAGAGCCTTTACAATGGAAGGGAAAGTGGGTAGGTGGTGGGCAATGCTCGAACCTTGTTCTCATAGGAATTAGTTCAAAGAGGTAGTAACATACACATTCAGTTGGGTATAGAAATCTTTCTTACCCCGCAGGGAAGTAGGATAGGGAAGGTAACAGGAAAAATGAAGGAAAGATGATGAAACGGAAGGTAGTTTAAGGGGGGCAGAGGCCAGAAGCAAAACAGACTTTTGAGGAAGAACAGGGTAAAAAGAGAGAAAGATAAACAAGGGGAAAAAATAGGATGAAGGGAAATATAGAGTTAACAATCATAACTGTGAATGTGAGTAGAATGAACTCACCCATAAAGCAGAAGTAGATAGCAGAACAGATTGAAAACCAGAATCCAACAATATGTTGTTTACAAGAAACATACTTGAAACAGAGAGCCACAGAGTTAAAATAAGGGGCTGAAGCAGAATCTATTATGCTTCTTCTAAAGCAGGCCTGCACAACATATAGCCTGATCCATGGGCCTCTTGCAGCCCGCCAAAGGATTTTGGCAGCCGGTGAAAAATGTAGGGTTGCCACTGCACGCTCTCCTGTTTGTCTCATGACTCATGGCAACCAACCATCATCAGTCTGTCTCTAGTCTAACCTATCCGCAGCCTGAAGAAGTTTAACCTATTTTAATTTTGGCCCCTACCTACTGCCAAGTTATGCAGTTCTGATCTAAAATTTAAAAAAAAAAAAAAGGTGGGGAGGTAGAAATGATGATCTCAGACAAAGCAAAAGCTAGAATAGGCCTCATTAAAAGGGATAAGCAAGGAACGTCTTGCTAAAAGGCACCATAGGTAATGTAGTATTGTTATTACTAAACATATGTGCCAAATGACATAGCATCCAAATTCTTAAATGAGTTACAGAAGGAAATAGAAGCTACATTAGTGGAGGATCTCAACTTTCCCGTTTCAGACTAGTTAAATCTAACCATGAAATTAAAAAGAAAGAAGTTAAGGAGATAAATAGAATTTTAGAAAAGTTAAATATGATAAACCTCTAGAGGAAATTGAATGGGAATATATCTTTTGTCAGCTGTACATGGCACCTTCACAAAAATTGACCATGTATTGGGGCATGAAAACCTCACAACCAAATGCAAAAAAGCAAAAACATTAAATACATCCCTTGCAGACCATAATGCAATAAAAAGTACATTCAATAAAGGGCCATAGATTAAAATTTAATTGGAAACTAAATAATCCAATCCTAAAGAGTGAATAGGTCAAAGAACAAATCATTTTTTAAAAAAGTCATTAAAGAAAATGACAGCACAGTGAGACAACATGCCAAAATTTATCAGTTGCAGCCAAGGCAGTATTTAGGGGAAAATTTGTATCTCTAAATGCATACATCACCAAATACAGAAAGAGCAGATCAATGTATGCAACTAACAAAAAAAACCTAGAAAAAGAACAAATTAAAAATCTCCAGTTAAATACCTAATTGAAAATTCTGAAAATCAAAGGAGAGATAAATAAAATTTAAAGAAAACCATTGGACTGGAAAGCATAGAACTACATGGAGCTTTCCTTAAAACAAGAAGTAGTATATATCTAAAACTATCATGCAGTATCTGTAATGGGAATAAGCTAGAAGCCTTTCCCATAAAATCAGGGGTAAAAAGCAAGAATGTGCATTATTACCACTAATATTCAATATTGTTCTAGAAATACTAGCTATAGCAGTAAAAGAAGGAAAAGAAATTTAAGGAATTAGAAGGGTCAGTGAGGAGACCAAATTATCTTTTGCAGATGATATGATGGTATACTTAGAGAATCCTAGAGAATCAACTGAAAAACTAACTGAAATAATTAACAACTTCAGCAAAATTGCAGGATATAAAATAAACCCAATAAATCATCAGCTTTTCTATTACCAACAAAACATTCATTTTTTAAAATTTTGACTTCCAAAATCTCTCCCTCCATCCCTCACCTTCCTCTTTTTTGAGAAGGCAAGCAGTCTGATATAGGTTATTGTAAGGTCCAGAATTCCCCTGGTTGGGGAACCCTGTACTTCCCCCATAAGCATGGGATGTTCTTTTGATACCAAAGGAAGAGGCCAAGTATCTCCAGACTGATTATAGGTAGTGGTTTAATTGATCATTATGAATACTTACAAAACGGGCAATCTTCGGTGTGGGACAGCAACCAGACAGTTCAGTGGATCTCTATCAAAGAACCCCAAAAATCCCTGTGGTAATTATAGAAAAAAAAAGGGAGGAGGAGCTAGAGAGTGCATCACTACTGATTGTGGATATTTTCGGTTTTCTTCTTATGAGCTTGGACATTAAGCCAATGTTATGCTAAAACCTAAATTTGTGTATTGATCATGTACCAGTCACATACGGGGCACACTATTCTTGTTATGGCTTTCTTAGGTCATAGTATCTAAGTTTTGACTCAGTCTCTAAATTATGATTCAGTATCTAAGTTATGATTTTTAACAGGTCACCATGTTTGGGCTTCCACCTTTCATAGAGTTTTAAGTTTTTATGGCTTTTTACTTATTATGATATTTTATAATTTTTTCCCAGTCGGGACCCCACATGTACAATCATGAAAAACATTTCTATGTTAGTCCAATTGCAAAAGAAAACAAAGACAAAAAAATGAAATAAAAATAGTCATTGTATAATATTGTTGTTACTGTGTACAATATTCTCCTGGTTCTGCTCATTTCAGTTCTGTGAGTTCATGTAAGTCTTCTCAGGCTTTTCTGAAAGAATCCTGCTCTACATTTCTTATAGCACAGTAGTATTCCATCAATGTGAGATGTGCAAATCTAGAGACATCTCCATCCCAGTTGTTCAAATGGATTATTTGTGTCTTAACTGTAGTGGAAGCTATATGAATATAGACAAAGGGATAGACATAAGAGATGGAGTGGTGGGAGAATCAGAAGTGTATTGGCAAGACTTGGCTGCTGAATATATGGGAGAGTAAGAAGTGAAGAATCTCTCTAAGATTGTGAATCTAGAATTCCTTAGAAAGGATGTGGGGCCTGTCATCTGACCATCTGACTATTTGCCTCCCATCTCATATTGCATTTGCCTCCAACCCTCATCTCCAACCATTGGGAAGAGGAGTGGTGCCCTCTACTGAATGATGAACTTTATCACACTTGGTCTTACTTTTCACATCTCAGTGACTCTGAATCATTATACATCATCCATTGCAAAGACACAGGAACAGAAGATAGTCATGTTTAAGAGAGAAGGCTACTTTGTATAGTAGATTATGATAAACAGAGTAATATATGAAGAGGCTGTAAGTGCAGGTTGTAAAGAGCTTTAAAAGCCAAATAGAGGAGTTTATTTTTTATCCTATAGCCAATAGGGAGCCACTGGAGTATATTGAATAGGAAAGTGGCGTGATTCCAATCTGTGATGAAGGAAAAACATTTTGGCAGCTTTGTGGGGAGGGATTAGGTAGAGACTTAAGGAATGGAGACCCTTTAGGAAACTATCATTCTAGAATGGGGGAGAATTAAAGAAGGCCTAAATACAGTGGTGGCTATATAAGTAGAGAGAATCAGATGAGAGAGACAAGGAAGTAGAAATAGCAATATTTAACAATTGATTGTATATATGAGATGAGGAAAAGTAAGGTATTTAGCACAACATTCAGGTTACTAACCTGGGAAAGTGGAAAAATGGTTGGTTACCTTCAAGAGAAATAGGGAAGTTTGGAGGAAGGATGAGTTTGGGGAGAGGAGGGAATAATTAGTTCATTTTTGGATTTATAGAATTTGAAATGTCTTAAGGACATCCACTTTGAAAATGTTCAGTAAATAATGGGTGAAATGGGACTGAAGCACAGAGACTGGAACTAGATATATAGATCTGTAGATCTGTGAGTCATTCATATAGAACTAAATGATGAGTTTACCAAGAAAGGTGAAAAATAATAGTGCCTAGGACATGTATTCTTTGGGAAACATAATATAGATAATGAGTCAGAAAAGGAGACTAACAAGGAACAGTCAGACAGGTAGAACAGGGAGAACCAGAAGATGATGTTGTCTTAAAAACCCAGAGAAGAGAAAATACCTAGTAAAAGAGGGTAGTCAGCCATGTCAGATAAAGCAGATAGGTTGAGAATAATGAAGATTGAAAAGAGTCCATCAAGTTTGGAAGTTAAGTGATTGCTAGTACCAACATTACAGGTACAGTATTATAAAGTTTACACAATCCTTGAGGTGTCTAGAGTGTATCAATGTAGCTGTGATATGTAGATTTCTGAAAGGAAAAAAGTTTTTACATCTTATTTTTACATGTTGGTTATGCCTTTAAGTATTATGTTTCAACTGTCTGTTTTGTTCCCACCATTTAAACATAATCGTCAAAATAGTTACAAACTGAGAAAGAATTCTTGCCATGCAATAAAATACATGATGAAGTTCCTTTATCCAGTAATGACACAATGCAATGCTTTTTAAGTCTTTCCCATAATTAGAATGTAACCGTGGATTAGCTCTATTAATGTCCAGTACAAATTATGTCTAGCTTGGTAAAGAGCAGATTCTGTCAAGTGATAACATAATCAAAGAGTCATAGATCTAGAGTTGGAAGGTACCTAAGGTGCTGTATATCAGTTCCTTCCCTACTCCCTCTTTTTTTTTATACATGAGGAAACTGAGGCCCAAAGAAGTTAAGTGACTTGCTATGTCTAATGAGGTCACTCAGTTAGGAAGTAGCAAAGATATGAATGTCCAGATACTTGATGACTCTAGAACTAGTACTCTTTCCATTGTACCATAATAATCTCCCAATGGATTATTGAACTTGCAAAATAAAAAAAGTGAAAATATAGCATTTGCTAATGTCTTTGAGCAATAATGCTTCACTTGGTGTTGAATTAGTATTTTATTAATGTTTTTTGCCTTTTAAAAAAAGTCCACCAGGATTATAAAGCTTCCTATGAAATGCATTACTTACTTTTCCTTTGAACTTAAAGTTAATATAAATTGCTTTTTAGCAGATAAGACTACATCAACAGCTTATGTATAAGACAGAATTCCAAAGAAACAATTTGGGGGGCAGCAGGGTGGTGCAATGGACAGAATGGACTCCAAGCCTGGAGTCAGGTAGACATGAGTTCAAATATGGCTTCAAACACTTCCTAGGTGTGTGACCCTGCGCAAGTCACTTAACTCCTGTTTGCCTCAGTTTCCTCATCTGTAAAATGGGTATAATAATAGCATCTACTTCCTATGTTTGTGAAGATCAAATGAGATAATAATTGTAAAGTGCTTAGCACAGTGCCTGGCACATAGTAAGGTGCTATGTAGATGTTAGCTATTATTATTTAGAAAAGGCTACTTTAAGTGAGCAGAACCAGGAGAACATTGTACGCAGTAACAGCAACATTGTGTGATGATTAACTTTGATAGACTTAGCTCTTTTTAGCAAGGCAAGGTCTAAGACAACTCCAAAAGACTCATGATGGAAAATGCTGTCCACATCCAGAAAAAGAACTATGGAGTCAGAATGTACTGTTTGCTCTTTTGTTGTTTGTTTGTTGCTTCTTTCTCTTGCTTCCTCCCATTGGTTCTAATTCTTTTTTATAACATGACTAATGTGAAAATATGTTTAATATGAATGTATATGTAGAGCCTATATTAGATTGCATGCCATCTTTGGGTGGGGGAGGGGAGGGAATGGGAGAAAATTTGGCACTTAAAGTCTTATGGAAGTGAATGTTAAACTAAAAATAAATTAATTAATATTTAAAAAAAGAAAAAACTACTTATACAGAATTATTTATGTATTTTGTTGGAGGATATTTTGATACCTTTTTAGTATAAAGGAAGTTTGTAAGTCACTGAAAAGTTATTTCATTTGAAATAGTCTCTCTAGTTATTTGGGAGAAAATATCCGTATTATATGTATATTATTTTGGAGGTTTTATACAACCTTCTATTAAGTCCATTAATTCTCAGTTAATGTGCTCCTTTTTCTTATGGTCAGGTGTAGTGCTTGTGACTATGGTAGTGTCTTGAGAATGAGGACAGAAGTAATGGTAGGGGATACCAGCTGCTCCTTTCACATAAGCTGCTGCTCTTTGAAGCATACTGGGACTGGGTGGTTTCTCAGTTCTGAGAGGAGCAGTGGTTTTTGGAGCATGTCTTAGAGGGCCAGTAAAGTAGAACCCTCCCATTGGGGTCATAATCCAGGCTTCTAATGGGGCAGCTAGGGCTAAAGCTTTAAGGGGCTGGGACCTTAAATAACATGCCCAACAGTCAGATAAATTGAGTGTTTTAGAGAAGTGTTATGTAGGGCTCCTGAATGGGTGAGGCATATAAGCCTGTTGACCAGAGTGAAGGAATTAGGAATAGGACCAACATTTTAGAAAATGAGAGGCCAGAGACTACTATAGTAGCAAGAAAGAAAAAGCTTAGTTCACACAGGGAGTAACTGCAAACCTCAGGCTACATCTGGTTTCTTGGGTCAGTGGCCTGCATCTTGATGGCCCTGCATTATTAGAGAAAAGATGCACTCAAAGCCAAATCTATGTGCAACAGGCCTTACCAGTCTGGTAAATAATGGCAATAAATGTTGAAAGGTCCCAAGAACATTGCTTGAAATGTAAGTTGGTCTTGATCAAAGGCTGAGGCCACAGTGCAGCGAGATTGGGAGCTTCAAACCTGCCAGGCCAGTTGTGAGCTGGGACTCTGGAAAAGATCCAGTAGTGCTTATATCCCTTCTCCCCCATACCAAAGAGCTCAAAGCTTCACTTCTATGTCCACCCCTTAAAAATTTCTGACACCAGTTAGCGTTAACAGAATTTTACTGAGCCAGTCTCTACCTGAGAGTGACGAAACAGCAGGCCAGAGACAAAGTGCCAGTAATCAGGTAGCTGTTTAATTAATTAGTTTCATTATGAGGAACACATTTGCAAATTAGGAATTCTCCTGATCAGAATTCTACCTTGCTGAAGTGAGGACAGAGATTATATACATAAATCATAAGTGGGAAGGTGGATTACAAACAGTCCTTCCCAGGGCCAGAGTGGTTTCCCACAACAAATCCACACATGGAAGACAATACAATAATTCTGGAAACCTGTGGCAGCAATATTGCTTGAATCCTTGGGGTCATTACTTGGTGGGTCACAAGACCAAAGTTCTGTGATGGGTACAGCTTCTACAATCTTTGATTCACTTCACCTCAGGTACACAAGGCAGAAGAATGCCAGTGATTATGATCTTGTCAAAGTTAAATTGATCAGTTCAAGCTGCATTGTGAGCTCTCTCACATGAGAGGCAATTCTGAAAAATCTAATCTATTAGTATAGTCATAATATATCATATTGATTATTATAAAAATCAGAATTCTCTCCACATTGCCCTGTACCGTTTCTTTCTGCTAAAAAAAATTTATCATTCCTGATGGACACCACTAAGATGTGTTCCTGCCATATTTTAACTTTTTCAGTTAAAATTAAACTAATCTCCAAGTTGAATTGTCACGGTTATAGTTCGAAGAAACCTCATTTTTCCTGAAAGATCAAGCTCATTGCTCCATATATGAGACTACTCTCTCTTAATTACGAGTCACCATATAAGGAAATAGTGGTTAAGAGATCATTTAAAAATAGTTATTGTGTTGATAGCACTTTAGCAATGCTTTTTTCAATCTTCATTTTTTATTTATATCTTGAAATTGTCTTTGATAACTTTTGTTTTTATGTCAAGTTCATTTCTTAATGTATCCATCCCTTCCACTGCATAATGAACCATTTATCACAAAAAAAAAAATTAAAAAGAAAAATAAGAGGAAGGACAGTTCAGTTAAATTTGAAAGCATGCAGAGTATTCAAAATCCATAGCCCCTTACCTCTGCGAAGAAGGAAGGGAGGCATATTTTCCCATCTGTTATTTGGGATGAAATTTGTCCAGTATAATTAAACATTGTTCATCTTGTAATGATTTAGTTTTTGGTTTTGTTCTTTCCATATATATCATTATATTCATTGTTTACTGTGCTTGCTGTTCACTTAGTTTTGCACCAGTTCATGTAGTTCTTTCCAAGCTTCTCTGTTCTTCATATTTATTCTTTCTTGTGTCATGGTAATATTCCTTTGCATTCATATGCCGCAATTTGTTTAGCAGTTTCCCCTATTGATGGACACAAAGCTCTTTGCTACAAAAAGTGCTTCTATGAATATCTTGGTGTATATAGGGTCTTTCTTTCTGCCTTTGATAATAGTGGAATATAATATATTCCCACTCTAATGGGAATCTCTGGATCAAAGGGCTGAGGGAATTAGGAAAGCAGGTGGTTAATTGTGGGAATTGAGTGATCCACATCGACTCCATCTTGTGACTCAATTATGGAGCTTGCTCAGTTCCCTTTCTATTTAATTATGGGTCTAGTTCAAATTCTCTCTTGTGAGAAAAGTTTATATTGTGGGAATTGGGGAAAAAAAAGCCTTATGTTGTTGTTCAAACCTAGCCCTGTATGACTGGGAAACTGGACCACCTCTGTCTGCTGCTTAGAAACCCTTAAATAAGAACCTAGATTATGCCAACCAGAAACCTAGTCAGACTTGGTTGGTTGGCTATTGTCTTTCATTTTCGAAGAGGACCAAAATGATATCACTATACTAGAATCAAGTTTTAATGTGTCCAACTGTGGCTGATCAGACCAATAAGAGCTCAGAATCTTCTACCACAAGTCAAGCACGAAGAGTCCATGTGATCATTTGGGGTGGATTCTCTAAGTTTGCACATCTTGCCTTTCTCTTGAGCTATTTCAATTCTGCTTTGCTCATAGAGCAGAGCACCTTTTCTGATGTGGGCACACCATGATGAGTGGTCCTGTGCCAGTGTCTCCCCTGTCACACAATCAGTTCCAAAGTTCTTAAGAGAGACCTTGAGAGTGTCCTTGTATCGCTTCTTCTGACCATCATGGGAACACTTGTCCTCCATGAGTTCTCCATAAAATGGTCTTTTTGGTAAGTGCATGTTTTGCATTCGAACAACATGGCCAGCTCATCAGAGTTGTGCACTCTGAAGCAGAGTTTTAATGCTTGGCAGTTTAGTTCAAGAAAGAACCTCAGTGTCTGGTATCTTATCCTACCAGATGATCTTCAGAATTTTCCTAAGATAATTCAAATGGAAGTGATTCAGTTTCCTGGCATGGCGCTGGTATACTGTCCAGGTTTCACAGGCGTACAACAATGAGGTCAGCACAATGGCTATGTAGACTTTGAGTTTGGTAGTCAGTCTCATACCTCTTCTCTCCCATACTTTCCTTTGGAGCCTCCTAAACACTGAGCTAGCTCTGGCAATGCATGCGTCAATCTCATTATCAATGTGTACATCCCTGGAAAGTACTCTACCAAGGTAAGTGAACTTATCCTCAGCATTCAAAACTTCTCTATTTGCTGTAACCGATGGTTCCAAGTATAGGTGTTGTGGTGGTGGCTGATGGAGCACTTGTGTTTTCTTGGTGTTAGTTATTAGGCTAAAATTAGCACAGGCAGCAGAGAATCAATCCATACTTTGTGGCACCGCAGTTTCAGAGGCTGCATTGAGTACATAATCATCTGCAAACAGAAAATCATGCACCAACACTCTCTCCACTTTGGTCTTGGCTTGTAGCCTTTTCAGGTTGAAGAATTTACCATCAGTGCAGCTGCTAACCTTGATGCCATGGTTATCCTCATTGAAAGCATTTGACAACATGCCTAAAAAATGCTAAAAAACATGGGAGCAAGCATACAGCCTTGTTTCACTCCACTGGTGACTAGGAAAGCACGAGAGCATTGTCCATCATCTAGAACCCAGACAAGCATGCCATCATGAAATTGATATATAAGCTGATGAACTTCTCCAGGCAACCAAATTTTGACATAATTTTCCATAAGCCCTCATGATTGACAGTATCAAAGGCCTTGGTCAGATCTACAAATGTTCTGTACAGAGCTCTGTTCTCTCCCGGCATTTCTCCTGGAGTTGTCGGGCAGCAAGCACCATATCAACCATTCCTCAGCCCTTTCTGAAGCCACATTCAAATAGATGATCATCTTCCAGGTGAAGGATCAACCTATTAAGGAGGACTCTGGCAAGAATCTTGCCAGCAGTGACTAAAAGAGAGTTCCCCCTGTGATTGTCATAGGACAATGTATTTCATTTACTTTATAGAGATGGGACGGTGGAGGCATCCTTGAACTCCTAGGGGATAACCTCCTCTTCTCATATAACCTGGAAAATTTCAGTCAGCTTTTGTATGAGCTTTTATATGGAACCCCTACCTTGTAAATCTCAGCTGGAATAGAGTCAGCACCAGGTGCTTTGCCACATGAAAAGAGTCTAATGGCATTAAAAACCTCTTCTTTGGTTGAAACTTCAGCTAGGGAGGGATTGACTTCAACCTGAGGTAAACTGTCAGTGGCCTCAGCATTGACTGATGATGGTCTGTTGAGAATATTATAGAAGTGTTCATCCCATCTCTCTAGGATCATGTCCTTGTCACTAATCAGTGTGGCCTGTACGCAGTGTGTTAGACAAGTGAGTTGCATTGCTTAAGAAATAAAAATGCTCAGTACTTTCATCTTTCACCTGCCACAGGGTGTCAATATTTTAGTCATTTTCTCAGCACAGTGTCAAATGTCCGGAATGTTAAGACCACTTCATAGCTCTACCAGTAGTGCTTCAGTGTGCCTGTCTTTCCATTGGCCTTCCAGAATTATTCTCAACTTTTGACTTCTTTGCCAATTTTATGATTATAAATTAGAATATTGGCATGGTTTGGATGTATATTATTCTTGTTATTCATAATTTGGAGCAGTCTTTCATATGGTTGCTAGTAGCTTACAGTTAACTCTTGAGAAGTGTCCTTTTGCCAGTTATGAATTGGGGGAATTACTTTTGGCCTTATTTAACTCTGTTTAGTTCTTGGATATCAGACCTTTTTCAGAGATATTGATACAAAGATTTTTTTTTCCCCTAATCAAGAGATTCCCTTGTCCTAGTTGCATTGATTTTGTTAGTACAATAGTCAATTTCATGTTACTGAGGTTACTTATATTATCTTTTGACACATGCTGACACTCAATCCAGTACAGATTTATTTTATATAACTTAAGTTTGTTCTCACAGCTCCAGGGCAATTAATTTGCACCTCCGTAATCAACTCACTATCCCATTCTCCACATCAGCATTTCCACATTTTTCCATCCTATCTCAAATCTCCTATGGCTCCCCTCTTTCCCACCTTCCCTATGGAGAACCTTGCCTCATATTTTACTAAAAAAATTGAGGTTCTTCACTGAGAAGTCTCTCTTCTTCCCTCCTCCTCATCTCACATCACCCAGAAGCCTTCTCCCACTATCTCTTCCTCTACCCATCTCACATGAAGAGGTAGCCCTTCTCCTTACCAAGGCAAATCCCTCTACAGGCACAAATGTTCCCATTCTATCTCATCTTTTCCAGCAGATTGCCCCTTTTGACATCCCTGTTCTCTCCCTCCCTCTCTACTCTCTCTCCGTTCCCATTGCCTACAAATATGTTTATATTTCTATCTTCAAAAAACTTTCACATGATCCATCCATCCAAGTTGGCTAATATCCCATATCACTCCTGCCTTTTGTGGCTAAGCACCTTAAGAAGGTTGTCCATAGTAGGTGCTTCCACTTCCTTACCTTTTCTTAACACTGAACAGTCTGGCTTCTATCATTTAACCACTGCTTTTTTCAAAGTTACTAACCTTTTAATTGCTAAATCTAATGGCTTTTTCTCAATCCCCATCCTTCATGACCTCTTTGAAGCCTTTAATAATAACAATAATTATAACAACTAGCGTTTCTATAGCAATTGCTGTATGCTAGACATTGTGCTGAGCATTTATAATTATTATCTCATTTGATCCTCACAACAATTCTGAAAGGTAGGTGCTATTATTATCCCCATTTTACAGATAAGGAAACTGAGGCAAAAAAAAAAAACGAGGTAAGGTGACTTGCCTAGGGTAACACACCTCTATCAAAGTGTCTGAGGCTGGATTTAAACTCATGTCTTCCTGACTTCAGGCCCAGCACTGTATCTACAGGGCCACCAAGCTGCCCCATTGACACTTACCAACCACCCTCTCTCCTTCCTCTCTTCTTTCTTGTCTTCCAGTTTTTGGGACGCTACGCTCAAGAGCCTCGGGCCTCTTCACTTCTCCCTCTATACCATGTTACTTGATGATCTCATCTGCCTTAGTGGATTCAATTATGATCTCTGTACTAATGATTTTCTGTTTTTTTTTTAATTAATTTGTTTTTAGTTTTCAACAATCACTTCCATAAGCTTTTGAGTTTTAAATTTTCTCCCCCTCCCTTCTCACCTCCCTCCCCAAGACGGCATGCAATCTGATATAGGCTCTACATATACATTCCTATTAAACATATTTTCACATTAGTCATGTTGTAAAGAAGAATTAGAACTAATGGGAGAAACCATGAGAAAGAAGAAACAAAACAAACAGAAGAAAAACAAAGAGCAAATAGTATGCTTCAATCTGCACTGAGACTCCCTAGTTCTTTCTCTGGATGTGGATGGCATTTTCCATCATGAGACTTTTGGAGATGTCTTACATCCTTGCATTGCTGAGAAGAGCTGAGTCTATCAGTTAGTCATCGCACAACATGGCTGTTAACTGTGTACTAATGATTTTCAAACCTCTTTGTCTGACCCTAACCTTTCTGTTGATCTCCAGAATCTCTCATCTCCAACTGCTTATTGGACATCTCAAAATAAATATCTCATAGACATTTTATACTCAGTATATACAAAGTAAACTAATTATCTTCCTCTCAAGCCCTCCTTCTCTTTCAACCATCTCTTAATTTCATGGGCACCATCATCCCTCCATTCACCCAGGCATGAAACCTGGGTGCCATCCTACTCTTCACTCTGTCTCACTCCCCATGGAAAATCTGTCTCCAAGGCCTTTTGATTTGACCTTCATATCATCTCTCACCATCCCCTCTGCCCCCCCCCCCCACCCGGTCCTCCACACACTGCTTCTATCCTGGTGCACGGCCTCGTTGCCTTATTCCTGGATACTTGTGAAGTGTGTCGTAGACAAGATTTTTATTTGGGTATTAGGTTGTGTAGATGGCCAGCGAGATCCTATCTAACACTGAAATTCTGTGATTCTTTGATTTGGGAGAGAAAGGCAGAGGGTATTCTTATTTGCTGACACATTAGAGATGTTTTATCATAGAAGAAAGTAATAATAGTACTTATATAGCACTTTAAAGTTTGAAATGCACTTTACAAGTATTACATTATTTTATCCTCAGCCATGTAGCTGAATTAAAGAAGTTTTTGTTTTGTTTTAGTTTGTTTTTTGTTAAAAGAAAATCACATGTAATTTCACTGTGATTAGGATAATAAGTAAAGGAAAAAAAATTTCAAAGATTCTCAAGTAACCTGTCTTTAAGAATAATCTAGAAATATTACTAGCTTGGAATGTTTTACTTTTTTGCAGCTTGTTTGTTCTCAGACCTCAGACACATTTTTAGACTGTTGGTTTCATACTGTACTGATGTTTATGGAAATAACTTGATTTTATCATCTTATTAATTTATTCAAGTATTTTTTATGTGTTATACTACATATTTTACTTAGCCTTAAGATGAGTGTGTTTTTGTGCTTGAATTGTCTTCCATTTTGATTTCATTCTAAAGGTGGTGAAGTTGAGAAAAGAAGTGAAGAGGACTCGAGTTTTGGTTATTCGCAGGCTTACCAGGCATATCACCAAACTGAAGTCAAAAAAGTTAGTCATTTTTATTAATAATCATGTACCGCTTAGTCACAAATCAGGAATTATTTTTCTCCGTTGTTCACTATGTTAGGAGGTAGGCCCACAATAAGAGTTTCAGCAGCTAACTTCTATAGGGAACATAATTGTTGCCCTAATTGAGTTTCATTAACCTATTCTCTTGAGTTTGGGACCAAATTAGTAATTTCTTTGTGAATTCATGTAGTCAAAGTTTTCCACAGTTTTCCTTTAAGTGACCACAAGTATTATGTTTCCTATGGAACAGAAGTAGAAACTTTTTTTTTTCTTGGCTAGTTATCTGTAATTTGTCGTTCATTCTTGAACAAAAAATTTCCTTTTATACCAACTGAATATGGTATTTTTAAAGTTTTATAGTTTTAAAGTTCAGGTACCCTGAATCAGTTGTTTACTTTGAATAATATAGTCCAGGGGTGGGGAACCTGTAGCCTCAAAGCCACATGTGGCCCCCTAGGTCCTCAAGTGTGGTCCTTTGGCTGAATATTCTGTGAAGTTTGGATTCAGTTAGAGGCCCACATGTGGCCTTGAGGCTGCAGGTTCCCCACTCCTAACATAGTCAGTCCTTAAGTACCGTCAGGTAACATTTCTAGAAAATGGTCCTGAAAGTCAAAAACACAAATGTTTATTCGTTGAACCTATGAGAAATAGAAGGTTAGCTTCCCACATCTACCAAAAACTGTAATGTTTTGCTAGAGATTGCTGAAAATACACTTTTCTGCATAAAATTCTTTATAATAAAACATTAATTCTGATAATATGTGCTTTTCCCAACACAGTAACCATGAAATAACCCATAAAATGCAGGACACAAAATAAAATTAGTAACGTGTGAAACATTTTTTCCCTAGTAATTCCCTAGAATTCTGTGACCTTTTGTGCTAACATCTCAATCTTAAAAAATTGATTTCAGACAATACTCATTTTTCATAACACATGGAATCTATAGTACCATTAATACTGTGCAGCAAATAAAATTCTTAAATTTAAATCATTTTTTAACCTGAATCTTACTTTCCACTGTGTTAGATGGAAGTGTGGGGGGTATTGTACTATATACTGTACTGCTGTAAACCTCTCTACCTTAGCTGCCCTCTGAAAACCAAGGAAGAGGTTGCTAGGATTTTAGTCACTCAACCTAGTTGTCCAGCATCCCAGCATGGTCAGTTCTATGTTTCCCTATCTCCAGCCCCTTTAAGATCTTCAGCAGTCCTGGGAGTAGAGCCAGTGTTTACCAAGACCTTCCCAAGGAGAGGGTCTTCCCCTCTTAGCTCAGCACCCCAGGCCATATAGCCCTGTTCCTTCTCTCCTTCATTCCCTCTGAGTACTGAAGAGTTTAGCTTCAGGCTGAGCTGGTAGGAGCAGCCGCTAGCAACTTCCCCATTTGCTCAGAAGACTGAGGTTTCCACATCATACTTAGATATTCTGTCTCTATTGCATATAGCCAAGAATGTGATGGGTTTGCCCAGCCAAAGTGAAAATAAGGTTACTAATACAATCATGGGGATGCTTGAAGTCTTGAGAGTAAAAGGCATGAATGTTGAAGATCAACTCTAGTTTTATTTTTTATTGAAACTACAGATTAGTTTGAAATTTAAAACATTTAATAATAATCCTGTACATTTATGTGTTATAGTTTTTTAAAGAATTTGTACAAGTAAGATCTCACTTGATCTGCTGTTTTTTTTTATTTTATTGCCAAAAAGTTGTACCATGTTATCACTGTCACTAGTTTTTGGAAGAATTATATTTACAGTGCTTTCTTCTCTCAAACACTGTTCTTTGTTTTCATAACACCTTCCCACATTAGACTTGCTTTTTTCCCCCCTATTGCATCTCTGTTCCATATTTATGCAGCTTTACTCCCATAAGAAGTGTGTCCTAATGACATTTCATGTTTCTGTAGTTTTGAAGGTGTATCAGAGCCCTTTATTTACAACAACCCTAAGAGATGCAGGTGTACAAGTATTATACCCATTTTATCTATGAAGAAACTGAGTCTTTGAGAGATTAATTGATTTGCCTAAGATCCTGTGCAAATGTTAGAGCTGACACTTAAGCCTAATACTACTTAATGGTCTTTTTACAATATTTAGTACTTTCATTTCAAATAAACACATCAATATGCTTATTTTTAATTATGAATTTTATTATAACTTAAGTAGAAGTATTTTGGAAATATAAAAGGAAAAATTCTCAACAAAAAATAGGAGAGACTTGTGCAGTCATGTATAAATTGTTATTTACCAAATAAGGAAGTTTATTAAAAGTATTTGCAGACTACTAATAGAAAAACAATTTTGTTTTGTTGTTGTTATTGTTTTTAATACCCATATCTTTGTGAGAAAATTCAATAGAGATAATTAGATTAAAAAACCAAGAGAACATGGAAACAGAGAAAGTAGGCCCTCTGCTGGTGGTTATATGAATTACAGTATTTAAATGTTCTTTATTTCTTCAGTAATCATCCCAACAATTAATCATTCCTCATTTATGTCTTTCCATTAGTGTTTAAGATTTATTGTACTTTTAACTTTTAACAGAATTTCCCATATTTTAGTAAATATGTATATATGCTACAAATGGCTTATTTTTGTTACATACATAATGATGTGTTTTCTACAGGGGTACTGAAGATATATTATCCAAAAATCAAAGACGAACACAGCGATTACTTGAGGAAATTCATGCCATGAAGGTAATGATGTATGTTAATTATATAGTTTTGTTTTTCCACTTATGTTATTACTAATTTGAAAACTTCATAGATGTTTCTAGTGACCTACCTGAAACACTGCATAGATCAGCTTGGCTAAAGAAAATGTACAATATGTAAGCTTTCGCTTTTCCATGTCTTTTACTAAATCTCCAAAATTGTTAGAATAGTTTGAATTGTAGACCTGCTGAACTGAATACACCTGTTTAGCAAAAGAGTTTCATGCCACGAGCTTGTACTGTGATCAGCACAAGTACAAGAATTGGTGTAACCATGTTATTTAGGAGTGTTGATAGTGATACTGGTTTTTAATATCGTACTTTGTTCATTGCCAATTCAATAAATGTTTGTGTGGTGACATGAGTATTTTCAGTTCAATTCTGTAATCAATAGAAGTTGTAATGCCTTAACAAGAACTCAGTCTGCCCCTGTCCCCTCAGTCATACTTGTCACTGACCTAATTTTCGGTCCCTCTCATTCTTTAAATTGTAGAACTCTCATTTTCTAAATAACATATCATCAAATGTCTAGGAAACTTTCATTACAAACTTAAAACAACATTTGGTAGCAGCAGTTATCTTAATTATAAGGTATGATTTGTATGCATGGATGAATATTGCATTTCAAAGGTCTGGGTTTGAAGTTGAGTAGAAAATTAAGAGAACTCAAAGTTCTTTCCTTTTGTTCACAAATAATCAAATCTTCTCTACATTCTTTCCTTCTTTATCTGTAGGTTTGTGGAATTCCTCATATGGCAACTTGCTCTAGGGTGGCAGCATGCTTCTGATTTAATAGAAAACTTCTAGGGGTGGTCTCAGGCACATAGAGGTTAAGTGTCTTGCTTAAGGTTTGCTAGAGGCAGAATCTGAATTGAGGTCTTCCTCCTTCCAAGAACCAATATTCAATTTTATTCCTTGATTCTTCACTTTCATCTTTGTAAAATAAAAAAAAAATAATAAAAGAGAAAAAATATATAGTTAGTTGTTTGGGAAAATTATCAAATGTATCAGCTGATTTTGCTTTAATATTTTTGTTACAAGGAAGGGTTAAGTGGATGGTATTTGGGGATAAGATGGTAAAACAGCTATGGAATAAAATCTTTAAAAATAGCAAAGGAATAGATAGAATATATCATACTTGAGAAAGGTAAGTTTTTTTTTAATTAAGGCAGTTATGAAATTTTTAATTAACTTAATTAAAATTACTTAATGCATATTTCATGGTCTTAATTGGCCTGTTGGTTTTTATTATATATGAAATTTTACTCATTAATCTTAGTGGATTAAAATAGGGTCTCTGAAAGTAACAGTAAAGGAGTGTGTGTGTGTGTGTGCGCGCGTGTGTGTGTGTGTGTGTGTGTGTGTGTGTGTATATGTAACCAAAGTTCTAACCAAATTACATTGCCTGTCTAAATTATCCCTATAATTTCTACTGGATAGTCATTTTCATAGTCCTAAATTATTCAGAGGCTTTGAAATACTATATAATTGCTATGTTTATTTTACTTGGAAAGAGTGCAGTATGTTGAATATGGACAGATTTGGGAATGAAAGATACTATGAGTAATACAGACTTTCCTATATAACTTAACTATTTTCTTTTACATAGAGAATTTTCAGTGCTTGTAAATCTGTATTCAGAAGTTGAGTTCATTATACATTTTCATTATCAGAAGTAACTTAGATTTGATAATTTAAGTTTCTAAGATGTTCATATTATTTGTTTACTCATTCATTTATATTTCACTATAAGTTTTGTTTAATTTGTTGTGCCTGTTGTCTAGGCTTCTCAAGACCCTTATGAATCGACTTCTGTTTCCTGAGGGCCTCCAGTTCATTACAGGCAAAGTCCTACAGCTTTTGGCCATAGTGTTACATGTAGTTAAATTCAGTTGTCTTGACTTCATCTTTTTCTTAGGCCTTTTTGAAAATAAATAAATAAATAAGAACACAGTGGAAAACCAAACCCACTGTGCCATTTATCCTTGAGTGTGAAGTTCTGGTCCTCAGATATTCTTTTTGAAAATTAATTATTTTCTCTTGAAAGCAAACACAGAGAACAGTTTTTCAAACTGAAAAATCTCTTTTCAAGGATATGTCTATTTTGTACTAAAAGTGAGAATATCAAATAAGACAATGCAGAAAGCTCACCATTTCAATTAAGTTTAGAGAAAGACTTCTACTTATCCCTCCTTTCCAGAAGAATTTTTTTCCTTTGCTCAGACAATGCCACATTTCTATTGTTTTGCTCATGGAATACCATCCTGTACTTGCTTTCTATGATAATAGGGTATTTTATTGTGTTATGACTTTCTTGTGAAGATTTAAGATATTTTTAGAAATGAAAGTATCCTTTTTTCTGGACAAGAAAAATGCACTGATTTTTATGATGCCGTAAAATCATAATGTTCTGATTTCATAGACTTTGTAATATAAAATCCTGCCCTTATTGTCCTTTTGTGTTGAACCAACACTTGTAGCTTGAGTATATTGGATATGTAATGGTTTATGAAACTTTCTGATATTATTGGAAGTGACTTGTAGAATCCCAGCAGTTTTACATTTCAACTTTATATTTGGGTGATGATTGAGTGTAGGTTATTACTTTAAATACTCCACATATGCAGAAAATCTTTCCTAGATACCTTAATGCCCTGCAATTGAGGCATCTGGAACTTCACAATTCAAAATATGGAGAATTCTTCTTCAGCTTATAACATTAACTATCAATTTTGAGCAAAATTTTAGTAAATAACATATGTCTGGATGGTGTGTGAATGATGTACCTGTCTCCAAAGTATGATCTATTTCTTTTCTAGTTTTATGCTGTTTAGCTGGGAATGAAGAATTCTGTACTTCCTAGTCAAAATTTGACTGACTCAACAGCCCCCTTTGAAATGATGTTAACAGAAAGTTTACAGGGCCTCCTATGTTGGAGATATCAAAGTTACTTAGAGGATGGTGGAATCCCTTTTTGCCTCTGGCTTTCTTTAAAGACACTGCCAGCAAGTTTTGATGTAGCTCTGTTTTCTTTTTTGGTCTTCCTTTCCTCTTTTCCCAGTTGCAGCTATGAAAAAGCTTATCAGGCTTGATTGAAAAACAGTTTAGCTTTTGATGGAAAAAGGAAAAACATGAGTTGATAAGCATATTTGTTAAAAAGAACTGATGGAAGAACCAGCTTTAAGAGAAGGATGAAAACCTGGAATTCACTTCTTATTGCTTCCCCGTTATTTACATACTTTTCTACTCCTCTCCTAATCTGGAGGTGAAGAAATATTCCCTTTTACATCGAGATTTGATCACCTGTGTGCTGGTACTTCCAAATATAACAATATGTTTCCCCATCCTCTGCTTCTGGTAATTGAAGCAGATAGCAAAATGACTTGTATAAAACAATCACATATTGGCAACCTGTTTCTCCCTCCTTCCATTTAACCTGCTATAATGGAAAGCACACCCTACACCCTCCCCTAAATAGTCATTTTTTTTCTATCCTGCATTTTCAATTTTGTATTTACCATAACTTCACCCGCTCTCCTCTCTGGGACGTTGTGAGGGCTCAACTTAGGTAATTGGATGTAAAGCATTTTGCGAACCTTAAAGCAGTATATAAATGCCAGTTATTATTTTTAGCCTGTGGTCACCAGGCCTCCACTTTGGTGATGACTTCATTCCCTGAGCATTCTACTGTACTTCTACTGAGCTCAGACAGTGTTTCTAGAGCAATACAGGGGTGTGCTGGTAAATGTTGGGGGAGGGGAAGATGCAGATACACATATTTAAATTCATTGTTAACACTTTCTTAAGTCTAGAAAATCAATGAAACAGTAAATCAAGCCCTGATTTGTAGTAATTGCTCATTTCTGATGTTTAAATGCTCACACTGAAAGTTTAACAGTGGACTATAGCAAGTAAATTAGTGCCAGCTGCAGTCCACCCTCCGCACCAATCTGAGACAGTGGTTGTCACTACGTCACAGGGAAAACATACTGATTCTGCTAAAAATCTATTTTCTCCTCAACCTCAAAAAATTGTTTTACTCTGAAAAGGAAAGAAGGAGGTGAAAACTGGACATGTATGTCCACTGTGCTAGATACCATGCAGCGTAGTAGCTACATTATAGAAGGGAGAATAACAGTGGAAGTGTCCCAGATTCATAATAGACAAATCCAAGAGATTGCAGTCATCTATGGCCTCTGCGAACCAAGTTTGAGTAGTAAGGAGAGTGAACTAGAAGCTCTCTAATATAAGGAGGTAAATTTGCTATCATAAGTATCAGAGTAAATTAACATATTTTCATATGATGGAATCCAGGAATTAAAAGAATAAAACATGATGAGTAGAGTGTTTAGACAGATATTGAAGGCAGAAACAGAAGTCATATTATTCAATTTAACAAATAATTAGCACCCAATCACAAACGAAAAGCAAAAGGGTTTTGTCCTAAGGCACCTTACATTCATGCTAAGATGGAGAGGGTTATAGTATGTAAGTATATAAATATAAGGTAATTTCAAAAGGGAGAGAATATTAGCAAAGGGAGAATCTAAATCCAGGAGATCTAGAATGTCAGAGGTGGCGTTTGGGTTGAGTTTTGGAGGAAGCTATGTGAGAAGAGAATATATTCCACATTAGGAAGACACATGGACATAAGTGATGGAATATTGTGTATGGATAACAGCTTGTAAACTCATTTGACTGGAATAGATAATACATAAAGAAGATTGATATGAAATTATGCTGAAAAGGGAGGTGGGAACTAGTTTGTGGAGAGCTTTAAATACCAGATTAAGGCAAAAAGGAACCACTGAATATGTTTGAGAAAGGAGAATGATACAGATCTCAGGGGAAGTTCACTTTGACAGTTATGTGCAGGAAGAATTGGAGATGCAAGAGACTAGAAACAGGAAAAACAATTCGAAAGTTATTGCAATATTCTTGGCAAGAAGTTATAACTTTGAACCTAGTTTAATGAACTGGGAAAACGTGAAGGAGTAGAGTGAGTGGCAGTAGCAGGAATGAAAAAATTTTAAAAGCATTATTAAGCACTTTACTATAGGTAAAACACTGTGCTGAGTATTGGACATACAAATAGAAAAATGAGACAGCCCTTGCTCTCAAGGGACTTACATTCTAATAGGGGAGACAGCACATGTGGAAGGATTTAGCTGCAAGTCAGACAGAAAGTTCTCATGATCATTGTGCTTCAGTGGCAAAGCAAATGGTAATACCTTTTCTTTTTTTAAGTAATTCCCAGTGATAAAATCATGTAAGTTTCAAATATTCAACAGTTTAACAGTGCCAAGCACTTTGATAGTTTCTTTTCTGGGTCTGCAGTAGCTGTGGCTCTAGCCCCTAAAGGAATAACTGTTAGTGTGCACTTCCACAGGGGGCTCTAGTCTGGAAGCATTGTTATTATCAAGGGTCTTGAATTCAGGGTCCTGGACTGTTTCCATCAGTTTGAGGAGAAGATGGTAGACAAAATGGTGGTGGTTAGACTTACCTGATACATGCTACCTCCTCACTCAGCCTTGGAATGCCTGCCCTGTAAGTGGCATTTGGTTGGCATTTGGTGGGAATGGCTGGCCCTTTCTCCACAGGAGTTACTTTCCTGGATGGTAGCTGTGAATGCTGGGTTTTAAATAGGACCAGTGGATTGGGAGATGGGAGTTGCCACAACCAGGGTTCTTGTGCCTCTTGATGGCACAAGTTGTTGAGTCCTATTGAATTAGCAGTTGTTGCTAGTAGTGGTGAGGAAGGTGATTCCCTTTTCCACAATGATTTTTCTCTTCAGTGATTGTTTTAGGGGGCATTGCTATTCCCAAAACCCTTAAAAGGCTCCTAGTCTGTAGCCATTGGGGTCTGAGGATGCAAGGTGGCCACAGTGGTGGTAGGTGCTTTGGCATACCTGGTATGTGCTCCTAAGCCAGAGAATAAAGAATAGGAGGTAGAAGAAATGGTGAATGAATAAAAGGTTGTGAACTGAGAGAGGGATTTCAAAGTTCTGTGTATACTGATGGCAGCATAGTTAAAGGTGACAGAATGATTTAAAAGATATGAGTATCTTTGGGAGTGGCAGAGGTAGAGTGAACTCAAGGTGCAGGTCTTGGATGTTAAGAAAATTCATGAATTGAAAAGTTAGAGTGAGTGGTCAGAAACAAGAATATTGAAAGTTTCCAAGTGTGAGGGCAGATGTCTGGTTACAGAGGATATGGTCCAGGTACAGATCTTCTTGAAAAAAGTAGGGTGATGACCTGGGGTCAGTAATTAACTTCAATAAGATCTGAACCAGGTGACATAGATGGATGAATGAACCTCAGAGGAGAAATGATTAAATTTTATGATTTTATGCTAATGGTAGCATAAAAGTCGGAAAGAGGCAGCGAGAAACAAAGGTGATATTTCTTGCTGGCCCCATCTATAAGAGATGACTAGAGAACAAGACAGGAATGTAGGGGACCCAAGTGTCTATGAGCATGAAAAAGAGATCTAGAGCAAAAAAAAAAAAGTTTACTTAGAATAGGGTTTCAGAAAACAAGGTAGAGTTTTTGGTTGTTGTTCATTCATTTCAATTGTGTCCAACTCTTCGTGACCCCATTTGGGGCTTGCTTGGCAAAGATACTGAAGTGTTCTCCAGCTTATTTTACAGATGAGGAACTGAAACAAATAGGATTAAGTGACTTGCCCAGTGTCACAAAACTCATAAGTGTCTGAGGCCAGATTTAAACTCATGAAGATAAGTCTTCCTGACTGCAGGCCCAGCATTTTTATCCACTGCACCACCTCGCTGCCTTTCCATTATATTACACTACCTCTTTACCCCTGAAAATTAATTTTTCCTTCTCCATCTCATATTACAGATTAGGAAATTGAGGCAAACAGTTACACAGGGTCACAAAGCTAGTAAGTGTCTGAGGCCAGATTTGAACTCAGTCTTCCACTGTGCCACCTAGCAGCCCCACTGGGTAGGTTAGGGACTTGATAAGGCTAAGGTAGGTAGAAGCTAGAGACAGGGAAGTAAAAACAGGTGAAAATGTTTTTCTTCTTGGCAGTTGTTGACTATTAATCACAAGGTTTAGGAGAAGAAAAGGTGGGAATTTGTTGGCTGGCAAGGAATTCTAATAGTTTTCAATGGTGAATTCTCATTTTACTGGGGCTCCCACCTTTAAGAGGCCTGTGATGTTGGAAGATGTCATTTCTCTCCCAGTCACCAAGGAAAAAGAGAGATTGGTTTTCCGAACGAGTAAATACTGGACGACAAATACATGTAGCTAGATGGCACAGTAGGTAGAGTGCTGGGCCTGGAGTCAGGAAGAACTGAATTCAAATCTAGCCTCAGACACTTAGTACTTGTGTGACCCTAGGCAAGTCACTTAACCCATTTTGCCTCAGTTTCTTCCTCTGTCAAATGAGCTGGAGAAGGAAATGGCAAACCACTTCAGCATCTTGGCTAAGAAAACCACAAATGGGGTCGTGAAGAGTTTGATGATTGAAATCAATAAGCAACTACAAAATATCGAACATGTCACAGATCTCTGGTGTAAATCATCACATGCTCCCTGAAACTTGGAACTACTGGTATTTCTTTGAGCAAAGCAGCACAGATTTTTGTTTGTTTGCCCTTACTATGATTACTATCATCAAAGAATACTGTAGACCTATGGAAACAAAGAGAAAATAGATGAGGAGTTAAAGAAATGATAGACTATAAGTTGGGAATGGGGACTTCAGTTATCCAGACATTTTCTGGAGATTCTCATTCTCTCTTCTCTCTTCCCTCCAAAGCAGACTAGTTAATCATTTCTTGATTTGCCTTATTTATTATCATTTAAAAAGTAGAGGAACCAACAGTGGGAACTTTTATTCTGCATCTGGTTCTGACTAGAAGGTACTGGTTGTTTCAAGTCGTAAGGGAAAGTGCCCACTTCATCTTAGAATTTATGATAGGGTTAGGAGTAGAGACTAGACCTGTGATTTATTTGGAATAGAGAACTCATAGGTGAGGAAACTTTTCTAGAATGGGTGATAGAAAAGAAAAATTAATCGAATTTATACTAGAAAAACTGGGTATAGCCTGAAATTTGCTCTGAATTTGGAGAGAAAAGATTTTGAAGGGTTTACAGAAGGATTAAGAAGTATGCTGTGGACAAAAATTCAACAGGACAAGATATCATAGGAATAGGGAAATCATAGGAATAGAATGAAGACTCAAAGTGAAACCATTTGATTGAGAAGGGAAGGGGGAGTTGCTTAGAGAGAATGTTTTCAACATGCTAGAACTTATCACTAACTTATATTTTACAGACATGTTTTTTTTTATTTCAAAGGAAGATAATGACAGTTTTGTTTCTATTTTGTTAAATTTGACATACACTTTTTAAAAAACAAGAAATATTTAACAAGTTCACAGTTTCATATATTCCACTTTGTTCTTTGCATATTGAAATGTTTATTAATGATTAAGTTCACAATAAAAGTAATTTTGAAAGACATAAATATGGATGAATAAAGTGTGCCATAGTCCCTTAAAAATAATGTTATGAATTTCAGAGATCAGAATGAGCTGAGTCAGCATCGAAACAGGGTCTGTTCTGGGCTGGGCCCAACTCAGGCCAGTTCCCCAATAGTTTAGGTTATAAACAAAATGAGATGCTTGTAAGTCATTCAACAATTAACAACAGCAAGCTTCATTTAGCCATAGGAGGAGAGGGATATTAAACAAGGATAGGCATCAAGGGTACTGCAAGTTGATTCTGCAAAGCTACTTTGCACATTACCTATTAAGATCCACTAGCCAAGCCTCTGGAGCTTCCTGAGTCTGTTTTGTAGGCTATGAGGAAGTGACTTCAACAGTCTTAAGTCCCCTGAGCCAGCCAAGTCTCAAGGAATGTCTTAATACCTTTTAAGGAAAAACTAGCCTAACTTGCCTGGAGGAGGAGGGGTTATGATACCACTCCTACCACTGGGTCTTTAGAGCTTTATTTAGGAAAAAGGAAGGATCAGATAGAAGATAATACTGCTATACTACATGGATTGTTGGAATGATAATAAGAGACAGAAGGCATTGTGGCTGAATTTTTATTTTGCTTCTCTTTTCTCTGCAAAGGAGAATGTTTTTTAGATACAAAGGACAAGACAAAAATAAGGAGTTAAAATCCAGAATACATGGGAAGGTAGGAAGAATGCACTCTGTTTCCCTGTATTGAGTTCAAATCAGCAGGCCAAGACAAAATGCATCCCAGGATACTGAAAGATTGGTAAATGTTGTTTAGCCATTGTCAGTGTTGTTTAAAATGGCATAAAAAAAGTCAAAAGGAGAACAGAATTTTAAAAAGGAAATAAATTCTTTTTTATTGATAACTTTTGTCTTTATATCACATTAATTTCTAACTCTTTACTTATCCTGTGCATCTGCTTGGAGCAAAGATTTAATAAGAAATAGGAAAAAGTAACAGTAGAACTAACCAATGTATCTGTCATATCTGGTAGTATTTGCAGTGTTCCATACCCATTTTCTCACTCTTCTCCAGGGCCAATCCTCTTCATTATAATTATGGAGCATTCATTTTCTGGTTTGTTGTTCTTTTTGTTTGCATTGTTATAGTAATCTTTTGTGTTGTTTTGTTTATTTACTTTTCACCCAATAAGTTTTCCAATACTTCTCCGAATTCTTCACACGTGACAATCCATCTCCTATTTATAATTTTGCATACCTAGAATATGTCCCTTTTTTACTTTGACCTCATAGAGTTCTTCTCTGTCTTTAAGATACAACTCTGTCACTCTCTTCACATGAAGCCTTTCCTGGTCCCTCCCTACTGCTAATGATCTCTTTTCCAAACTACCTTGTATAACAACTTTGTACATAAAGTGAATAAATACATCTACTTTGCATATACTTGTATTTAATCACTTTATTTTTGTGCATAGATAGATTGATACTTATTATCTTTTCCATCAAGACATAAACTTCTTTCAAGTAGGAATTTTTTCTTTCTTTGTACTTATATTCCTACTCTAAGCACAGTACTTGGTACATAGTAATGGCTTAATAAATACTTGTTGATTGATAGATAGGTGATACTCAAATTGTGTTCATTTTTGTATGACTATTTTCTTTTTTCTCTTCTCTCTATAAATTCGCTCATTAAGTATTTATTAAAATTATAGAATCAAAGATCTGGAAAGGACCTTAGATTCCATCTCTCGATGAAAAAACCGAGGCTTAGGGAGGTTAAATGACTTGCCCAAATTCACATGGGTAGTTAATATCAGATGCAGAATTTTTTTCAACTTAATAATATTTTATTTTTTACAATTACATGTAAAGATAGTTTTCAACATTCACTTTAATAAGATTTTGAGTTGCAATATTTTTTCTCCCCCCTCTGCTCAAGACAGCAAGCAATCTGATATAAACTATACATATATAATCATAATAAACATATTTCCACGTTGGTCATGTTGTGAAAGAAGAATCAGAACAAATGGGAGAAACCACAAGAAAGAAAAAAAAAAGAGAAAATAGTATCTTCCATCTGCATTCAGACTCTGTAGTTCTTTCTCTAGATGTGGATAGCATTTTTCATAATGAGACTTATGGAATTGTCTTAGATCATTGTATTGCTGAGAAGAGCTAAGTCTTATCGAAGTTGATCATTGCATGGTGTTGCTATTACTGTGTACTATGTTCTCCTGGTTCTACTCACTATTCTCAGCATCGGTTCATCTAAGTCTTATCTGCCTGCTCTTCATTTCTTATAGAACAATAGTATTCCATTACATTCATATACCACAGTTTGTTCAGCTATTCCCCACTTGATGGGCATCCCCTCAATTTCCAGTTCTTTGCCACCACAAAAAGAATTGCTATAAATATTTTTGTACATGTGAGTCCTTTTCCCTTTTTTATGATCTCTTTGAGACACATACCTAGAAGTGGTATTGCTGGATCAAAGGGTATGCACAGTTTTATAGCCCTTTGGGCATAATTCCAAATTGCTCTCCAGAATGGTTGGATCAGTTCACATCTCCACCAACAATGCATTAGTGTTCCAATTTTCCCACATCTTCTCCAATATTTATCATTTTCCTTTTTTGTCATATTAGCCAATCAGATATGTGTAAGGTGGTATCTCAGAGTTATTTTAATTTGCATTTTTCTAATCATTAGTGTTCTAAAGCATTTTTTCATGTGACTGTAGATAGCTTTAATTTCACCAGATGCGGAATTTGAATGCAGTTCCTGTGATTCCAAACCCACTATTCTTTCCACTGTACCATACTAGATTATAGAATACTAGAACTAGAATCGATTTTAGAAATCATCTAGCGTGAATGGGACCAGAGGAATGACAGCAACATGTAAAATCTTAACATTCTTTAGTTAATTGATATAAGTCAGACATTGGAAATGCAACAGTATGATTGGTCATCACAACATCCGTATTTCATTATCTCAAAAGCATTCCAGAACTTTAACATGTAGCTTGCTCTTGTTTTTTTCTCTGTAATAAGCCACAACTAGTCTGTTAAAACTTTTAAGTTTTTCCATCAAAAAAGTGTTTTTCCAAATTTTGTTTCCTTTCTTGTAAAAAGAAATTTTATTAAAAATAAAGAAGGAAGGAAAGAAACAAGCATTTATTAAGCAGCTACTCTATCTCAGGCATGTGCTAAGTGCTTTACGACTATTATCTCATTTGATCCTCACAACTCTGAGAGATTTGTGGTTTTTGTTGAGTCAAATTTTAACTCTTCATAATCCCATTTGGGGTTTTCTTGGCAAAGATACTGGAGTGGTTTGCCATTTCCTTCTCCAGCTCATTTTGCAGATGAAAAAACTGAGGCAAAATGGGTTAAGTGACATGCCTGGGGTCACACAGCTACTAAGTGTCTGAGGTCATATTTGAACTTAGATCTTCCGATAATTATTGTGACTTTTTGTTGTTGTTGTTGTTATTGTTACCAACCTGTACAGAGTACTACAATAATTTCTAAAAGGAAATTATTTGGAAGTTTCTGTGGCAGAATTATATACACCAGCAGCTATAGGAGAAACATATAATCTGCAAAACCTGTGGACTTTCAGTTTTTCAGATTTTAGAACAGTCATTTTATTGATGATTAAACTCAAGCCTCTGAAATGACTTGCCCAGTTAAGTGCTTACTATGTGCAGATGACTATGCTAAGTAAAAGACAAAATTAGATGAAACATGGTCATCGTCTTCATTATTCTTTTCCTAGTTACAGCATACATAATGTGTAACAAACAAATAATTATAAAATAAAATACTCTAAAGGCTCAAAAGTAGTGCAAACGGAATGTTTTGTGGGGTCCAAGGAGAGAAGGTCATCACTACCTGGGATCACTGGCAACTTGGTTGCTACCAAGGATTAAATCATAATCCCTATATCATGTTATCCAAGTAATATCATTGCTGAATTATTTTGGAGAATCAAAATCTATGACATTTAAGACTCATCAGGCTAGAGTAGATCAGAGAACTTCGTTCTTATTAATTCATGAGAATTATAATTATATTCATCATGTAGTTATATCAGGAAAATGAATTTACAACTCTTTCTTTTCCTCCTCTTATGTATACAGATTTTGGAGGTGGAGGAGCCAACACCTATAATTTCACTGCTGTGGACCTCAAAATATGTAAACTTTTTCCACTGATGCACATCATCTGTAACTTAGACAGCTGCCTAGGCTCTGAAAGGTTAAACAACTTAGCCTATATCAGATGCAGTACATGAAACCAGGTCTTCAAGATTATAAGGAATTTTGTTATAAAACAAAGTGCTGAATGTGAGGTTTGAGGATGAATGTTTTTACAAATTTGGTAGTTGGAAGACTTCTTACATGAGCCACTGACATTAGATTTGTGCTTGTAAGCTAATGTAGAGAGAAAGACAAAGAACTATCTTAACTATGTTTGTGTTCTCATTAATAATATCAAGCAAAGCATAAAATAGGGATATATGTACTTCCCAGAAGTGTTGATCAATGTCATGGATGAGATTTTATCTGCAGAGTACAAAGAGCGGAAAGGTTCTAACGATGTTTCTGTTTGCAGGTGACATTATTCTCATTACATAGAGCCTTGGTACATACCAAGCCCATCTCAAAAAGAGTCCTCCCTACTCGCCATAGAAGAAAAACAGATTGTGTCATGAAATTGGACAGACAGCTCATTTATCTTGGATAGTGAGCTGGGAGGCATATAAATAGGAAGAGGAGATGGAATTGGATAATGTAAGGAAAAATGTGTAGTGCTTTGAATGTTCCCCTAGCTGCCCATTGCCATTAAAACCCATCTTTTTAATACCATCATTCTCCTTGGGTGACTGCAGATTGTGGTCAGTAAATTGTAGAAAATGGTTACAGTTCTTGACACTTTAAAAAGATGACATGGCATACTGCATAGAGAGCCATCCATCCTCCAAGCCCAGATGACCTAGATTCAAGTCACACCTAATACTATTTCTGTGACCCTGGGCAAGTCACTTAATTTCTCAATGCCCTGGCAACTCACCAAGACTCTGTAATGAGTGGCTGTCCCGACATTAGTGTTAATGTTTGACAAGTCACTTTATTTTTAAGGCCTTACTTTCCTCATCTATAAAATACAAGATTTGGAATATAAATTAAATCCCATTTTCCTCAGTCATGCTAATCTTATTTGGCTAGGTTGATATGTAGTGTTTTTGGATTTTTTTGTTTGTTTGTTTAACTAACTTTTCTTTCCCACTTTTTCAACAGTTATATATGATTTAGTAGTCTAGGGGTCCTGAGACACTTATTCCAGGCTACATGTGGCCCACAATACTCCAAAGTGCAGCCTCACCAGATTAAAATGTGAGTGGCAAATATTAAACAAAATAAATAAAAATGTAATACAACATAAACAACATTACATTTGAAAACTAAGTCAATATGTGGCCCACAAGGATTTATGTATGGTTTAGTAGCTTCCATGTCTATTTGAGTTTAACACCACTGATTAGATCTTTATGTACCAGAACATTATTCTTTGACATTGAAACTAATTACAAAATGGCCCTAATCTCTTATTGAAAGCCAAAGTGTACAGAACCTATCTTTTAGAGCTATACTTTTTTAATAACCTGAGGGTACCATTTAGTACAATAGAAGAGATCCATCATTAAGTATAGTAACATCTTAGTTATTCTGCGTTATAGGGGAGTGAGATGCTTGAAATAAGTGAATTTTCTAGAAGCTCATGAATCTTTTAGTACTGATGGTACTATAATACTTTTTTTTTGTGAACAATTAAACTTTATTTGAACCTTAAAAATTTACAGTGTGGAATATTATTTTAAGATCTAATGGTAGCAGCTTACAAATTCAGTACAGAGCAAATAATCAAACAAAATGCTATATAAAGTGTGACTTATAATCGCCCTTGGAAAAAAATGGTTCTCTAATTGATCATAGAAAAATAAATAAAAGCAAAGCAAACATAATGAAAACATAGCAGTTAGCATCTTTTCTAATTCACAATGTTTAAAATCACATTAATGGTATTATGGTGAACTTGGGTGTGTGATATTGTCAAGGGTGTAAAGGATACTTTTCACCATGATATACAAATGATTTCATCAATTACACGTACATTGCTTAGACCTGGATGTGAGGAAAGGGGCATCCTGACCATTCTTCACTCTCTCTCAAAGAGCCCCAGGAAAATGGCAATGAAACTGGAGCCCTTCATGCCACCGTCAATGGAAGAATGTCTGGACAGACATTGTTGTTCCTTGGTTGGCAAAGGACTTCCTCTCCTGGATTAATGGTTTTTAAAAAAAAAAAAAAGAGGAAGGAATTCTCCAAATGTTCTAAATTAGAGATGACTACTATAGCCCAGGGTGGGGAAGGGTACCAAAATGGTTCCCTATGTGATGAAAATGTACTGCCATCTGCTGATCCAACATAGCAATGCAAAAAACTTCCAGAACCCATGCCCATCAGCCTTGCCTTACTTTAGTAATTCTCTCTAAAAGGAGACTTAACTTGGAAAATCAGGTTCGTTTTGCCTTATGACATGGGAAGTTTCTCTCCAGGCCAAAGTCACCTATTTTTGCTAATTTGGTGTAGGTGCTCAGGTGTATCTGATTTTTTTTTTTTTTTTTTGAGACTACGATGTCAGTTTTTTTCTAAATTATAGTAGAAGGGCAATTTAATCCTTTATTATTTTTTTATATGTGAAATTATTAAAGAGGTTGATCACAAACATGAGTTTACCAATTTCACGGTGGTGAGAAGATGAAATACTCCCAGCAGCTTCTACATTGCTAAGTCCTGTCATTTTTGTAAATATTTTTGTATTGTTTGAAAGAAGGGGTGCAGAGGGAAGACTACTTTATGTCCACAGCTCCCTGGAAGAGTAGGAATGAAAGTCCAGGGAGGTGGTGTTGAATTTAATGATTCGTCGATAAGGAGCTAAGATTTACTGTAAAGAATTCTCCAATCCCATAAGAATTTAGGGGCATTTTAAACCCGTATCTGCCAAAGGTAGGTAGAGAGTTGCCCCTGAGCAGCAGGCCGTCACTTCACTGTGAGGCTGACATCCTCACAAGTTTACCTGCTGGTGAATAAATGTTCCAGAAGTTTCTACCTCTTTTCTGATCTATAAAGTGAGGGTACTGGACTAGGTGATACCAAAGGCCCTGTCCAGCTTTAAATAACTCTGCCTTTAATCATGTAACAACGAGCTCACAGACCAAGGGAGGTATTTAAGTTTAAAGCAGCAAACTTCTTTCACTGCATACAAAGTGAAACATTTTCCCTTGATAGTAGTGGGTGCTGTTCTAGTGAATAGAGTAGAGTAAATTCTACAGTGAGGCATCCCTAATGTCTCTGCAGTTGTGTTGCAAATAACCCAAAGGGTTTTTAATGACAAAAGGCTTTGGGTGTTCATTCAACAATACATCTCATAGAAGGCGACAGTATGTTGTGTTTTTCCATTCCAGTATTTTTCCTTCTTGTGTTCACATATAATATTGTAAATTTGCCAATAAGGCATAAATTCTTTCATGACAAAAGGTCACTTCTATGTGAAATACCAAAATAAATCACCCACAATGCTTTTATATATTCTCTGAGCACAGAGGGTCCACTTTAAAACTTGCCTTATTAAGATATATTAAATGAAAATGCTGGTGAAATTAGACATGGAATCCACAAAACTTCACTTATTATGAGTAAAGGGCATTACAAAACCCCTGATAAGAATGGTCTTTTGACATTTGAGAAACAGTGCTGGATTCTGCCCCAAAGCCACATGATTGGATTCACGCAAAGCAGCAGAATACATAAAAACTATATTTGCTTCTCATGCAAAATAGCAACAAGTATATTAATTTTACTGCTTGTACCAGATTGCTGTGCATATACTATGGTACTTTAAAAGAATTTTGTGAGGAGACTCCTTTTTATTGTATACTTACCTCAGTAAGCAGTATCTTGAACATAATTAATCATTAATAAAGCAAATTTTGTTTTTGTTTTTGCAAGGCAAGATGGCATGGTGCAGTGTTCCTCAAAATTTTAGTCTTAGGACCCCTGTACACTCATAAAAGTTACTGCAAATTCCTCAAAAGAGCTTTTGTGGTTTTTTATACATGTATATGTGCCATATTGGAAGTTAAAATGGCTTAGTAGTATTTTGAAAATAGTTTTGACCTCACAGATCTCTCTGAAAGGGCCTTAGGGATCCCCAGGGATCCTCAGAGAGAACTGCTGGTATAGTGAATAAATATAAAGCCATTCTCAGAACCAATAAGATCTGGTTTCAGGTGTCACCAGACACATGTTGGCTCTGTCTTAGCATAAGTCACTTACCTTCTCAGTGCTCTGAGTAGTTCTCTGAAACTATGAGTTTCAGAGAAATTCCCACCTAAATTGATAAAGGGAATTTCTTCTTTCAGGGAGTTCCCTATGCTAGTGAAATAAATTTATTATTATATACTGAAATAAGCATGAATGTAACCAAATATTGAGTATTTGAATATTTTATTATTATATAGTTCGATTTTATAATGCTCTCCGGGGATGTCATTGTACATAACTATTTGCCCCTATGCTATGTGGTTTTTTTCTGCCTATTCTGTCACTTTCAGTTGTCACTTTTCATTGCTAATTTTAAATCCTTGCTATTTCAAAAGGTGCTGTTTATTTGATGCACAAGAACTGATAAGGTTGTTGCTGCATGTCTTTTCTAGAGAATAAAGTAGGTTAACAGGAATACCTAAAGGAAAAAAAGTCAAAAATGAAAGTAGAAGAGCTCTTTTCTCCTTTTGAGGGGTCAGCTTAGTATCCTGCTACCAGTTTAATTTCACATTGGACAAGGAGATTTTACCATTTCCACTGGGAGCAGAATACTCTGATTAATAGTTCTCTTTGTTCAGCTTGTGAACTTTAAAAATTATAAACAGGAAATCATTTTGATATTTTAAGATAGCAGTGTATACCCTGCTTTCAAGTGTTACACATGCAACAGCATTCAGAAACAGATCATCACACTGAAATTCCAATTTGCTTATTGGCATGTAGTTTCTTCAACTTAGTCCAAAACTTGGTTAAGTCAGATTCTTTAAAAAAAAAAATTGAGGAGTCACATTTCGAATATGTAAATGGCATGGTTCTCATTGTTGTCTATAGGACCAGTTGGTAAACAAACTGTAAGAACCTCAAAACATAGTCTCTTATTAAAGATATAATAACAAAAATGGTTGCAGCAGTTAAATTCATTAGTATGCTTGAATTTTTCCTGCTTTTTTTTTTTGAACCTACTATGTTTCTTACTACTAAACAAAGACTAAATTCGCTTGTTGGCAATGAGGAAAATGCCATTACTGCTAACTGAGTCATACCACACACCTAATTTTTGAATGAAGGAACTGAAGCTGGAATTACTTAAGTCTCGATAAACCTAGTTCAAAGGACTGTGAATGTGTAAACAGGATTTAAGAGTGGGAGGTAAGGAAGTGATGTCACATGAACTTTTTTTTTTTAAAAAAAGTTTTGTTTTTAATTTTTTTTGTTTGTGTTTTTTTTTAAAGTTTTGTAATTTTGGAAATTTGAGCTGGAGTCCTTGGCAGGACATTTCCTACCGGCTGTGAAAGCACCAGGAGCCCTAAACTTTTTGACTGCTACTTTCAAAAATTTTGGAAACAACCATTACTACTGAAATAATGTGCCTTAAAGGAGGCATTACAACATATTTTTTGGAAATAAATACAGGGAGACAGAAAGCCTTAAGGAAAAGCATTAAGAGTTGTAAATGTCTGGTCTTGCAAAATATTACTTCTTTAACTGAGGTGTCACCTGAATTGTAGGTTAAATGGAAATATATCTCTCCCTAGGCACTTAAACTCATGAACTCTACTTTAACTATTTTTTTCATTTTCACCAAATATTTTCATTGCTCTATTTCTTTTTAAATTGGTTTTTATTGATACTTTATTTTTGCTTCAATTCCATTTCCCAGTATATCTCTCCCTTTCCCTGAGAGTCATGTAACAATAAATTTTTATAAGAGGGAAAAAAAGCATTCTCCAAAAATAACCAACATATGAATCAAGTCCAAGATTATATATAATGTTTCACACCCATAATATTTCACTTCTGCAGTTAAGGCAGGGAGATCCATTCTCATATTTCTTTTTTGGAATCAAGCTTGGTCAATATAATTGCACAAAATTCAATTTTTATTATTTTGTTGTTTTCTTTTCCATTTATGTTGTTTCAGTCTGTGTATATTGTTGTCCTATTTCTGCTTACTTCATTTTGCAATCAATTCACATAAATCTTCCCATGTAATTGCAAAATGCTCCTTAAATAAAGAACAACAAATACATGTAAGAATATTCAGTAGTTTTGGATAAGTTATAACATATTTTAAAAGATGGTATCTAAATAAATAACTGGAAATAAAATCAATAAAACTTACCAAGGAGTAGTTTTATATGGTATTATAAAGTTAGATAAAATCATGACAATTCATTTGGAGGAACGGAAAATCTAGAATCTCAAGAGAAGTAATGAAAAAAATAAGAATGAAGGACAAATAGCACTTCCAGACCTCAAATTATACCATAAAGCAGCTTGGACCTGACCCAGCAAATTTAGTATTTTAGGAAGAATTCACTATTTGACAGGAATTGTTGGGAAAACTGGAAAGCAGTTTGGCAGAAATAAGAGTTAGACCACATATATACCATATACCACACAAACTCCAAATGGACATGTGACCTGCATATTAAAGATTATAACATTAAAAAACAATAGAAGAAAAGCAGTATAGTTGCCTTCTACAACTGTGGCTTGGAAAGTAAATACTTAACTAGACAAGGGAGGCAAAGGTAAAATAGATAATTTCATTCATAGGAAATTAAAAAACTTGCATGAACATAATTAACAATCTGTATAAGAAGGAAAGTGGTTGATTGGGGGGAAAATCTCTGTGTCAAATATCTTTCACAAGGTTCTTATACCCAGACTAGCTAGAGAACTTACACAAATATATGTGACCGCTATTGTGTGTGTGTGTGTGTGTGTGTGTGTGTGTGTGTGTGTGTGTGTATGTGTGTATGTATATCACTCATTAAAATTTGTAAAATTCAGAGCCATTCCCCAGTAGATAAATGGTTGAAGGGTAAGGAAGAAATCTGTTATCGACAACCATGTGAAAAAATAATCTCTAAATCACTGATAATTTGAGAAATGCAAATCAAAGCAAATTTAACTGACAAAGATAAGAGAGGAAAGTGACCCATTTTGCTTACTGGAGGGGAATTGGTCCAACAATTCTAGAAATTAATTTGGAACTGTGATTAAAAAGTTGATAAGCCATGCTTGCTCTTTGAGCTTTCTTTATTGATGAGTGAATAAGCGTAGCTCAACTACCTCACTCTAGCTAGCCAGCTGGAGTGCATGCCTCATTTCACATCTCTTTTAGCTGTCTACCTGGGCCTTTTTGCCTGCTACTTTGTTTACAGCACTCCCTGTTTCTACCCCCCACCCCCATTCCTTTTCACCTTTCTTGGCTCTGTAATCAAATTATTACTATCACACTACAGTTGTTCTTGGAAAGAACATTCCAGTTTACCTCAGAACTCTGATCATGACTTCAGATGAATGATAAAGCATGCTTCTCACTTCGTGGCAGAAAAGTGAGACTAGAGGTACCGAATAAAACATATGTTGTCAGACAAACCAATATGTTGATTTGTTTGTTGATAAGTATTTGTTCCAAAGTGGGACAGTTAGTGGGTAGTGAGGAGATGCAAAAAAATAAATAAATAAATTAGTAAAACAGTAAAAATACAGAGTAAAACCTCAAAAAAGTTCAAAAGGAGACATAAAGATATGACAAATTTTGTTGTTACCATGGATAATTTTAATATATACACTTTTTAAAGACTTTAACAGGTTAAATTTCATATACAGGGTTTTTTTCATACATTAAAATGTTCATATTTAATACTTAAATTCATAATAGAAAATTTACAGATTAAATTTAAAGCACTTGAAAAAGGTGGTCACTAAACTGAGTTATATTTATGGTACCGTAGGTAATTTATTATAACAAATTTTACTGATTACTCCTGAAGAAATTATAGTTTATAGCTGATTTGTCATTTTTCTGAGATATTTAAAACTTCCTAAAATATAAAAGGTCTGATTATTCAAAAAGGATGTTTTTCTTTTTAAATATTCTGAAATAGGATATATAGATGCTAACTGCCAACATAAACACTTTGATCCTTGGATTGGTGTTAGTGATTAGACTTCAAGAAAAATATCCTTTGCATTTTTTTGCACTATGTCAAACATAGCCTTTTAATATACAGTGGAGCCTTCAATCATTATTATAGCTCATTTTTATAGTTTACTATTCTTAAACAGTTCACTACTCTTAAACAATTCCTACTTATATATCCTATGCCATGTGGAAATCTAATTCAAACAGGGCCTGTTGCTGGATTATGTATGCTCTTTAAAGTTAATTCTATTTCTGGCTTAAAGTCAATTCTGTTTCTGGCTTAAAGTCAGATCATTCATTTTAAAACCAATGAAATTGTTGAAACTTACCACCCTTTAAGTTATTGGATATGAGAATAGCCTTGGTTGGGTCAAATTTCTAATATGTCAATTACCTGATTACTTTTTTATTTTTTTTAGATTTTGATCATGTGATTCATTCTATAATTCCATATGCAATCATTAAGGTGGTTTAAGTTTTTTGGAGGGAGAGGGAAGATTTCTCTTAAAAAAGAAAAAACAGGATGGCAGGAGGGAGAACTTACATACCCAAGTACATATGATCAGATATGTTTACAGAAAAAAAATTCATGTAACATAAAATTTTGTTTTCGTATTTGTTCTATTTAATGATGCCAAATAACACAATTGGTCTGGTTGTTCATTCTTTACAATGATTACTTTCAGTGCTTAAGTTATTGTCCCAAAGCTTCAAAGGCATAAAATAACTAATTGTCAATGTTTCACCCTCTTTTAAATTTTCAACAAAACTGTGCTTTTTAAAAATGTATTTAGATTTTGATTCAAAGACAGGAGCTTTACATCTCAAGTGTGCCTATTTAGTCATTTAGGAATCTCTAAGATAGAAAACACATCTCTGATTGAAATGATTCATCAGGATGCCAAGATTGGAGAAGTTCTTTGGTTTAGCATGTTCTGTTTAGACTGCAGTTCCTGGCACTTACCTTACATAACTCCTGAAATATTAAATCAGTCTACGTGTGGCAAAGGAGAACAGTTTCTATGTGCCAAGCAAAATTTAGATATTTTAAGTGACTTATGTAAAACGTAGGTTGGTTTAGCCTAGAGAAGACTTAAGGGGGACATGATTGTGGCCTTCAGTTGTTTTAAAGGCTGTAATAATTGTAGTAAGGATTAAATTTATTCTCCTTAGCCTGAAAGATCAGAATTAGGGCCAGTGAGTATAATTTTAGGGAGACATCTTTCCTCAGTATAAAAAGCAACCTCCTATTGACTAGATAGGGATAGGGATTGTACCTGTCATTTCAGCATTAGCAAGAACTCCCAAGTGAAGAAATGCCCTCTTCCAGTGTAGGTCTACATCTTCTCAGCAATTGATAATCTTAGAGCATTGTCTAGAGCACAGAAATATTAAGTGACTTGCCTAGGGTCACACAGTCAAGGTGTGTCAGAGGCAGGACTTGAACCCAGGTGATTTGATTATGGGTAGGGCTACTGGTCCTGGAGTCAGGAAGACCTGAGTTTAAATCTAGCCTCAAACACTTAATATCTGTGTGATCCTGGGCAAATCAAACCACTGAAGTCACAGTTTTCCTGAACTATAAAATGGGGGGTAATAAAAGCATAAAACTTACAGGGTTGTTGTGAAAATAAAAATGAGATAATATTTGTAAAGAGCTTACATAGTGCCTGGCACATAGTAGGCACTTAATAAATGTTTGTTTCCTTCCTTTATGCCTTCCTAGCTTCTCTATCCATTATGCCAACTTGCCCAAAAATAGAATGCGTTTTCTCAGGTAGTAATAAGTATCCTATCTCTGGAGGTCAGGTAGACTTTGCATAATCACTCCTCTTGGATGCTTTTAAGAATGATGCCTGATAGTTATTAGATAAGCTTGCAACCTTTTCAACACTTAAAAGTCCCTTTCAACCCTTAAGAGTTAATTTAGTACATGAGTCTTGCATGTGACAGGGAATGTGAATTCATTCATTTAGAGAATTTGAAGATTAGGAAACTCCCACTACTAATGAAAGTTGAGATGAGGTCAGAGAAAAGATTTATGAGGAGTGAGGCAAAGAGAGAAAAGGGTGGATGGAAAGATAAGAGTTTGTGACCTCAAAAAAGAACTTCACTGCTGTGATTAGTAGGGATAGCATAGTCATTGGTGATGATGAGATCTTGGGATTCTTGGATCTCCCAGAAGTAGATACTGCCCCTGTCTTTGTTGGGTCACCTGTCCTGGGTGCTGCTCTGACCCTTTTTCCTCTGGCTTCTGTATCATCCTTGTAGTGGGTACTGCTCTGGCCCAGGTTCCTGCCATAAAATGAGATTCTGCAGTCACCCAGGCTGTGTGCTGTTCTGACCCTCTATCCTTGATAGAGGATATGGGCTGTTTTGGATTTTCCCCTAAACCCTGCTTATCTCCACTCTTCACTTCCATAAGATTCCAACAGTGTTTTTGTGCAGTTTTGGATTAATTGGAGGAGTTTACAGTTGTTTCTCTTTGGTTTTCTTTATCATTGTTTCTTCTGGTATATTTTTAGAGCTTTACTGGTGTGTTTGAAAGGAGTCTCAGTGAGCCATTTGGAACTGTACCCAAAAGAGCTATAAAAATGTGCATACCCTTTGACTCAGCAATATCACTTCTAGGGCTATATCCTAAAGAGATCTTAGAAATGGGAAAGGGACTCTCATGTACAAAAATATTTATAGCAGCTCTTTTTGTGGTGGCAAAGAATTGGGAATTGAGAGGATGCCCATCAATTGGGGAATGACTGAACAAGTTGTGGTATATGAATGTAATGGAATACTATTGTGCTGTAAGAAATAATGAGCAAGTGGACTTCAGAAAAACCTGGGAAGACTTGTATGGACTGATGCTAAGTGAAGTGAGCAGAACCAGGAGAACCTTTTACAAAGTAACAGCCACGTTGTGTGATGATTAACACTGATAGACTTAGCCCTTCTCAGCAATGCAAGGATCTAACACATCTCCAAAAGTCTCATGATGGAAACAGCTATCCACATCCAAAGAAAGAACTATGGAGTTTGAATGCAGATCGAAGCATACTATTTGCTCTTTTTTTTCCTTCTGGGTTTTGATGTTGTTGTTGTTTTTTGTTTTGTTATGTTTTTTTTTTTTTGTTTACTCTTGTGGTTCCTTCTATTAGTTCTAATTCTTTCATACAACATGACTAATATGAAAATATGTTTAGTAGGAATGCATATGTATAGACTGTATCAGATTGCATACCATCTTGGGGAGGGAGGGGGAGAAAAATTTTAAATTTAAAAGCTTATGAAAGTGATTGTTGATAAATCAAGATAAATTAATTAAAAGAAAAAAAAAAAAAAGAAAGGAGTCACAGCTCCTCTAACTCCTAAGGTGCCACCATTCCCACAGTTCCCAGTAAGACACTCTCTTGCTATTTCCCTACTTACTTTGATAAGTTTTATTATTGCTGTTCTCCAAATTTACATTATTAAATTCGTTGTATATATTATTTTCCTAGTTCTACTTCCTTTACTTTCTGTTATTTCATGTAAATCTTCCTGTGCTATACTTCTTTGCATACATCGTTCCTTTCTTAATAGTAATATTTTATTACATTCATCACAAGACTTGGTTTAGCCATTGCCTAGTTGTTAGTTATTTGCTTTGTTTTTGAGTTCTTTGCTACTATAAAAAGTGATCCTCTAAATATTCTGGGGCATATGGGACTTTTCTTTTTTATCTTTGACTTCCTTAGGGGTAAATGCATAACAGTGAGATCTATATCCAAGGGTATGGACACTTTCTTAGTGCCTTGATAGATTGACTGCCAAATAAGAGGCTTCCTTTTCTATTTTTTCCTCCTGTATTTTAGTTGATTTATAGAAATGCTGTCAGTTTTGGTGGGTTTATTTTGTAGGCTATTGTCTCAATTAGGGTTGTTTTTTTTTTTTCTGATTCCCTAGAATTTTGCCTCTTTTCAGTTTTAAGCCCTTCTGGTTAGATCTGCAGCAGTAATAAATAAAACACTACCTCTGCTCCTAAGTTCTTTACTTTCTTGCTTATAACTTTATAGTTTTTTTAACAGTACATCCTAGATTACTTCTGTTAGTAACATTTATCTCTACTTGAATCATCAGAAGTGGACAGTCATCTAATTTGAAAAGACTTGGATGATTATGTTACATTGTAAGAAAGACAACTTGCAGAACCCTTTTTTTGTTTGTTTGTGTCCACAGATAGCCTTAATTGGGATTCATCAACTATTAGTCTTCATATCTTCTTCCTCTGACCTTTATGGGTTATTTCTCATATGTCAGCATCTGTGACTCTACATCATCTTTTCTTGGAGGACACGGAGTGCCTTCCTTGTCAGAGGGTCCTGTTCTCTTCTTCAGCATGATCTTCAAATCGTTAGCTATAAATGATCATTGATACTTCTTTCTCTCTTTCTTTTTTCAGTTATATTTTTTATCCTCTGAATTTCTGACATAGGTTATGATTCACACCTACCCCTTTCATCCTTTTCCTTTGTTTTCACATTGGAGCACTCCTTGTTTTTGGTTTATTTTTCCACTTCATTATCCCTAATAATCTGAAGATTGAAGTAATCCTTTTATCCTCTCTTCCATGAGGAAGACTAGTTTGTGCTTTTAAGAAAACATGGCACATTACTGTATCAAAAATGTAAACATCTTACATTCTTTGTAGGTCACACTACAGAATTCTTTCTGCCTGTCATACTTGCAGGGATTGAGATTTTCAGTCCTTTGTTGTTTGCTAGTATCTTCACTGATGAATTTTCATTAGGTAACTTTCCAGATTTCACTTCCATCCCATCACTTCCTAAATGTTAAAATTCTCCATCAGGTTTCTGGAATGAAGTGAGTTTCAGCTTGTCTTCTGTGGTGTTGATTTCTAGGCCTGGTAATCTTAAATTACAGTCTGTCTTAACAGTTGTTAAAAAAAAATATGGGTATGTGCTAAACTGTGGATGAATAATAAGACCTCTTCCAACTCTAAAATTCTAAGATTCTGTAAAAATATACTTCATTTCATTTTTTGTACTCTTTGGACCTACCATATCTAGTTTCTTTTCACTTTATTTTCATATTTTATTTGTAATTCCAAATATATCTCTCTCCACTCTACCCAGTGATTCACTCCTTGAAACAAAAAAAAAAGAAAAAAGTTCAGCTAATTAAACTAACCAGTTCATCAACTGAGTCTGACAGTACATATATGAAATAAATATTATACTTGTAGCTTCTCACCTTTGCAAAGAAGGTTCATTTTTTATTTTCTTTTTTTCTACCTCAAAATTAATTTTATTTATGAATCACAAAAATATCTTGATTTATATACTATTGTCTATATCCATGGGACAACAAACCACATTATTATTTTAGGACTAACATTGTATTTTCCCTTCTACTATGCAGATGAAGAAAATTGTATGATTCAAAACCATTCACAAAATGAAATAAAATCTTTAAATAACTATACATATATAATCATTTCTAGTAACTTCAGTTACTAGAAAATCAATTTTAGTAACTGCAATTTTATGACACTTTCTTTTTATATCACTTTCTTTCTTGATATGGCACTGAATAAGAAAGGCATTTGCTCTCCATTTTGTATTGCCTTTTAATGCTATGCTTAATAGGAAATGACATGGCCCTGTACTTTACCACCTTGTGGGGCTGGTGTTAAGGTGTTTTTGGTGTATTGTTTTTTTTTTTTTATTTTTTTTTAATTTGTTTTTAGTTTTCAACATTCACTTTCATAAGATTTTGTATTCCAAATTTTCTCCCTATCTCTCACCTCCCCCCCCACTAAGATGGCATATAATTCATATAGGTTCTACACGTAGATTCATATTAAACCTATTTTTACATTATTCATGTTGTAAAGAAGAATTAGAACCAATAAGAGAAACCGCAAGAAAGAAGAAACAAACAAACAAAAAAACCACAGAGAGTAAAAAATACACTTAGATCTGCATTCAGACTTCATAGTTCTTTTTCTGTATATGGACAGCATTTTCCATCATGAGGCTTTTGGAGTTATCTTAGATCCTTGCATTGCTAAGAAGAGATAACTCTATCAAAGTTAGTCATCTTACAATGTTTCTGTTACTGTGTACAACATCCTCCTGGTTCTGCTCACTTCACTCCACATCAGTTCATGTAAGTCCAGGTTTTTCTGGAGTCCACTTGTTCATGTTTCTTATAGCACAACAGAATACCATTACAATACAGAGTACATTACAATTCCATACAGAATGGAATACCATTACATTCGTATACCACATTGATGGACATCTCCTCAATTTCCAATTCTTTGCCAACACAGAAAGAGCTACTATAAATATTTTTGTACATGTGGTCCTTTTTCCATTTCTATGATTTCTTTGAGATACAGACCTAGAAATGGTATTGCTGGGTAAAGGGGTATGCACATTTTTATAGCCCTTTGGGCATAGTTGCAAATTGCTCTCCAGAATGGTTGGATCATTTCACAACACCACTAACAATGCATTAGTGTTCCAATTTTCCCACATCTTCTCCAGTGTTTATCATTTTCCTGTTTTGTCATGTTAGCCAATCTGATAGGTGTAATGTGGTACCTCAGAGTTATTTTGATTTGCATTTCTCTAATCAAGAGTGATTTAAAGCATTTTTTTCATACGACTAGAGATAGCTTTAATTTTTTCATCTGAAAATGGCCTGTTCATATCCTTTGACCATTTATCAATTGAGGATTGACTTGTATTCTTATAAATTTGGCTCCATTCTCTATATATTTTATAAATGAGGCCTTTATCGAGACATTGGTTGTAAAAGTTCTTTCCAAGTTTTCTGCTTCCCTTCTAATCTTGGTTGCATTGGCTTTGTTTGTGCAAAAGCTTTTCAATTTATTGTAATTAAAATTATCCATTTTGCATTTCATAATGTTCTCTATCTCTTGTTTGGTCATACATTTGACAGGTAAACTCTTCCTTGCTCTCTCAGTTTGCTTATAGTATCAGCCTTTTTATCTAAAATGACTGTATTTTGGTATACGGTGTAAGATGTTGTTCTATGCCTATTTTCTGCCATACTATTTTCCAGTTTTCCTAGCAGTCTTTGTCAAATAGTGAGTTCTTATCCCAGAAGCTGGATTCTTTGGGTTTATCAACCATTAGATTATGATAGTCATTGACTCCTGTGTCTTGTGAAAAAGTGTTTTGTAATTGTGTTCATATAGTTCCTGTATTTCTTTTGGCAGGTAGATTCCCAAATATTTTATAATGTCTACAATAACTTTAAATGGAATTTCTCTTTCTATCTCTTGCTGTTGGGCTTTGTTACTAATACATAGAAATGACGATTATTTATGTGGGTTTATATTATAACCTGCAAGTTTCCTAAAGTTGTTTATTATTCCAAGTAGTCTTTTTTTAATTTTTTTTTTAGGCAATTGGGGTTGACTTGCCCAGGGTCACACAGCTAGTAAATGTCAAGTGTTTGGTCTGAGGCTGGATTTGAACTCAGGTCCTCTTGACTTTAGGGCCGGTGTTCTATCCACTGCACCACCTAGCTGCCCGATCAGGTAGTCTTTTACTTAATTTTCTAGGTTATGTAAATATACCATCATATCATCTGCAAAGAGTGATAGCTTTGTTTTTTGCCTATTCTAATTCCTTTGATTTCTTTTTCTTTTCTTATTTCTAAAGCTAACATTTCTAGTACTATATTGAATAACAGTGGTGATAATGGACATCCTTGTTTCACCCTCAATCTTATTGGAAATGCTTGTAGCTTATCCCCATTACAAATAATGCTTGCTGATGGTTTTAAGTGGATGCTACTTATTATTTTAAGGAAGATTCCATTTATTCCTATGCTCTCTAGTATTTTTAGTAGGAATGCATTTTGTATTTTGTCAAAAGCTTTTTCTGCATCTATTGAGATAATCATATGGTTTCTGGTAGTTTTGTTGTTGATATGGTCAATTATGCTGATAGTTTTCCTAATATTGAAGCAGCCCTGCATTTCTGGTATAAATCCTACCTGGTCATAGTGTATAATTCTTGTGATAAGTTGCTGTAATCTCTTTGCTAATATTTTATTTAAATTTTTTACATCTATATTCATTAGGGAAATTGGTCTATAATTTTCTCTATCTGTTTTGGCTCTTCTATGTATCAGTACCATATTTGTATCATAAAAAGAATTTGGTAGGACTGCTTCGCCAGTTTCCCCAAAAAGTCTATATGATATTGGAATTAATTGTTATTTAAATATTTGATAGAATTCACTTGTAAATCCATCTGGCCCTGGAGATTTTTTCCTAGGAAGTTCATTGATGGCTTGTTCAATTTCTTTTTCTGAAATGGGGTTCTTTAAGTATTTTATTATCTTTTCTGTTAATCTGGGCAATTTGCATTTTTGTAAATATTCATCCATTTCACAAAGATTGTCAAATTTATTGGCATACAGTTGGGCAAAATAGCTCCTAATTATTGTTTTAACTTCCTCTTCATTGGTGGTGAATTCACCTGTTTCATTTTTGATACTGGTAATTTTTTTTTTAATCAAATTAACCAAACGTTTATGTCTTTAATTTTTTTTTTCATAAAACCAACTCTTAGTTTTGTGTATTAGTTCAATTGTTTTCTTAATTTCAATTTTATTAAGCTCTTCTTTGGTTTTCAGTATTTCTAATCTGGTATTTAATTGGGGATTTTAAATTTGTTCTTTTTCTGACTTTTTTAATGCCAAATTCATTGATTTCCTCTTTCTCTATTTTATTCATATAAGCATTTAGAGATATAAAACTTCCTAAGAACTGCTTTCTCTGCATCCCATAAGTTTTGGTATGTTGTATCATTATTGTCATTCTCTTCAATGAAGTTATTGATTGTTTCTATGATTTGTTATTTAACCCACTCGTTCTTTAGGATTAGATTATTTAGTTTCCAATTAATTTTTAGTCTATCTTTCCATGGCCCTTTATTACATGAAATTTTTATTGCATCATGATCTGAAAAAAATGCATTTAATATTTCTGCCTTGCTGCATTGGATTGTGAGGTTTTTATGCCCTAGTACATGGTCAGTTTTTGTGTAAGTATTATGTGCCGCTGAGACAAAGGTATATTTCTTTCTATCCCCATTCAGTTTTTTTCCAGAAGTCTACCATATCCAACTTCTCTAAAATTCTATTCACTTCCTTAACTTCTTTCTTATTAATTCTGTGGTTCGATTTATCCAGTTCAGAGACAGGAAGGTTGAGGTCCCCTTCTAGTATAGTTTTGCTTTCTATTTCTTCCTGTAACTCCCTTAACTTCTACTCTAAGAATTTGGATGATACACCACATGGTTCATGTATGTTTAATAATGATATTGCTTCATTGTCTATGGTGTCTTTTAATGGGATGTACTTTCCTTCCTTATCTCTTTTAATTACATCTATTTTTGCTTTTTCTTTAACTGAGATCAAGATTGCTACCCCTGCTTTTTTTTTTTACTTCAGCTGACACATAATATATTCCACTCTAGCCTTTTCCCTTTTCCCTGTGTAAACAACATATTGTAGGATTATGGTTTTTAATCCATTCTGCTATCCACTTCCATTTTATGGGAGAGTTTATCCCATTCACATTCACAGTTATGATTACCATCTGTGTCTTTCTCTCCATCCTATTCCCCCCACCCAATTTATGTTTTTCTTCCTTTCCCTCCTCACTGGAGTTTTGCTTTTGACCACCACCTCCCTCAGTCTGCCCTCCCTTCTAACCACCCCTCCCTTTTCTTTCCCCTTTACCTATAGGGCAAGTTAAATTCCTATACCTGAGTATGTCATTCCCTCCTTGAGCCAAATCCAATGAGAGTAAGGTTCAAATAATGTTCATCTCCCTCCTGTAATATGTATTTGTGTCTCTTCATGTGATGTAATTTACTCTTTTCTACCTTCTCCTTTACTCTTCTCCCATTACAATCCGTTTTCAACACTTAATTAGATTTTTCATCATCACATCAGTCAACTTGTACCCACACTCTCTGTCTACGTATATCCCTTCTAAATGTTGGAATAAAGATATAGTTCTTAAGAGTTACAAATACCCAGCAATAGCACTTCTAGGGCTGTATCCCAGAGAGATCATAAAATGGGAAAAGGACCCACATGTACAAAAATATTTATAGCAGCTCTTTTTGTGGTGGCAAAGAATTGGAAACTGAGAGGATGCCCATCAATTGGGGAATGGCTGAACAGGTTTTCATCATTTACTCCTGTTCTCACCTTTGCATTAGAGTCATTAAATAATCAGGAGGACTTTATCATGCTCTTTGTAGCATTCTTTATCCTCTGCAACAAATATCAGCACATGAGCTACAATTAACTTTCTTTTCTTTTCTTGCATGAGTTCATGCAAAGTGAAATGTAGCATTTGCAAAGTAACAGCAATATTTTGACTATTATAAGTACTCAAATTAACTAGGACATATGAAGAAAGACACTATCTGCATCCAGAGAAAACTGATCAATAGAAGTATGTATAGAATAATTTTACATATATTTGTGTGTGTGTGTGTGTGTGTGTGTGTGTGTGTGTCTAATGGTAACCATGGGGGGAGAGATTGAAAATAGGGGAAAAAAGGAAATTTCCATGATCACTTTACTATATGTATTTTAATTATATCAATTTCTTTTCATTTTTTCCTTTTTTTGTATTTATTTAGTATTTAATGTTTCCCCAGTTACATGTAAAAACAATTTTTAATATTTGTTTTTGAAACTTTGAGTTCCAAATTCTCTCTTCTTCCCTCCCCACCCCACCCCCTCATTGAGAAGGAAAGCAATTCCATATTTATATATGTGTGTATATATGTTATATATGTGTTTTCTATATATATATAGAAAACACATATATAGTTATATATATAGGTTATATATGTGTAGTCATGTAAAACATATCCATAATAGTCATGTTGTTAAAGAAAACATATACCAAAAAAAAAAAACAATGTAAAAAAAATTATGCTTCAATCTGTATTCAGACACCATCAGTTATTTCTGTGGGGCTGGATAGTATTTTTCATACTAAATATTTCAGAGTTGTCATGGATCATTGTGTTATTGAGAACAGCTAAGCAATTCATAGCTGATCATCTTACAATTTTGCTTTTACTTTGTACTCAGTACATTTCACTTTGCATCAACCCATGCAAGTTTTTCCAGGTTTTTCTGAGAGCATCCTGCTCATCATTTGTTATAGTACAATAGTATTCCATCATAATCACATACCACAACTTGTTCAGCCATTCCCCAATTGATGGGCATCCTCTCAGTTTCTAATTCTTTACCCCCAGAAAAGAGCTGCTATAAATATTTTTATACATATAGGTCATTTTCCTTTTTGGTTTTTTTTTTTTTATCTCTTTTGGGATACAGACCTAGTAGTGGTATTGCTAGGTCAAAGGGTATGCATGGTTTTATAGCCCTTTGGGCATAGTCCAAATTGCTCTATAGAATGGCTTAATTAGTTCTCAACTCCGACAACACTATATTAATGTCTCATTTTTTCCGCACCCTCTCCAATATTTGTCATTTACCTTTTCTGTTCTATTAGCCAATCTAATAGATATGAGGTAGTACCTCAGAATTGTTTTAATTTGCATTTCTCCAATCAATAGTAAATTAGAATATCTTTTCATATGGCTATAGATAGCTTTAATTACTTCATCTGAAAACTGATTATATCTTTTGATCATTTATCAATTGGGGAATGGCTCTTATTTTTATAAATTTGACACAGTTCTCTACATGTTAGAGAAATGAGGCCTTTATCAGAGAAACTTGCTTCATTTTTTTTTTCATTTTTTTCACAGATACCATTGCTAACTGTATTTCCTTCCATCCTATTCCTCTTACCCCCATTTATTCGGTTCTCTCTCTCTTCTTTCACCCAGGGCCTACTCAAAAGTGTTTTGCTTCTGACTACCCCTTTCTCCCAATCTGCCCTCACTTCTATCACCCTCTCTCTTATCTTATCCCTTTCCCATTCTACTCTCCTGTAGGGTTAAGATAGATTTCTATACCCCATTGTCTGTGTATCTTATTCTTTTTTTGAGTCAATTCTGATGAGAATAAGGTTCACTCACTCCCTTTTCCCCTCCATTGTAAAAAATTTTTCTTGCCTTTTCTATGCGAGATAATTTATCCTATTCTACTTCTCCCTTACTTTTTCTCTTAGTACATTCCTCTAAACCCCTTAATTTTATTTTTTAGATATCATTCCTTCATATTCAACTCACACCTGTGCCCTCTGTATATACTCTTTCTAACTACCCTAATAATGAGAAAGGTCTTACAAGTTACAAATATCATCTTCCAATGTAGGGATGTAAACATTTTAACCTTATTAAGTCCCTTATGATTCCCCTTTCCTGTTTACCTTTTTTGTGTCTTGTATTTGAAATTCACATTTTCTATTCAGCTCTGGTCTTTTCATCAAGAATGCTTGAAAGTCCTCTATCTTATTGAATGATCATTTTTTTTCCACTGGAAGATTATACTTAGTTTTGCTGGATAGGTTATTCTTGGTTGTAATCCTAGCTCCATTGCTCTTCAGAATAGCATATTCCAAGCCTTGTGATCCTTTAATGTAGAAGCTATTAAATCTTGTGTTATCCTGACTGTGGCTCCACAATACTTAAATTGTTTCTTTCTGGCTGCATGCATATTTTCTCCTTGACCTGGGAACTCTGGAATTTGGCTATAATATTCCTGGCAGCTTTGCTTTTGGGGTCCTGTTCATGAGGTGATTGGTAGATTCTTTCAATTCCTGTTTTACCCTCTGGTTCTAGAATTATCAGGGACAGTTTTCCCTGATAATTTCTTGAAAGATGATGTCTAACCTCTATTTTTTATCATAGTTTTCAGATTGTCCAGTAATTTGTAAATTATCTCTCCTGGATCTATTTTCCAGATCAGTTGTTTTTCCAATGAGATATTTCACCTTGTCTTTTTTTTTTTTTTTTTTGCTCCCTTCTAATTTTTAAGGAATTATTTTCTTTTCTTGGCGCAGTCTGTTTAAGATGTTATTTTCTTCAGTGTTTTTTCATGTCTCCACCAAACTGTTGCCTTGTTTTTCATGATTTTCTTGCATCATTCTCATTTCTTTTCCCAGTTTTTCTTCTACCTGTCTTACTTGATTTTTAAAATCCTTTTTGAGCTTTTCCATGGCCTGAGACCAATTCATACTTTTCTTGGGGGCATTGGATATAGGAGTATTGACTTTGCTATCTTCTGAGTGTGTTTTGATCTTCCTTGTCACCATAATAACTTTCTGTAGTCAGGGTTTTTTTTCCATTGTTTGCTCATTTTCCCAACTTATTACTTGACTTTTAATTATTTGTTAGAGTAGGGCTGTGCTCCCAGGGTGGAGGGTGCACTGTCCCAAGCTTCAGGGGTTTTGTGCAGCTGTTTTCATAGATACTTCTAGGGACCTGTAAGTTTTCAGTTCTTCCAAATTGGTATGATCTAAGGAAAGGTGTTACTCTCCTGGCCTGTGCTCTCATCTGTGAGTGACCACAAGCACTCTTTTCTGCCCTGGAACTATGGGAGGGTCTCTCTCCACTGCTGCCACAAATTCTGCTATGCTAGTGCTCCTCCTCGCCCTGGCACTGCCACCCAGGACTGGGACCTGGTTCTGAGTATGGGCAAAGCAACAGAGTCCTGTCTCAATGCTAACAAACAGACCCCTATAATGTCCTTCTGACCAGTTGTTCTACCCCTTTATTGTCTGAGTGCTAGGAGCCTCGGAAGCAGCTCCTGCCACTGACTTTGCTGATTCAGTCACTCCCAAGGCCTGCTCCTGACCTGCTAGGACTGGGCTGTGCTGGTGGGGCCTGCACTGAATTGCACTCCACTCCCACTCTAGTAAAACAAATCCTTCCTGCTGATCTTCTAAGTTGTCCCTGGTGTCTGTGGGCTGAAAGGTCCCCCCACTACTGCCAGCAATTCAGTAGCCCTGAGGTCTGCTCTGGCGTGCTGGGGCCTAGTCTGCACTGAACTGCACTCCTTTCTCAGCCTGGTGCAACAGATCTTTCCTGTTGACCTTCCAAGTTGTCTTGGGCAGGAAATTTGTTTCACTCCATCTTTTTATGGGTTCTGCTGCTCTAGAATTTGTTTAGAATTATTTTTTAAAGGTATTTGTAGGGTTTTGGAGGAGAGCTCAAGTGAGTCCCTGCCTTTATTTCACCATCTACTTTATTATATATTTAAAAGAAATAGCAAGTTGTACTTAATAGATTTGCAGTTTCATGTGCATTCATCTTTTTTATTATACTGTTATGGAAATGCCTGTTTTATCCCATAAATTAAAAATAAAATAAATTTTTAAAAAACAATTCTGCTTTCAGAATTTGCCACTGCTTTGTTGCTTGCCTACTTTCTTTTGAATGAGAAGATAGTAGAAATGTTTGCAAGAAAAAGAATTTTATGAATGAAATTTACCTATCAGTAAAAAAACTCAGTAGAAATTAAGAGGCTTTATTTCTTTGTAATTCTTGAAATGAGAAGTGTTTTGTGTACGGAAGATTAATGTCATAAAACTATCTGATTAAATGTCATTTTTAGAAAGAAAACTCCTGCCTTTGAAAAAGTACCATCAGCCTTTTGCTGTCAGCTTATTCATCTGAAACATTAATTTCATTCAACATATTTATGAAATATTCAGGTTTTTATTTATTAAAATATTTAACTATAAAGTAATCAAAACTTTATTCCAGGGGATTGAAAGGTTCACGTTGTAAATGGCATTTCATTTCAGTGATTTACTCAACAATCAGGCTTTAAGTATCTACTTTGTTCATTGCAATATGCTGGTTGATAGACATTGACATTCTAGATGTTAACCTTTGACATAATTCAAGTGTCTTGTCGGAAGAGAGCAAAATCTTTATTGCCTAATTCATATTATAAGCCAGGAGGTGTACATAATAACAAATACACAGTGAGTAATGTGGGAATACTTCAGAGAGAGCACCCCATCTATGGCTTAATTAGAGTTGCTGTGTCTAAAAAGTGAGGGGCTTCTGTCTTAGTCTGCCTAGGCTGATCCTCCAGGATCAGGTATGCAGTTCTTCCTGGGTCCATCAGAACAGGACATTAGTCAATATTAAAGATATATTGATACAACATAAATTTAAATTTCGTTATGCTTTTTGACACAAATGATGTAGCACCACATCTGTGGCTCAAGTATGAAGTTACTTTGCCTTTTTATGATAGAACTCTTACTTACCTGAGTTTCAAATCCAGTAAATGGTTAAAAAAAACAAAACCTTTATGTGCAACAATCCTTAATGTTATATGAATGTTAAGTCTTTAGTCGTTTATATCACTATTTTTATATTCAAATGCAAAATTGAAATTTGAATCCCAACCTTAAATTTGTGAAATTTAAACTAGAAAATATAAAATTATAAACTCTTTTAAAAATTGGTTCAAGAAATCATATAATCTTTTATTTGGAAAATCCTTTGGCATTTTTATGAGAAAACAACTTTATTGAAGTCCCATCTGGTAGACCAGTTTTTTAGAAATGGAATTTTTGTTCTTACTGAAGAGAAACCATAATGAGATTCCCGGGTACAGAATATATCACAAAGTTTTGGATCACAATAGCTATCTCCTGAGTTACTGCTACTTCAGATTCTTCATTTCAGGGAAATCTATTTCTCATGTCTTTTCCAGCCATTTAAGCCAAGAAAATTCCAAGCAACCAGATTTTTCTTGGCCCCTTATGATACCTTGGAACCTATGGCTAGACCACTTAGAATGAATCTAATCCATATTATAGTTTAGAAAGTACAAAACCACTTCATATGGACTGTTTCAATTATTTCACTAAGTAACAAGAATTGTATGCTTGTATACTACTTGTATAATCTTAGAATCTAAACTGCCCAGTATGTACAACCTCCAAGTAGTTTTCAGTGCCCTCCTTGAAAAATGACATATTAGAGCTTTACATCATAAAGAATTTTTGGTCCTGACACACAGAATCAATGTTTAGACTGTTTGATACTTGATAATTTGAGGAAATTGAAACAGAGACCCTTAGGGAATTAGATAGACACATTTATATTTGTTAAATTATGGAATGTTAGAAGTTTTATAGAGATTATTGAGACCAACCCCTTTGTTTTGCTTTTGAGGAAACAGAAACCTAAAAGGATATTGGGGCAGTAATAAGTGGCAAAACCTGATTTCAAATCCAAATTTCCTGACTTCAAGTCCATTGCTTATTTGGTTCCTTTATACTATCAGTGTAGTTTCTCATACAAACAAATGAATTATACCGTAGTTGAGAGACAAGATCATTCTTTATGAATCTGCTTATTTAATAAAGGGGTATGACTGAATTAAAAGGAGTTCAGTACTATAGTAATTATCATTGGCATTCACAATATGGTACATTAGGAAAATAACAATGGACTATGAGTCATGTGTGTATGAGTCTGGATTCTAAGATCTGGATTCTAAGAGTTTTGGCTACATTGCTATGGGGCTTTATATAAGTCCCTTAATTTCTCCAGGATTCCATTTCCTCATTTATAAAATGAGGGGGTTGGAGTAGACGATGCCTAGCCTCTGCCAACTCTAAAATTCTCTGATTTTAACTTTAAAAATTTTTAATTTAATTTTAAAATTTTCAGCTTCTGAAGGTGCCCATTAAAAAGTTTATAAAGATTATTTTTGCCTTTAATATGGATTTCTTTTAACCTTTTTAAAGTTTACCAAAATAAAAAAAAAATTCTATCATAGTGTCATGTCTTGAGCTAAATTGAATTCAGTTATGCAAGGAAATACAGACACAATATAGAAAGGAAAAGAATATGTAGCCTGGATATGAAGAAAATTTTTTTAATCAATGAACTCTCAGCATGGATTAGCAGTAGGAACACTTGCCTTGGAGTGTGGCTTTTGGACCTAACTACCATGAACTAGGTATGCAAATATGCACATACAGACATACATATATAGATGTGTGTGTGTGTGTGTGTGTGTGTGTGTGTGTGTGTGTGTGTGTGCGCTTGGCTTTGGATAAGTCATTGCACGGCTTTGGATAAGTCATTGCACTCCTTTGAGCTTCAATTTTCTCTCTAAAAGAAGCAGCATGATGTAATGGGGAAAACTAGATTTGGATATGTGGAATCTGGTTTTTATCCCAGCTATGGTATTTGTGACCTTGGAAAACAAATATTTATCAAAAAATATTTATTAAGCACTTCCTATATTCTAGCCACTGTGCTAGGCGCTCCTAGGTATTTAAGTACAAAGAATGAAACAATCATAAATACATATGTGTTTATATGTGTTATATATGTGTATATATGTGTGTGTATATAAACAAACACAAAATACTAAATAGTTAAATACTAGGAATTTTTGGAAGAAATGTTGGTTGGATCAGGAAGGGCTTTATGGTGCCTCCATGGTGCATCTTAAAAGAGAGAAAGGAACTATAGACAGTTCTCACTTCATGCAAGTTCAACTTTATGTAAAGAAATCCTCATTCCCCCCCAAAATTTTACTGTATAATACTGTGTATTCTCGCTTTCTCTCTCTCTCTCTCTCTCTTTTTCTCTCTCCCCCCCTCTTGCTCTCTCTCTTTCCATCTATAGTTCTACAATTTTTTTGTAGCTCAGTGTTGATTTCCTGACACACATAAGATCTTTTCATATTTATATAATAGAGCCAAAAGATTCAGAAGACTTATTCTAGAGTATTTGATAAGAATATGCTGCACAATCTTTTCATGATGCACAATCTTTTCATGAATCTTTTCTTAAATATTGCATATTAAAAAATAATCTTGAGGCATGAAAAAAAAGCGTGTGGTAATATTCCTGAGCAGTTAAAATTTTTGTAGATCATTTTTCAAACAGAACAAATATTTGTATCTAATGATGTAAATTCAACTTTTCTTTAGAAGTGTATCTTTTTATTGACAAAGATAATCTTCCCAAAAAGTTGTATGTATATGAAATTTCTGTGAATCTATTTCTTGGATATTTCCTTGGATCCCTAATGTCCTTGTAGTGATTATTCTTTTGCCCTGAACAGATTCTAATTCTTCCATGTCTTCTTATGACATATAATATTTGTCTATGTCTTCCCATAAATTCTTCATTGAGTATATGACCAGTGGGCTAGGGCACTTCTCTTAAATATTTTTAACATTTCATGGGTAATAGCTGAAACACCTCCTTTTCCTTGATATAATATCTTTCACAGTGACTCTAAATGCAAGCCATTTTTCATAATCTGCAGTTTACCCACCAAGTATCTCTCCATTTTCCTTTGAATTATCTGTAATTTTGATTCTATAGATAGTGTTCTTGGTGTTCCTTGACTTAAAACAACATTATAAATTAAATCATTTTAACTGTACTAGAAAATTAAGTTTAAAGAATCTTATAGGTGTTTCCCTTAGCATTGTGAAGAATCTTATTGTGATATGAATTAGTACCCCCATAATTTATATACTGGTTTGTCTGTTCACACACAAAAAATAGAGGTTTGAGTATGGAGGGTTTTTTGTTTGTTTTTAAAATACTGGTAGTTTTTAAACTGAGCCCTACTTATGGCAAAAACTCAATTCAGCTAGAAAAAATAAACTTTTATGATTCTTTCACAGGAAGTAAAGCCTGATGAAGTAACTAAATCTGCTCTTGACGATGATATCAACTTTGAAAAAATCTGCAAAAAGGTGAATTTGCATTATGGAGTTTTTGATTTCGTACAATATTCTTTGTTAATGTGATTTACATGTTTGTTGTAATTTTTTTTTAAAAATAAGTGACCAAGAAACTAGTACATTTGTCATTTTTTTCTCTTTTTGAGGTTTAAATATTCAATAAAAAACAGATTTTAAAGGTAATATAGGCATTTTGGACTGTAACCACAGCATAACTCTAACATTCTTAAAAGCCAGTTATACTTCATATAACATTAAACATGGTAAGTAAATATAAGTTCATTTATGAAAAATCCCTTATGCAGATCAGACAGATGTGATTGATTATTGATTAATCAAATGGAATATAACCAAATTATATTTGCATTCATACAGAGGAAGGAAATACTTCTCCTTCCCCTTTTTCTCTCCTACCTTTATGCCATATTCATTGTTCACATCATTCTATACATAAAGAGTGTCAAAGGGAAAGTGCTAAATTCCCTATGGGAGACCTGAGTTTTTTAAATATAGATAGTTTTTAAACTGAAGCATACTTGGGCAAAAACTTCATTCATCTAGGAAAACTAAGCTGTTTGTTTCGTGATTCTTTGACAGAATGTAAAACCTGATGAAGTAACTAAAACTGTTTTTGATAGTTGTCCCCCTATGGAAAAACAGTTCTGCCTCTGACCAAGTAGCTGTGTGACTTTGAGCAAATCACTTTCATCCTGGACCTCAGTTTCCTCACTTTGCCAATTTACTTTCACTCTTTTTATAGAAATTGTTCCAGGCAGCCAGCACCAAAATACTACTTGGCAGGCCACAGTGCAGTTATCGAAATTCTTTTTGAGGTAGCAATGATTGGGTTATTTTATTACTGAATTCATTATTTGGTTAGATGGTGGTAGGGATGGGAATCAGCTGTGGAAGTGAATTACCTCTTGCCACTACTAATAGTGCAACTTCAGTTCTGGGCCTTAAAATATAGTATAGGTTTTTGTTTTCCCCTGGAGTAGGTACTTCTGAGAAACTTGAACTGTTTTTTATATTTCCACCACAAAAAAAAAAAAGTTAGGCTACTGTTAGTCGTGGAATAATGAGGGTTTTGAGGTCTTCCAAAATTAGTGGGCCCCTCTAAAACAAAGGTCCCATTAAGTATACAAAATGGGAGGCCAGAGGTCTGTTTACATGTACTGTAATACCTTATTCATGCTGAACTAAGAAATGAGCTGTTCTGTATATCTCAGTATTTCAGATAACTTAATCAAAGCTTTCTATCTTAATCATCAAAATCATTTTTGCATTTTATTTTGATTATTTTATATGTTTTTATAAAATATATACATCCCTGTAAGGATTGCTCATGGTCATTATTGTGAACATGATTTCATTGTGCTTTGCTGTAGAACACTTATGTTCCTAGGTACTATTGAATTCTGTAAGATGTTTGATTCCTTACTGATTTATCCCCAGACCCCATACTTTCTGAATTCTATTTTTAGTCTCTTAGTTTTATCCCTCTATTGCTTGAAGACTAGCTGTTGTCATTTCTTGTCCCTGTCTCTACAGCAATCTCTTCACTCTCATAATTCCAGTCTAATTTGTTGCTTCCCTTCTGCTTGTGGCCTGGAAAAATCAGATGACCAAACTTCGTAGAACTGTGCCTGAATTAAAAGTAAATAGGCACTGGGAAAAGGCTTGAAGGAATTTTCTTTAAGTAAAGCAGATGAGAAAGGCAGCATGATTTAGTGGATAGAAAACTTGGGTATAAGCAGTGGGTCTGAGCACCTACTGAATCTGTAACTGACAAGTCACTTAACCTCTTACTGCCCCTGGGCAACACTGAGGCCTATACATTGCAGTAATGTTGCTAATCTTCAATACTATCTCAATCCTTTTCCCTCTTGACCTTTTTGCAACACTGTTGATCTTTTTCTCTTTGCTACTCTCTGTTTTGTAGGTTTTTATGACACTGCTGTATCCCGATTCTCCTCCCGCCTATTTGATTGAGTCTTTTCTGTCTCCTGGATTTTCAGAAATCCAGATCTTGGAGGTTCCCCAAGGCTTTGTCTTAGGCCCTCTTCTCATTTCCCTTTTATACTATTTTCATTTGGTTATCTCATCAGCTCTAGGTTTGCAGTGATTGTTTCCATGGCAATGAGTGTGAGATCTGTTTGTTGAGTCCTAACCTCTCTCTTGACCTTCAGTGTTAAACTCAACATGTACAATTCATTATCTTCCTCCCTACCTCAAACATTCTCCTTTTTCTAATTTCCCTTTTATTATGGAGGACACCACCACCTTCCCGGTTTGAAACTTGGGCGTTATCCTGGGCTCTGTCTTTCCTCTAACTCTCCACCCCATTATCATATTAGTTGTCATGTCCTATCCTGTAGGCCTTTATCACTTGACTGCTGGACTACTGCAGTAGCCTCCTGGTTGGGCTCCTTGCCTCAAGTCCCTTTCCACTTCAATCCATCCTCCACTCAGGTGTCAAATTGAATTTCTAAAAGCATACATCTGACTATATCATCCCCCTATTCCGTAAAGTCCAGTGGCTTCCTATGTCCTCAAGGAAAAAAATAGAAAATTGTATTTTAGCTTTTAAAACCTTTCACAACTTTCCTCCTTTAAAACTTTTTACAACTTTCCTCCTTGTCTTTTCAGATTTCTTATACCGTATTCCCCTTCATTAATGATGTGATCCAGTGACTCTAGCTTATTTGCTGTTCCTGACACATGACACTCCATCTCCCAGTTCCTAGGTTTTCACTAGTTATTTCCCTATGTCTGGAACATAGGGAGGCAGGAGTGAAACCTGCCTCCTTCCCTCCCTGGTTTCCTTCAAGTCTTCCCTAAAAAGCCTTTCCCATTCCTTTTTAATCTTAGTGCCATCCCTTTGAGACTGTGTCCAGTTTATCCTCTATATATCTTGTTTGTACATAGCTGTTTTCATGTTGTCTCCTTTGCATAAGCTCCTTGAGGTCAGGGACTGTTTTTGTCTTATTTTTTCCCTTTCTTTATATGCCTGGCACATAGTAGGCAGTTAATGTTAGTTAATTTGACTTGATCTGCACTTAGTAGAATTTCCTTACCAGAAACTCCCTAGCTATTTAAATCACAGATTTGGAATACCTTTTTCCCTCCATCCCATCATACCCCCACTTTCCCAAAAAAAAAGTTCAAGAATTTTGTACAAATCTGGAAATCTGACTGTTCACAAACTTTTTTTTTCTTGATTCCAAATTTTATATTATGAATGGTTAAATTTGAATATAGTGATCTACAAATGAGATATGTATTGCTCTGTTTTCTGTATATCTTAAACCAGGGTCCAACTTGAGTTATTTTCAAGTTAAATTTGAAATGTTGCTACTCTTAAATTTGTCATTTCTTAATTTTTATTTTTATTGCTTCTCATTAGATTTAACACAGATTTATGTAGGTCACAAAGTATAAAAGGAGTCCCTAGACATAGAGATAAAGAAGAATTTCTTTTCAATTCTCAATTAACTGGAACAATTGAAGAGCAATCTGGAATTATACTCAAAGAGTTATTAAACTGCCTGTACCCATTGACCCAACAATACCACTGCTAAGTCTGTTTGCAAAGATGACTGGGGGGAAAAGAAAAGAACCTATATGTTCTAAAATATTTACAGCAGCTCTCTTTGTGGTGGCAAAGAACTGGAAATTGTGTGGATACTCATCAATTGGGGAATGGGTAAACAAGTTGTGGTGTATGGTTGTGATGGAATACTATTGTGCTGTAAGAAATGATGAAGGGGGGGAGGGGCAGCTAGGTGGCACAGTGGATAGAGCACTGGCCCTGGAGTCAGGCATACCTGAGTTCAAATTCGGCCTCAGACACATAGTACTTACTAGCTGTGTGACCCTTGGCAAGTCACTTAACCCCATTGCCTAGCCAAAAAAAAAAGATGAGCGGGTTGATTTTAGAAAAACATGGAAAGATTTGCATGAAATAATGAAGAGTGAAATGAGCAGAACCAAGAGAACATGTATACAGTTAAAGCAATATTGTTCTAAGAACACCTTTCAGTGACTAAGTCATTTTGACTATCATAATACCCAAATTAACTACAACAGACATATGAAGGAAGATGGTGTCTGCCTCCAGAAAAAGAACTGATAAATAGAAGTATGAATAGAATAGTTTTACGTATGTGTGTGTGTGTCTGATGATAGCCATCTCTAGGGTGGGGGAATGTCAAAAAAGGGGGAAAACATTACATGATAACTTTATATATTTAAAGGGAATAGCAAGTTGTACATAATAGATTTGCAGTTTCATGCACAGTCATTTTTTTTTCCTATTCTTCTGTGTTATGGAAAAGCTTCTTCTATTTTGTGAATTCAGGAAAAAAAGTAAATTTTGAAGCTTTTCTTTAAATAACCGCAATGGTTATATGGATTCCATTACTGCCATTCTCACTTCCATTAACCCTGAGATACCATTTACCCTAAAGTGAATAAAACCATCCATATAATAGCCATTTTATGATATTAATTCCACTGGTTTTTGATTATATTTTAATATATAGATTTGCAGAGATTGAAATATATAATATTCAAATTTAAAAGTAGATTGTTTCTTTTTAAACACTTTAAGTAGGACCTGATTATGCTAAAGAAAAAGATGAATTTATTTACATTCACATTGTAAAATTCTCCCACCCTGTTCTTTCACTCTTCACCCCTGTCAAATGTCCTACAAATTATATTAAATTTAACATTATTCTCAAATTGACATGGTGATTTTGAAGGATTTAAAAACCACCTAGTACAGAGTAAGGAATAATTATTAATATGTGACTGAGGAGCTGAAGGATATATTTGCTTAAGGTATGGTTAGTGGGTTGAATGTGAGGTATGAACCATCTGACCCAACTGGAAAGCAGTAGTTGAGGGAGGTCCTTGCTTAGACTCAAACACTCATATGCTATATAATGTGGAATAAAAAAATACACTCCTGAAGGTTCCAGATCCTCAAAGGTAGCTCTGGCCAGCAAATTTATAGCTATGTAATAAAACTTAGTTAATATCAAGGTCTTAATTAAAGAAGATGTAATAAGTAGAATGGTAAATTGCCTGTATAGATTTTAGAACACTAGGAATAAATGGTATAAACCTTTTTTCAACTGTGGACTATTAGCATTTTCATCTTTTACTATCTAGCTTAACCACCTACCACCATCATTGTGTATCTTCTGTATCTTCATAGTAAATCCCCTTAAAACACCTCAGAGATTGATGGAGAAGGTTAAAGGATGGCATTAATAAAACTTTATTATCTTTTAAATCAAGAGAATCTGATTTGGGGGCACTTGTTCCAGTCCTTAGCATCACTTATAGGATGGGTTTCACAAAGTAATTAGACCAGTGACACATAATGTAATAATTTTTTTATGGCACTTTTTGACTCTTGCAAAAGGAGGCTCAGTGCCCACAACAAAATGTTTGGTAGCAGGAACACAGCAGGTAGAGGGCGTTAGGGCAAAAGAGACAACTGGGTCTCAGTTGCCAGTGTCTCAGGTTCATTGATCTTCAAGCAGGAAGAAGGGTGTTAACAATGGTTACCCAGAGAGACTGCCCTTAGATTTAGCATACTCAAATTGGCCAAAGCTTCTCTCACTTTCCCTAGTCACTGTTCAGAATGCTTGGATTGCAGCAACAGGAACTAAAGTTTATTGGTTTTATAGAAAAAAGACTAGTTCTCAGATAAGTATGTCTGGTTGGTTTACCATCTCTCATGTCATGAACAGGTCGACATTCAGTTTCACCAGAGAAAGTGTGGCTGAATCCACTAGGGAGTACAGGGAGTACCACAAAGTATAGAAATTTTCAGAAAAGGTTAGTGCAAAAGTGTTAGGCAGAAAGAATGATATGCCCAGTCTTTCTAGGCAGAGAGTCTGCTGGAGTTGAGGCTTTTGAGTCTCAGAGAGGCTACCATAAGCTCCTGGTTTGGGAGGGCTACCACTTGATAAGGAGTTTGAATCCTGAAGGAAGTGTCAATGAGCTGACCTAGGCTGATGCATGGAAAAACTAGTGAAGTTTCAGAGTTCAATAACCTAAAGTCTTAGAGTTACAAAAATTTTAAAAAGGAGAACAATGTGTCACATAGTAAGTAAACAAAGAACATTTTATTTTGTCAGAGTGGGAAAAGAATTTCTAAAGAGTGAGGTATATTGCCTGAAATGGGAGCAAATATCTTTCAATGTGAACTGTTCTGGTGATGAGTATTTGACTGACAATAAAATATTCATGGAGCAAAGGAATTCACTCACATTTTTTAATTGAGAGAAAAGAAACTTGGGGCCTACTATTAAAATGAAATCCTCAATATTTACATCCAGCACTTATGCTTAAAGAGTTATAGTCATTTATACTGGCCGCACGCCGACCTTCTGCCAGCCGTGCGCTGGTACCCACTTCTCTTATAAGAAGCACACTACCAGAGTCTTACCCACACCCGGGTCTTCGGTCCTCAGCCGGATCACCACACAGAGAGGAGCCATCGGGAGGCTCCAACACCAGAGCTTTATTCAGAGGCCAACACAGCAAGCCATCATAGCAAGCCCAAGCAGCAAGGCCAGAGCAACAGGGCAGGAGCCAGGGGAGAGCGCGCGTGTGATCTGACCACGCTTGTTCCTAAAAACCTACTTAGCCCCTCCTCCCCAGCCCGCTTACTAGCCAATGATTGTAGGGTCAGATACCGGAAGGGGCTGTCTGAGTTTAGCACACCAAGGGGGAGGGAGTGACTTAGGAAGCCAGGATTGGATATAGGAAGGAGGCATCTGGGAATGACGCATAGACAAGAGTACGTGACCTAGGAAGTCAGGCTCAGACACTGGGAGGAGGGGTCTGGGTCAGTGCTGCACAAAGGGACCCAGGAAGTCAGGAAGGTCACAAGAGGCATCTGGGGATGATGTTGCATATAGGGAGGGGACTAAGCAGAGGGAACCCAGTCCTCTGCCGTCCCACTCCCACGTGGCACCGCCCCTTGCCTCAGGAGCTCAAGCTCCGACTACTTCCTTGTACCCAGCTTATCTCACAAAGCACTGCCCAATTGCCTCAGGGCTTCTCCGTATCCAGCCCATCTCAGTACACACGACTCTGCCTACCACAGCCCCTGCCTCGACTTCCAAAATACCCAGATCTTACCCTACCCTTGCCACAGCACCCAACCTGGTAGCTGCCAACATCAGACAGTCCCTCACAGTCATTTGAGCAGAATATCAGTACCACTGCTTTATTTTGGTAGAATATAATTAACGTGCTGATAGTATATTCAAGTGAACCCTAAAACTGAACATCCACTTAACTTATTAGTTGGCAATTCTTCAGAGCAATTAATGTCTACTCTATATCTACAGCCTTCATTTTAATCTCGATTTTTGCCCAATGACCTGCTTCAGTCAATGGGAGTAATAATACCTTAACCTCTCTTTTATTTACCTCAGCATCTGAATGTAAAATATTGCTCACAAAACCTTTCTGTCAGGCTTATGGAACAAGTGACCCGTTTGTGAATTGAACTTTTTTGGTCCATTAAAGAACTGAAACATAATTGCATATAAGGGATTTCTTCTTTCTCCTCTCCACATTCCTTTAAAAATAAGTTGGAAAAATATACTAGTGTGTTTTTACTAGACACTTGTTTAGCAAAACTAAATCTACCAGTTGAAAAATGAATACTTTTTCTCCCTTGAGCCTTTTTGCAATGGAAGTGATCCTAAACATGAAAGCCACAGTTTCTTTTGAATTTTCCATGGTAAACATCATGTGTAAACTTCAAATAAAGAAAACTGCAATTTTATCTTTTCTTCCAGTATCATGTAAAATTTTTCACGCAGATATAAAAACTCTTATGACTTAAAAGTTCCCTCAAGGATCCAGTGATACTGTGAGGTGTACTTACATTATTATATACATATTGCTTTGAAATAGAACCATCTAGAAATCCTGTAACAGGTATAAATCTGTGTACCTGTATTAAACCCCATTTTTCATAGTTTATTATTTTAAAAACTTCTACAGTATGTGACAGAATTAAAGAAAAATTCACTTTCAGGGGTAAAAAAAAAATAATGTAGTATCTTGGAAGGGCAGTTAGGTAGGTGACGCCATACATAGAGTGCTGGGCCTGGAGCCAGGAAGACTCATCTTCAAGAGTTTAAATCTGGCCTCAGACACTCACTAACTGTGTGACCCTGGGCAAATCACTTAATCCTATTTGCTTCAGTTCCTCATCTGTAAAATGAGCTGGAGAAGGACATAGCAAAGCACTCCAGCATTTTTGCCAAGAAAACCCCAAAGTGTCAGACATGACCGAAAAATGACTGAACAACAGATATGGAAAACTGAACTTCATAAGATTAATAAAGAGAGAATTAGGAAGGAAATAGAGTTAAAAAATATCAAATATCACAGGTTCTCTAAAATATATTAGGAAATAGGGTGTGTGTGTGTGTGTGTGTGATAAATGGTTAAAGGATATAGAGTTTTCTGAACTATAAATGACCACATGAACAAATACTCCAAAATTGTAAAAAGTATGAGAAATTTGAAATAAAACAAATCTAAGGTTTCATCTCATTCCATGCAAACTAGCAAAGATGAAAAAAATATGGCAGCAATTAATATTTGAAGAAGAGTTGGAAGACAGTCATACTCATACTTTTGTAATATTGCTCAATGGCACCTTTTCTCTACTAATTCTGCCACAACCCCTGTGGGTCTTTGTCTTTTACCTTTTGGAATATTGTATTTCAATATCTCCCCTTCATAGTAGTAACTTGTAATTCTTGTGTGATCTTGACTGTGTGTTTTTTATATCTGAATTCTTTCTAGCTGCTCACAGTACTTTTTATTTTACTTTGGAGGTCTGGATTTTATCTGTGACATTTTGGGGAGTTTTCATTTTGAAGTTTCAGGATAAGATCTGTGGATTCTTTCTAATTATCCTTTGCACTCTTGTTCTAATAGAATTTGGCAGTTTTCACATACAACTTATTGAAATGTGGCATCCAGCCATTTTTTTTGGTCATGGTTTTTGGAAAGCCTGATGATTCTTAAATTACCTCTCCAATCTGTTTCCTAGGTCATTTTTTTTCTGTAATAGATGCCTTCCATTTTCTGATTTTTACAGATCTTTTGATTTTGTTTTAATTCGTGTCTCAGAACCATTGATTTCCATTTTGTGTTTTCTAATTTTTATGGACTCCATTGCTTGGGTTAAGTTTATTTAATCCCATTCCAGTTCTTTGTACCAGAGTACAGAAAAGGACTCTTATGTCATTTCTCCCCTGAGATCCTTATGGCCAAGTTATGTTTTTCTCTCTGAGGGTCTACTTCTACTTGTTGTGGAGTCACTTTTTTCTTCTGGTCACTTGTGGTGTCACTGGTGACTTATGGAATCATTTTTTACTCTTAGGTATCTCTGAATCTATGTTATTTCTTTATATTGGATGATGTGTTTTGTTTACTCATATCTCTAGCCTCAGTTACTCAATGGGGTTATTGTGCCAGGTTATTCTTTGTTGCTGGGCTCTTCTGGGATTGTTCAGCCATCTCTTAAAATAGGATATATTGGAACTCCAGAAGCTGACAGATTTCTTAAACCTGCATTTAATGACAGAACCATGTCAAGACCAACTAAATATTAATCAAAAAGCATTTAATTGTATTCTGTGTGTTAGGCATTGTGCTAAACTTTGGGGATTCAAAGAAAGGCAAAAAAAAAAAGGAACATTTCCATGTTTTAAAAATTAATAATAATGGGGACAGCTAGGTGTCAAAGTGGATAGAACCCTGGCCCTGGAGTCAGAAGGACCTGAGTACAAACCCGACCTCAGACACTTGACACTAGCTGTGTGACTGTGAACAAGTCACTTAACCCCAATTGTCTCACCAAAAAAAAATTAATAATAGTGAACTTAAGTTCATAATTTCAATAAATTTGTGATCTCATTGATGTAGTCTTGATAAAGTATAGGTTATTGCCCATCAAAGGTTTTTTTTTTCCTTTGCTGTTCTTCAAGTCTAGCAGTAAATGCATCTTACGTTCTGACATTCTAGAAGCCTTGCCCTTACTCTTGCTCTTACAACAGCAACTGAGTTGCGTAGTTATCTTAGAACCCTTGGCTTGAAGACTCTGGGCAAGTACTTAATATCTCTCAGCCTCAGTTTTCTCATCTTTAAAATGGAGACAATAATAACACTACCTCACAGGGTTGTTGTGAGAACCACATGAGAACATCTATAAAATGTTTTGCAAACTATAAAATGCTATGGGAATAGCTAGTTGTTATTACTGTTATTATTATATTGAATTACACATACATAATAGATATTTTAATTCTGTTATGCCCGACTAAGGGAGATAATTGAGGAAAACATATTATTGCTATTGGTAAAAATGACAAAGAAAAGCTTAATAAAAATGTCTATATTGAGAAGATACAAAGAAAACCAAGTATATAAACTAGAAAAATGATATAAAATTAGAGTATAAATGAACTTCATTACAATGTTTTCTGTCTTTTATATAGCATGTTGGCATGTTGAATCACTAATTTTTAATCTAGTCATAAAAATTATATCTCAATGTCTTTTTTTAATATTTCAGTTTAAGAAAGGTAATTGAATTTCCTGGAAAATAATAAAAGAGATGATTAGTACATATCATAGTAACTTAGTATTCATAGATAATTTTTCCCTGTAGAATTTCTGTCCAGAAACAAGTCCACCTAGAATTACTTGCTCTTATAATGTTAACCAGAAACAAAGTAGAATTAAACATGCTGAAAGCTAAATACAAAGAATTATGAAGTTCAGAAATTAACTTTATGACAATATTAACTTTCCTTTGCTTTATATGCCATGCTAATGAATATTTTTATTTAACTCAGCCAGAATTCAATAAAACTACTCATATGAATGATTGCCATTTATATATTCCTGTCATTAACACCTTTGTTTTCCAGAATGAATAGCTTTCCCTTTTCCATAATTTACACTACATTTTCCAGTGTTGGTACATATTTTTCTAAAGTCTTTTGGGTAATTATTTGCTACGAATGTAACCCAACCTTTAAGAGCAGATAAATTATCCTGCTTAGTAGTGGAAAGAGCTTTGTTAACTGCAAAGTAATTCTGAATGTCAGCATGACATAGAATTATTACTATAGACCAGGAGGTCTTGCCACACGCTATCACTGTAAACCTAGGTTAATCCTTCTGCTCTGTGACCTTGGACAAAAATCACTTAACGTTTCTGAGCCTCAGTACCTCTTCTTAAAATGCATCATATATTGGACCAAATTATCTCCACATAGTCTTCACACTCTTAAATTCCTTAATGCCAAGTTTCTGAGTTCTTAATACTTTCTTTATAGAGAAATAGCTAGCTACTCCATTGATTGTTATAGAGTTCCCTATTACGCAAAAAAGTATCTTCATCCATAAAAATGAAGGAACCAGCCCCCATTTCTCTTTTCTTACAAAGCAAGCAATGACACTCCCATTACCGAAACTTGTAATCAAAATATCATTACTATATTTTGAAAAACATTAGATTCTCAAATATAGTTACTATATTCAGATATCATTCTCAGAAGATAGTATCTTCACTAAATAGATTTCCACAGATTTAGACTTAGGTGAACACATCTATTTTTAAGAGTTTTTACTTAACAGAATTTGCTTTGATACAAGTATTTCAGTTGTTGTGGGCTGCTAGCAAAGACATGAAAACTGAGTTAATAGCATTGAGTCACATGTTATTGATATTCATTCAGAACCTTCAAATTCATAAAATAGATGTGATTGGCGAGGATAGCATCTTGAGCTGCAAGGAGGAGAATAAAATGCCCCTCTACCTTACTAATCTTATGCCAATTGACATCCTCATCAAACTGTTCGCCTATATTGCTATTTTTCTGATAGTTATCTAGCCAAGAAACAAAGGAGCAGAATTCCTCTTGAAAGAAGTTTTCTGTGTGAAGACAGTGATCATCAAAGAGGTTGTCTCTTCTTATTCTTGTCTTTTATGCTCAATATTCCATGACCACTACCCCTTTCTTCTCAAGACTAAGGACTTGAATGTTTGATAGGCCCCAACTTGCTGTGGTAGTACAGATTACCTTAGCATACTATCAGTTTATAATCAAATGACTGAAATTGCTCAGCAGATGTTAATGGGGGAACAGAAGTGCCTGGAAGAATGTGGCTTCTGCACATCTTGGGAAACTGCCAAGGCGTTAATTCCTAAAGTTATTTCCTGATGCCCCAGGCATTGCAGTTTCAGGGGTGATTTAGGGTGGTAGGAGACCTGTGGGAGTAGAGATAGTATTGAACAATGGACTGGTGATTTGGTCTTTATTTTTTCTGTAAGACTTACCTTGTGACAAGTTCTTTTTGCTTTTTTTCCCTATCATTTCTTAATTTTCTATACCTGAGGGCTCTTAACTTGTATTATTTGGTATAGTGAGGTTGCTCAAATTCCTATTACATTTTCATTAAAAGAAGCCAAATTTTTCAAAGAAGCAACTGTATTTTTATGAAGTTTACAATAGAATCTTTTTTGAACTTACAGGAAGTAACTTGAGAAAAAAATATTAATTAACTTTAAAAGTATGCCCACCAGTAATGGAAGAAAACATCCAAAGAAAACACTTTTTGATCTTTAGAAATGTGATGCTGGCTGAACAGGCAGTCTCATGTCAGCATGTTGAATGTCACACCAGGGGAAGAGTTCAGGTCTTAGTCGTTGGGGTTTTTGTTTGTGTTTTTGTTTGTTTTTTTTGTTTTTTTTTTTTTGGCCAGCACAAGTTGGGAATGAGTCAGCCAGTTAAAGGCCTGGAGGCAAAGGAACGTGCTTCTAATAAATATTGGTGTGTGTCCAGTACTCATTAGTCAGAGGTATGTATTAGTTACTTCATGAGCTCCTTGTTAGGGAGAGGCAAAAAGAGAGGATGCAAAATGTTCTCAAATCTATTTTTCAATCCTTTCATTTCACCTTTCTCTACAAAAAGAATTTAATACAATGAAAGAAAAAAAAAGGCTAACTAGAGAGTCATTGCTCTCAAGGAGATCACGTTCTAGTTGGGAGAGAGCACAGAGATTTCAACTGCTGGCAGATAGAAAAACCCAGTGATTCTTTGGTTTACAGTAATGGCGTGTGGCAAGACCTCCTGGTCTATAGTAATAATTCTATGTCGTGCTTACATTCAGAATTACATTGCAGTTAACATTATCTGTATTTTCTTATCTACATCAGAATCCAGTTTCTATTTTTCTTAATAGTTCTTTATTAAAGTCAAAGAACTTAAAACTTTTCCACCTAGTAGTGAAATATTCTCAGCCTAAATTCTAGTTGAATTATTAGAATTATTAACTATGAACACAGACCTTATAACCTCATGTCTAAAGAATTCATTGTCATCATAGCACCTCCAGAGATTTATATAAGCATGTCCTACAGAGTTCACTAATTTTTAAAACACTCTTTGATTTTTTTAGTACTTTACCCTTAATATGAATGACATCATGAATGAACACTTGATTAAAAATCTGAATTCTGGTTCTGACTCTGCCAACAACTAGATCTTGTAACCAAGTAATATTTGTTTAATCATTTTGTGCCTTAGTTTTCAGTTGGTTTCAACCATATATTTCAGTTTTATACTCATTGATTCTTTAAAACCAGCAACTCCCTTTTCCCCTCCCCTAAATAGATGCACATATCTTTTTGAACACTGAAGAGGTACAACAAAGTATGGTTGAATATCACCTATAAAAAAAGCCTCAGGGAACTACACAGCTTAGCCACTAGGTCAGATAGAAGTTTAGATGAAAAGAAGCAAGATTTTTTTTTTAAAGTTTAAATTGTGTCATAAATGAAATCATACAAAAGAAGAAAGAAGTAGGAAGAAATGAGAACTATAAATGAAAGATTTGGAAGAATAAACAGACTTTCAGGGCAGGAGGTGTAAAACCTTACCCAAGGACCTGGCAGTGCTTAGCACAGTGATAAGTAGATACTTAATCATGAATGAAATCTGCCTATACCTACTAGAACCAGAGGATAGAGTGAAAAATAGAATCCACTGACCATTCTATTTTTTAAAAATCACCAAATGAAAACTCTCAAGAATGTCATAGCCAAAATCTAGAGCTTCCATCAAAGAAAAAAAAAACCACAGAAAGAGTTTTCAAGTACAAAGGAGCCACAGTCAGAATCACACACAACCTAGCACCTTCTACGTTAAAGGACAGAAGAGCTTAGAAGATGATATTGCAAAAGATAAAGACTAGCAACCAAGAATAATTTAACTGACAAAACTGAGTTGTGATCCTACAGTGGAAAAAAAATAGACATTTAATGAAATAGAATGCTTTCAAGCATTCATGAGTTTAAAAAGAAAAGAAACCAATGCCCATTAGAAATTTTGAAATGCAAACACGACTCAGAAGAAACATTCAAAGTTCAGTACATTTGAGCAATTGAAAGGAACTACACTAAGATGCCACATTAATGTTCTGAAAAGGGGAGCAAAAGCAAATGTCCCCTAAGAAGCACAATATCATCAAAGGTCTTAGGAGAAGTAAACTAAGACATGTGGCTTAGGTTTTTTTATTTGTTGTTTGTTTTTGGTTTTTTTTGTTTTGTATGGGGGTGATCTTAAGAGAAGAAATAAAAGAAAATGGAAAAAGGAATATATTAAGAAAGAACTTATCTCAGATTGTTGTTCATTCGTTTCAGTCATGTCCAACTCTTCGTGACCCCATTTGGGTTTTTCTTTGCAAAGATACTGGAGTGGTTTGCCATTTTCTTCTTCAGCTCATTTTACAGATGAGGAAACTGAGGCAAACAGGGTTAAGTGACTTGCCCAGGGTCACACAGCTAGTAAGTATCTGATGCCAGATTTGAACTCGGGTCTTCCTTGACTCCATGCTCAGCACTTTATCAACTTTATCACCTAGCTGCCCACAGATTATTGGTGTGCAAATAAAATTATATAAACATGCAGGAAGTAGTAGGGAAATATATAATATATGAACCTCACTTTAATGTGAACCAGACAAAGAAAGGTAGAACACATTCACATCTGCCCAGAGTTGGTACAGAAATATGTTAGACTAAAACAGGAAACAGGAGAGAATTCAGAGAAGTGAAAAAGCAGGAAGAAGGGTAGATTCAAGAAAGAGTCAAAAGCAAATCAAGCTTCAGCCTCAAGGGGTGCATAATAAAGGAAAGTGTCAAAGGGAAGGAAGGAAGGTAAGTACCTGTGATTTGGGTTTGGGCAAGTAGAAGATAAATGGGACTGTGAAATGAAGTGGAAGCGAATTTCATCAAGTGTAGATCACTAGTATTGAGCACACTCTTCATCCTTCTTTGTAAGGAGAGGGACAGTGAGTAAACAAAGAAAACTTTACAAGAGAATAGAATGTAGAAGAATATACAAATGGCAAATTATAACCATAAACATAAATAGTGTTAACTCACCCATTAAAAAAAAGAGGACAGCAGAAGAAACAATTGGGGCACAAAAAACTCATTAACCAATTCAGAAAAACAGAAATATTAATCATATTTTCTACTTACCACAGCACGAAAATTATAATCAATGAAGGGTATTTGAAGAAAGAACTCAAACTTAATTGGATACTAAGTAATAAAGTTCTGTTTGCCAAAGAACTAATCACAGAAACAACAGATAACTTTACCAAACAAAATTACAACATAAACAACATAAATAAAACTTTTCAAATATAGCCAAGGCATTTCTTATAGTAAAATTTATGTTTCTATATACATTCATCAGAAAAGAGGGGGGTGGTTCAATGAATTGGGCATGTAATTAAAAAGCCTAGACAAAAATCAGTTGTTTAAATGAACACAAGAATAAGAATTTTTAAAATCAAAGAAGAGAGAAACAAAAATTTAAACAAACCATGGAATAATAGAAAAATAAAAGTAGGAGCTGTTTTTTTTAATACTCATAGCTAAACAATTAGTGAATTTTAAAGATGAGAGGAAAACCAAATTACTAAACTTGAAAATTGAGAATTCACAACAAATGAAGAAATAAAGGAAAGACTGAGAAAATATTTTATCTAATTATATGCCGTCAAAACCAGTAAATTAAATGTAACAAATGAATATTTACAAAAATATGTCCCTACAGTAATTGGATAAGAAATAGAGAATTTTAATGGCCTAATCTTAGGGGGAAAAAAAAGAAATTGAACAAATTATAAATGTACTCCCAAAGAAAGAAAACTCAGTTTCTGATCGGTTTACAAGTGAATGTTTATCAAGTATTCAAAAAACAATTAACTCCAACTTTGAGAGAGGAGAGAGGTAGCAATCTAATACTAATCTCTTTTTATTAGACAAATATATTTTTGTTATACAGACCAGGGATAGATAAAGCAAGAAGGAAAGTATTTCCAATTAATAGCAAGATAGCGTTCTTGAATAAAATATTAGCAAAGGAGCTATAGGAGAATACTGTAAAAGTTGTACACTATGACCTGGTCAGATTTGTACTTGAAATGCAATATTATTTCACCCTTAGAAAAACTATAAACATAATAGACCACATTAATAATAAAAATTACATGATTTATATCAATATATTCAGAAAAAGCTTTTGACAAATTGCAGTTGATAAAAAGAAATTATAAGATGTAAGATTAAATGGACCTTTTATCATTATAATAAGTGGTGTCTTAGATCTAAAACCAGTAACTGACTGTGAGAGTGCAGGGACACTAATACATTATTGGTGGAGTTGTGAAATGACCCAATTAACTGTTAAGAAATTTGGAGCTAAATGTGAAAGTCACTTTACTATATTTATATTCTCTTTGTCCTAGTGATATACTAGTATTTGGCATATCCCCCAAAGAGATCAAGAGGGAAACGACCCAGCAGATAAAGGCACTTTTTGTTGTAGCAAAGAACTAGAAACTGCTGTGTGTCCATCATTTGGGAAATAGTCAAACAAATCTTGATATATAAATAAATGGAATATCATTGTGTCGTAAGAAATCACTATTTGAACAAATTCAGAGAAACCTGGGAAGACATACGAACTAATGTAGATTGAAGTCAATAGACTTAGGAGAACAGTGTACGCTATGACTACAATGAATTTAATAACTCTGATTATTAGTGTCTAATCATGCTGCAGAAGACTTAACAATGTTTCAGATCATGCATTCCTCATTTTGGCATAGAGGACCGGAGGTACAGGAAGAGATAATTTCAGACATGGCTCATGCTTTCATTGTTTTTTGCTTAACTCTGCTTTTTTATTTCAAGAGTTCTCTGTGGGGAGGGGGAACATGATTAGAATATGTATTTAATAATAGTGAAACACGAAAGGAAAAAGTATTAATGAAACATTAGAAAAATACCCAGAAGGGAGCAGAAATAAGTCTAGAAGGCAGCAAATATGCTGCCTATTCATTGTGTTAATACCATGTTAAATTTAATGTACACTTTTTAAAAAATTGTACATAATAACTGTTTTCTATTCTTTACAGATCAACATATTCATGTTTGATATCTAAGTTCTTATTTTTTTAAATAGACTACTTTCTATAAGTAATAGAAGAAGTTATAGTATCATAGATGTTATCATAGATGTTACTGATCATTTAGTCTAGTCTTCGTTTTACAAATGAAAAAACTGAGGCTCCAGAGAGATTAAATGTGTTTGTCCACAAGTAGGAAGTAGCAGAGTCAGCATTCAAGCACCAGTCGTCTTTACATTGCATTGCCTTATCTCCATACTAAAACCATATTAACCTTGTTAATTATCTCAGTCTCTGTCCCTTACCTCTCACCTTCACTAGGTATTTCCAAATTCCTACGAGTACTTTTACTAAAATGTCCCATTATCTCCTCAGATTCATTATGTCTATCATTTTCAAATACAAACTGCATCCCTTACCCAGCTGTATTATTTTTATCACTGAAATCATAACAATTCTGTTCTCCCTGACTTTCTTACTTTAAAAAAAAATGTTACCAGTGCCTTTTGTTTTTAAACCACAGAGAAGAACCAAACCACATAACAACTGCATCTGATGTGACATTCTGCTCCAGAATATTCATCCATTAACCAAGAGGAAGAAAATATTTCATCATCCATTCTCTGGAACCAAAATCACTCATTTTAATTTATTTGAGTTTAGTTGCACTTGTGTTATTTCATTTATATTATTCTGGGGTGGATGAAGGGCTGTTCATGTGTGTGTGCATGCACAAGTGTTAATTCCTCTCCCTTTTTTGTTTACTTTATACATATCTTCCTTATTTCTCTGAATTCCTTATACTAATCACTTATTAGAATGTAATGGCATTCCATTAGATTCAACCTCTTTGTTCAGACATCACTCAAATGATGAACACTCACTGTGGTTCAGATTTTTATTACAGTTAACAGTGGTGCTATGAATATGTCTTTGTCATTCTTCAGGTAAATGCCTATTGTGGGTATGAAGTTACTGATTTTTGTTAATAATTACAGATTATTTTATAAAAACAATTGGACTAGTTCACAGCTTTACTAATAACCCTAGTCCGACGAAACAAGCGTTTTTCAGTACCTGTTATGTACAAGGTACTGTGCTCAGTACTAGGGATACAAAGAGTCATTTGATCAGGGCCCCGAAAGGTTCTTTTTCTCCTGTAGCATCAAGTCCTGCCTCCTTTTCAAGGTCCTTTGTAATCTGGCTCCAATGTGTCTTCTCCAAATACTATAAACAAATTCTTCTTTGAATTATTGCATTTGCAGTCAGTATTATGCCCATCCTCTCATTATTGAATATCACTTGGTCTTGTCTTCCTATGCCCTACTTTAGGCCAGGGACCATGTCTTTACACTTATTTTGTATTTCCTTTGATTCCAGGTACAATCCAATTAAATGTAATAGACATCTGATAAATATTTATTTTAGATTATTTTTAAAGTCTGTATTTAATATTTATCTTGAATTATATGGATTTCTTTTGAACTAATTTCAGGATATACTATCAATGGATACAGTTCAGTTTCTCAATGAATAAATCAGTTCATTGGTTGAACAGAAATTGTCCCTTTAGTAAAGTAGCAGTTAAATTAGTTTTAAAACTGTGATTCTTAATACCTTTTACTCCATTTTTTCATTACTCTCACTGGAGAAGGGAAAAAGGGTCATTTGGTATTAAAGTAAATTTTTTCCTTTTGTCTATTTCATATTTGTCCATTTCTTAAAAAAATAAATAAAAATCATTTCTTAGGTTAACATTCTGATTGTAAACATTTCGGATGAATAAAAAACTAGCTCCAGAATTGGGGAAGAGTCCCAGCTGGATTACTGTTTGGAAATTTAATGCTTTAAGTGATTTTGTCCCTGCAAAATCCCATCTCACTACCAGTTAAGATATTGACAAACATGAAAGATGGCTTGACTAATGAAGAAAACATAAACTAAGTTAGTACAATATGTTTAATGAGCTTTAAACTCACTGTTGTAGGACTTTGGTAGATTTTATTTTGCTTTTATTAATTTATTTTAATCCTCAAACTATCATCATCAAATGGCTAACAGTGCACTTTTTAAAAATATACAGCCAGATTCTACAGCAACTGAAAGAGCAATTGCTAGACTAGCTACACATCCATTACTGAAGAAAAAAATAGATGCACTGAAAGGTATGAATTAAATTGTTTCACAGTTCATATGTGTCTATATAATCATGTTCTATTTGGAAATATTTCTCTGCTGTTATAAATATAATGAACTTCATGATTTATTTCAAGTCACGTTGTTTCCAAATGATTGTAATGGCTGAAGTCTTTAATTTTTTTTTTTTCAAATCTCATATTTTACTAATAGAATAGTGACTGATAGATAGCTACACACACTCAGTTTGACTGACATAATCATATCATTTTGTATATATCACAGTCATATTATATTGCGGTGTATAAAATGTGTTTTTCAAAATTAAATAAATTGAAAAGATATGATGGCATCTAGCACTGGCATTAATGGTTAAAGAATTTACTTTTTTTCTGTTATTTCAATTATTTCTATAAAAATTCAAATGCTATTTCTATTTGGCTTAAACTCAGTCAAGTTTGAACCCTTAACTTGTATCTCTTTATTTAAAAAGAATTGTAGACATTTTACTGTAAATTTTAAAGATTTCAGTGAATAGGATTAAGTATAATGTCTGTAAAGAGTTTTCCGAATTCAAGAAACTTACTGTCTGCCTCATATGTCTAATATAATGCCCTATCCTAAGTAATGTGTTTCTAAGTAATGTAAAAAGCACTTCTAAGTGTTTCCAAGTAATGTAAAAAGTACTTGACCTTTGAAGTTTTATAACGTATGTGTCTCAAATTGCTTGTTTTACTTTTCTGTAGATGCTGTCAAAGCATTTAAAGATTCAAGACAGAATATTACTGAAGTTGAATCATTGAAGAATTCTTCAGAAGAAAATTACAGTGAGGACACAGGAATAAAGCAGAGCTCTCCTGACAATTTGAATGAATTCGAGCACCAAGAAAGTACAGTAAAAAAGGAAGAAAATGTTAAAACGTTATCAAAGAAGCCGAACACACTTCAAAAAAAAATTGGTAAGATGGCAGACAAGCAGAAAATAGGGATTCCTCCACCTATGGCATTAAAACCTTCTCAGGAACCTTCTCTGAATGCTTTTGAAACCCAAAATACAGATAGGAAAAATCTTGCCGTCACCAACAAGACAAATAGAACAAAAATTTCTACCATCATCACTAATGATAGCAGTGATGTGGAAGAACAGAGTGAAGGAGAGAAAGAATATTTTGATGATAGCACAGAAGAAAGATTTTACAAACAGTCTTCGCTGTCTGAAGATAGTGATAGTGATGATGATTTCTTTATTGGGAAAGTTAAGAGGACCAGAAAGAAGGAAAATAGCTGCTGTTCTTCAGTTAAGGACCAAAAGACTTCCCAAAAAGTGTCACCTGAAAAAGAAAAGCTTGAGAAACTGGAGAGGATGGAGAAAATGAAGCCAACTACAAAAGCCAGGAGGCTAGAATCAACATTTTTTTTTTCTTTATCTGAATCCAGAAGGACAAGAAGGTAAAGCCATTTTCCTGTACTGAAATAACAATCAGAGTTCTCCTTGTTTTATTTAGACACAGCTGCACAAATAAATAGTATTAGCAAATTGTATGAATGTTAAAAGTCTATGGAAGTTTCATGGGGGTTTCTGTTTAAGGTACCTATAACCAAATACACACTAGCACATCCCCTTTGTAGAGTTTTGCTCTGTCATTTTTCCAGTCATTTTTATGGAATTGTTTATATTACAGTAATGTATGCAGATATGTATTCAATAGTGTCTCAGTTATCCAGTATCATTTAAGTGATTTTTTTCACTTAACTAAACCTTAGCCCTTTAAATACCCAAACTTTAAAAATTCTGTTTATAATGAAAACCTTTGTAAAATGTGTTAAATGTTTACTTTGCCTTTATCAAGAGTGTATACCGAGAAGAATGTAAGCATTTTTTATAAATCATGGTCTTCATTATAAACATCAGTTATTGCAAGTGTTATGAGAAAGGGCCTGATGTAAAGTTCTACTCCTGTGCCTCATTGTGGCGTTGATATTACCTTGGGTGGAACCATAGAAAGTTATTTTGCCATGTTTTGCTAGTACTTTGCTTAAAGTAATTTCTTTTTAATGCCTCATCGTGGCACGAAGGTGATTCTGGAGGCCTTGCCAACAGAGCACATGCTCTGGCAACTGTCTCTTCTGGAAAGACTTCTACTATATGGGAGACAGACAACATGAAACTATATGTTCTTCTAAGACAATAATACACCAGTGAAAATATTGATCTTTTAAAAGTGAAGTAATTCAAAGATGAGAGACTGTTGAGTTAGGAAGATGCTGTTTGTCCTTACCATATTAAGTGACCTCTAACTGCAGATTATTGACTGTGCTAATAAATGTCATTTCTTAATATTTCAGGTTCTAGCAACTCCCCTTTCATATTGGTTTTAATCTGCTGTCTTATTGTAACCTATGAGAAAACTGAATAGTATTTGTTACATCATTGATTTTCCATGCAATTCTCCAGCTCCCTCAAAGTTGATAGTGGTGCCATTCTTCTCTGCTTTTGAGCTTTGTTAGAACTGCTTTCCTCGGGAGTTTTATTTCTCATAATTCAAGGTTGGAGAGTGATCTCTGAATGGGAAAGATTTCAAAAATGGAAAAGTGTGGCATGGCATGCTGTATGTTAACTATTGTTGGAGTTTTCTAATGAAACGAATGTTGAAGAGGTAGTATTTCACAGTGGATAGGGTATTCACTGTACCTAGAATCAGGAAAACTCACCTCCAAACCTGCTTCTGACACTTAGTAGCTGTATGACCCTGGGCAAGTCAAATAGCCTCTCATGTTTCAATATGTCAGGGTTAAATTTGCTGGTCTTCTGAAGATCCTTCTGAAGCTCCAAATCTATGATCCATTAATCATATAAAATATATTTGCCTTCCATTTATCTCATAAACCTGTCTCACTTTTGAGACCAGTAGGAAGCAAGAAGTTCAAAGACATAATTTAAAATTATTTTCTTAACTGAAAATAGCATACCACTTGATTGCAGTTGTTTGTTGGTGTTAGTTGTGACCAGTCATACTACCTTCTCCTTCCTGTGTTCTCTCAGATTCCCCAAAATATGAACACCAGGTCAGGAATGTCCTTTACATATGAACAACCTCCCTGACAACTTCCTGCTATGGCAGGGGACCTTGCTTCCTGCCAAGATACTGTCTGTGACTGTAGTAAGAGATGTGCTGGCATGTCTTTCCTGTTGGAACCCAAAACATATGTTCCCCTTTAAAAAAAATAAAACTACTATAAATGATAGTTTCCCAGATTATTGTATTCACACACACACACACACACATACACACACGCACACGCATTTGCAGCAGTGTTGCTTTTCTAATTCGTTTCTTGGTGTTTTCTTAGGGGAAAGGGAACAATTATAGCCATAGTATTTCGGCTAAAATACTATATTACTATATATATATATATTATATAGAACTAAATACTAGTATTTCAGCTACTGTATTTCAGTATTACAGCTGTAGTGTAGCAATAGTATATGTTTTGACTTGTGTGACATAGCCTAGAAACCTAAGTGCTATCTCTAACATTGCTTATATGGGAAAATGAATTTCATGTTGCCAACTGTGGTATACCATGCAAAAAGTGCTGATCTAGGAGTGGAGACCTAGATTTGATTCCTTGCACACGCTCTCTCTCTCTCTCTCTCTCTCTCATTGTCTCTCTCTCTCTCTCTCTCTCTCTCTCTCTCTCTCTCTCTCTCTCTCACACACACACACACACACACACACACACACACAATCTGTGTAATCACAGGCAGGTCCCTTAACCTCATAGACTCAGTTTCTATATATGCAAAAATAAGCATAATAATAGTTGTTCCACCTGCCTCCCAGGCCCTATAAATGTGAATTATGCCTACTCCAGTACTAAACGTTTTAAAATGTGGAAGAGTTGTTTTAGTTTTAAAGAATATATGAAAAACAAGGTAATCACATTTTAATGCTAGAAAGAAATAAAACTGATTTTTTCCTAATCTTGCCATAACAACGGAAATCTTTTTGTTGAATAGATATCACCTGACAGTAAAATTCCTTGGCTTTTGCTTCACTCCCCATATTTAACTTTGAAGAGTTTTTAAAGATAGAATTTTGTACTGCCTTACATTCAGCATTTTGTGATCATTTTTGTTACTCATATCTTTTAAAAAATCTAGCTCTTTATTTTTCTCTTAAAAATGATAATGTAATTTTTTTTTCCTTTTAGAAATGCCAGAGAACAGTTTCCTCAAAACAGAATTCCAGGTATGTATGAATTGTCTATACTGAGGCAAAGTGACAATAAAAATCTCAGTGGTTTTAAAGACAAAGTATGGTTTTATTTGTTTCACTTTGATTTTGTCGAAAAGAGTGTGAATATTTCTAAAAAAAAATATATGTATTTTTATATCCCAGAGTATTGATTTGTGTTATGGAAATTATTCACTTGCTCTTACCTCATAATAAGATTGATTTATTTGGTACTGAATATTTGGGAGTAAGTTTTGTATTCATTATCATTTATGTGATTATATTTGTGTTTGACTAAATGACCTCTAAGGTCCCTTCTAGCTGCAAAGCTTTTAATTTTTATATTATGTGATGCAAAATATATTGTATAGCCTTCATGCTTTCTCTTTTGTCCTGTCTATAACCTCATTTTGCCATAGACAAGAATGCTTCTTTTTTGGATGGATGTATTTTTCCTCTCAGTAAAAAAGATTTGAGGAATAAAGTTGTCATGTATAGTGTTAAGTATCTCCAGGCAGATGGCCTTTCTGTAATGGTGATTAAAGGAAAATGGAGTGATGAACCATTATCTATTGGATAAGATACAGAGTATTTAGATTGAGATCTCCAGAATCTAGTTGCCACCTTTTCAGCATTATTTCATAATACTCCAGCCATTCTCTCACCCTACCCTTTCAACTTCCATGCACTTTTTAAAAAATATTTTTATTTAAAGTTTTGAGTTCCAAATTCTATCCCTCCCTAAACCCTTTCTGAAATATAAACAATCAGATATAGGTTATACATGTGCAATCATGTACAACATTTCCATGTTAGTCATTCTGTATAAGAAGACTTGAGTAAAAGAAAAAAAATGAAAGAAAGTGAAAAATAACATACTTCAGTCTGTATTCAGTCAGTATCAGTTCTTTCTCTGGAGGCAGATAGTATGCTTCATCATTAGTCTTTTGGGATAGTCTTGGGTTGTTGTATTGCTAAGAATAGCTAAGTCTTTATGGACTTACAGAAAAACTTTCACAGTTCTTCATCAAATAGTATTGCTGTTACTATGTACAACGTTCTCCTGGTTCTGTTCACTTCACTGTGCATCAGGGTCACATATCTGATGACTGGAAGGCTGATGGTGCCCTCATCAGTAGTGGGAACATCAGAAGAAGGATAGTTTTGTGGATAAAGATAATGACTTCTGCTTTGTGGAGTTTAAGATGCCTTCAGCATATCCAGTTGCAAATGTAGATGAAGCAGTTCTTGACGTGGGACTGGAACACAAGATTGAAACTGGAACTAGATATACTGACTTGCTAGGATGATAATTGAACCCATACAAGCCAGTTGAGTCACAGAGAGGGTGAGAGCAGCATTTGCTGGTAAATGTTTGACAGCTGACTCTCCAAAAGAAAAAAACCACACTTTTATTTTCATTAATATTAATAAAATATTAATATTTCTTCCTCACTTTCTTGACAATAAATCAAATCCTGAGTTGTAACATTTGCTGATTTCCAAGGTGCAAATGCTCACTGGAAGTTTAACAGCTGGATTTCACAAGCAAATACAAGCTGGCTCTACCACAACCCTGATTTAGAAATAGGAAGGGAAACAATCCAGAAGTCTTAGGATATACCTACAGTTAAGGAGCTAGACACAGTTAAAGATATAGCAAAGGAAGCACCAAATGGGTAGGAGAACCAATAAAGAACAGAATCAAGAAAAATGAGAAAGAAAGTGGCCATCTTGATGTCAAATGCTGCAGAGAGTCAAGAAGGATGCAGAATGAGAAACAGCCAAAGGTTTTGATAATTAAGAATTCATTGCTAACTTTGGATAAAACAATTTCAATTGAATGATATGGTAGGAAGAGAGAATGCAAAGGGTTGATATGTGAAAGAAAAGAAGGTCTAGAGGTGACCAGTATAAACACCTTTTCCTGAATGTTTGACTCTGAAAGAGGGGAGGATGAGAGATCTGGACTGTTCCAAGTATTTCTGTACATGTCTTCTCTCCCTACTAGATTGCAACCACTTTGAACACAGGAACTGTATGTGTGTATGTAGTATGTATATATACATATTTATGTATTACATGCATATGTGTGTTACATACATATGTATACATTGTATGGCATACATATATGTATGTGCATACATGACATATAGTATCTTTACCTGACTTCCATTCTTTTGTCTCTTCCTGTCTCTCTCCCCCTACCTAGCTTTTCAACAAAACGAACCTCAGATCAAGAATCACCTTGACAGGAGTATGTATACAAAGCCTGAAAATAAGAAACAGCAATTACAGCAGCCGCTTCATCCTTCTTGGGAAGCAAGCCGGAAACGAAAAGAACAGATGTCTAAAATTGCAGTATTTCAAGGGAAAAAAATTACATTTGATGATGACTAGTGGTTTGTTTTTTGTTTTTGTTTTTTTTTGGTGAATTTTTACATTAGTTAAGAAGATTTCCCTATTTGTGTGATCTATTTTAGACTATTTTTACTTTTTATTTTTGTCCCTTTTTTGTCTGAATACTTTTAGGAAGCAAGAGGTTTTTTTTCCCATTTTAATTCCAGTAACTTTATAATTGAGTTTGTGTACATACATATATATGGTATACATCTGCTAATTAAATTGCATTTTAAAATAATGATTATTATAATAATGCCTGTAAGAAAATAAAATAGCATGTTCTTGAAAAGTCTTCATCACCTAACATTTAGCTATTTCATATTTAAAATATTTTTGCATTGTACTTTTTATCTCAGATTATACTAGTTTTATTTATCATGGACACTTTCATTTGTTTAGTTCTCTTAAAAGCAAATATGGGGGGATAAATTGAAAAACAATATAAAAACATGGAAAATTAACTCACTTTTAAGAGAACAGTCATAAAACAATTTTTAAAAGTTAATCCTGTTATCAAAACTAAAAATATTCAAGTTGTCACATCCATGAAATTAATGTTTATATATTATACTTTGAGGAAGTTAAAAATGCAGTCCATATTTTTTATTTCCTTTGGTTTTCTGTGGTGTTCAGGTTCTCACTCCAAACACTTTAGATAAACATTTGAATCCAAACAAAAAAAATGTTTTCTTTAATTTTTAAACTCATCAACAGTAAGATTCTTTTAATTCAGAAATCCTTTGCTTATAACTAATGGGCCATATCCTCTTAGAAAAACATTCACTGAAGTACAATATAATAGGAGATAAATTTCAGAATAGATTAAAATTGGATAATTACTTCCACTTTCAAGTTGACCAAGGACAGACTACTGAGATTACTCACTAAAAAGGGTACTACTACTGAAAATGCTATAAGTTTTATTATTTAGTAGGAAACCCCCACCCCCAACAAATGCCTTAAGGATTTTTTTTCTGGGAGAAATGAGAAGTTCTTGGTTAACTGAATAACAAGCATGATCAATTCCATATGTACTAAGAGTTTACACTGCACTTATGGCAAGAAAAGCCATCTGGTGAGCAGGAAATTCATGAGCTCTGAAAAGTTATTTCTACCTTTCATTATGAACTTAACGACTTAAATATTTAACTAAGGACATAGGGACTACAGAAATGTTCCAGAAAATGTAAGCTCTAATGAGCTACATTTGTAGATTTGTTATGCTGAGAGGCAAAAACATGATGGAAAGACCATCAGTGTCAGAGAACAAAAATGCAGAATACTTATTATCTTGTATTATCCTGTCTCCTCCCTTTGGCCACTATTCCCAAATTCCCTCTACTTCACCTCTCCTTACTCCCCCATCAAAAGGTCACTTTTATTTTATGGACAAGTTTTAAGTGTTTGGGCTAAGAAGAACTATTAGTTTGGAGTTTAGCATGCATGGGATTTTGGGATAAGGGGCATCTCCAAAGTATGATACTGTTTAACAAAGATTCTATTCAGGTAAGCCTTCAGCTACACTCCTATTTGTTTTGATCTGTATCATTACCACTCCCTTCTGTTATTTAATGTGCCTGAATTTAATATCATGGATAGCACAGGCCTGGGAGACAGTTATTTACAGTCATTTCTCACATCTACAAGTATTATTCACAAATTAGAAGTGTCTAGCACCAAATTTGTACAGACCTGTAGTGAATTTGGATTTCAGTGGATTTTAGTCATATTTCTTGTGTCCAGTCTGTTCTCCAGTACATTGAATGAAACACTGCACCTGCCTCTTTGAGTGGGCCTATATGAGGGTAGTTGCAAAAGTTCTGAAAAATTCAGAGCATGTTTAGGACCATATAATCAAAGCATTCTGCAGTCCCTAAGTACCCTGTGACCATACGTGGTAATACTCTTTGCATTTTGGAACATGTGTTTCTCTTCTAGGAAAACTTGTTTTAAGAAAAAGCCATCCTTCTGTATGTTATGTTCAGTACAAAATAATTTTGTTGTTTTTCAACAAAGATAGACAAAATTCTGTACATGAAGAAGAGCTGTTTGTTATTATTCCCAAATTCAACAATACCCCTTCCCCAAATATTTAGTTTTTCCAATTTTAACAAATAAAGGAGAATAGTTTAGTCTGTCTTAATAGCTGCCATCAGTTCCATGAGTTAAAAGTATCTTTTGTGTTTTGCGCTAAAAAGTACTCTTCAGTATTTTTTGATTTGCATTTTCAATGACTTGAGTTTGTATTCTTTAAGAGTATTCCTTTACATGACAGTGTTTATCAAGTATAGAAAACATTCTAGCAGTTCAAAACATTGAAAAACTTACAGTTGAACTATATGAAATGTGTTCTAGTATGGTATACAAAACATAACTATCCTGATAACAAAGTGTCCTTTTAATTCTTCCTTTATATTGTGGCAGGATTTTTTTAAACATGTATTAAATTAATTTCACATGCTTTTGCATTTTTTTAAACTAATGCTTTGAGAGGCATTAGCAAAGTCACAGTTCCCTTGAAATTGGGGTTATGTGAATATATGTTTGCATAGGACATGTAATTCATATAATGTGTATGTTATATGTGACACTAAATATATTAATTTTTTTTAATATTTACATAAGAGACACAGTGGATAGTTAGCATTGGAGTCAGGAAGACCTGAATTCAAGCCCTGCATCTGACACATGCTGCCCTTGTGACCCTTGATAAATTCATTTAAGTTCTCCTTGCCCTGGGCAACTCTCCAAGACTATGAGTTGCAGAGAAGGATCTGACCTGTGTTAATAGAGGAAGTTTCCTATGCTTATGAAATCACTGATCCATTCTCTGTCTTCATATTTCCACATAGAATACAGAGTGTGCAGCAATCATATAACATCTGTATGTTTCACATGCAAATAATCCTGTTTTGAGTTCTTGACACAAAACAATATTTATCAATGACATACATAATAGCTATAGTTTTTTCCCACCCTATCTGTCCCCTTCTGCCTCCTTACCTTTCAGGGCAGTGGAGCTAGTAAGGGAAGAGAAAAGGAAATAGTAATATTAATAGAATAATAGAGCTAAAAAAGAAGCCATCTAGTCCAGTCCTCTCATTTTCTTTTCTTTTTTTTTTTTTTTTTTTGGTGAGGTAATTGGGGTTAATGACTTGCTCAGGGTCACACAACTAGTAAGTGTAACATGTCTAGTCTGAGAACAGATTTGAACTTTGGTCCTCCTGACTCCAGGGCCAGTGCTCTATCCACTGTGCCACCTAGCTGCCCCTCTCTCATTTTACAGATGAAAAAATTGACTTCTCCTAGCTCCCCAGGTTAAGTGAATTGTCCAAGCCCATATGGGTAATAGGCATAGTCTAAACTTAGTCCCAGGTTCTCTGACCTCATATCCAATATTCTGTTTAGCCCACCATGTTGTCTTCTATTTTGTATTAAAACAAAGCTATGCCCTCAGTAAAGTGTTTGCCTGGAATTTTTCAGTCTACGCTTCTGATACAGAAATTCCACCACTGATTCAGGGCAGCAACACTTCTATTAATTTTTAATCATGGAGAGTTGCTTAGCATACTGAGTGGCTGAATGACCGTGGTCATATAGTGAATACAAGTCAATCGGTGAGATATATATATATATACACATACACACACATACATATATATACATATGAATAGATGTATTGCACACATGTTCATATGTATATAAATATATATGCCTAGTTATTTTCCAGCTTGTCTCCCCCATTAGAATGTTAACTCCTTGAAGGCAGAGACAGTTTTTGTTTTTCTTTATATCATAGCCTTTAGCACCACATCTAATGTATAGTAAGCACTTAAAAATGATTTTTTTTACTGTCATTTTAAATTTTGTACATGTGATGTCAACTGTTTACAAGAAGATGTTTAATATTCAGACAAAAATTTCAAGCATACTTTGAAAAGTGAATGTTTTGAATACTTAGTTCCTTTGTATCTCAGGGTTCCTAACTGAAAACAAAAGTTTTCACCCACCTTGAGATCATTTTGAAAAAAATATTCTGTGAATTCGAAGTGTCCTGTAAATTGTTTTAATTTGCACATGTCTACTTGATTTCTCTTTAGTTAAATTAGCTATACAAGATTTTATTTAACTTAGAACATAGCCATGTAATGGCAAGGTTTATACCATAAAATACTGCAGTTATACTAAAAATAACTCTGAAACAATCCACTTAATCCCATCTTCATTAATCATTGTACAAGGTACTAATCTACTGAAAGTACATGATTAAAATAAAAATAAGCCACAGAACTAAAAATCTGGGTTCAGTTTGTCAATGAAAAAGTAAAATACAATGAAACTTGAGTTATCACTTTAGCTTCTGAAATTATATTTGCTGCAAATAGTTAAATAGAACTTCAAAAAATCTATCCTGTAGAGGGCAAAAATTGCATTGCCTCCATATCAGTTGGAAAGGTGAAAATCCTATACTGGTTCTATTTGTTGTCATTAACATTCTATGATCTTAGACTTTGTTTTTATGCTTTGCTTTGTATTTCCTAGAAAGCAGTCTCCTTTACTCTTGCCCCAAATTCTTAAAGCAGGCATGTATCACTTCCCCCAAGTTTCTCTCTTGTCCTTTCCCTTTAGAGATTCCTTCTAAGACAATCTCAGAATGAAAATATTATGTCATCAATCTAGAGACTTTAATAAGCACACTTGCCCAGCTTTTTTTTATTCTAAACTTAAAACACCAAAAAGCATTTCCATATGCTCAACAAAATACAAGATTCCTCTAGAAAACTGAAATCTCCATTTCATACTACCTACTTTTTTAAAGTATATAATTTCTAGACATAACTTTCAAAACTGTCCTGCTTATCTTCTTCCTTCTGGACTTTCTTCTGTTCTCTGTGCATTTTTAAAGGGATTTCAATAGATTTTTTTTCTTGGTATCACTATTGCTATGCCTTTCTCCCTCCCCCTATTAGAAATCAAAAGAAAGAAAAGAAAAAAATATCTTGTAACAAGTTAGCATAATCAAGCCAAATGAATCAGTGCTGGGGGCATGTCTATAGATATATGTTTCTTCATCTTGTGTCCATCACCTTTTTGTCAGGAGCTGGATATCATGCTTTGCTGTAAATCCTCCAGAGACCTGGTCGGTCACTGCATTCATCAAGTTCTCAAGTCTTTTTTTCCTTCTTAAGTTGTTTTTCTTTACAGTGTTGCTCTCTATGTATTATTGTTTTCCTGGTCCAGTTTACTTAACTGTGCATCAGTTCATACTACCCAGGATTCTCTGAAATAATTTCTTCCATTTTATTTTGGTGCAATTATATTCCAGTATATTCATATCTCACTATTTGTTCACACATTCCTCAGTAGTCTAGATGCAAGTTAAAGGACCCCTGTTGTATTATAGTTCTTTATTTTGTTTTTTCCTTTTATTTCTCCCTTCAGTATAGGAAATTTGTTTTACTTGTGGTTATTCCCTGCCTGATATTATTTTCCCTCTTAACCACTTCCCCAGCCTGTATCTCAGCTTTTTTCTTTGTCATGACTGATGTATTTCTGCACCAAACTCTGTGTGAGTGTGTGTGTGTGTGTGTGTGTGTTCATGTTGAAACTTCCTTTCTCCGTTACTGATAGGTGAGGTCCAGTGAGGTCCATTGTCCACTCCCAGTCCTGTTTGATTGTATCCTCTACTCACATATCCCAATTATGAAATAACAGGTTATACCCACTTCTTCCTCTTTTATACTTTACTGTTGTATATATACTATACTAGTATAGTCTGTACTAGTGTACTAATCCACTATACTAGTGTAGTCCTTTTAACCTTCCCTTCTCTTTCCATTCTTCAAGACTTCAAAATAGAATTGGTCCACCCCTGGGACTTCTGTTTTTTTCTTATTTAATTCCCTCAATACCCTTTGAAGACATTAAGGGACACCTTTTTCTCCCTCTAGTAGAATGCTAACTGTACATCATCATCTGTCTTCCACTTGCCCAAATGTATTTCATTTTTCTATGTTTCTCTTGACTCTTATGCTTATATTTCAAAGTTCTACTTAGCTCTGGTTTTTTCATCAAAAATATTTGAAAGTTCTCTAAAGGTCCACTTTTTTTCCCATGTAGGATTGTACTCAGTTTTGCAGATTAAATTATTCTTGGTTGTAAGACTATATCTTTTGCCTTTTGTAATACCGCATTCTAAGATCTACTTTTGTTTAATGTAGAAGCTGCTGGGTCTGTGGTCCCTTGGTACTTGAAATGCTTTTTCTATGTGTTGTCAGTATTTTTTTTCCTTTGACTTGTGAACTCCGTTTTGGCTGGTATTCATAGGATTTTCCTTTAGAGGGTTATTTCAGGAGATGGTCAGTGAATTCTTTCTATGTTCTTTTTGTCCTCTGGTTCAAACAGATCTGGTCAATTTTCATTTATTTTTCTTTGAAATATAGTATCTGTGCTTTTTATTCATTGGTCATGCTTTTCAGGGAGTTCATTGATTCTTATCTGTCCTTGACTTGTTTTATAGGTCAGTTTTTTTTAAAATATGTCATCTTCTATTTTTTCAGTCTTTTGATTTTGCTCTAATATTTCTTGCTGTCTCATGGAGTCATTGATTTCTGTTTTGTCTATTCTAGTTTTCAGGGAGTCTTATTTGATTGAGGTTCATTGTTTTCTGTTCCAAACTATTCTTCCAGTCTTTTTTTCCAGAGCTTTTATTTATTTTTTTAATCTCCTGCATCATTTCTTCTATATACTCATATATTTATGGAAAGCCTTTTTGCCCCCTTTGGGTTTTTGCTTCAAGTATTTATGAGTTTATTTGCCCCTTTTTGGAAATCTCTAGATCTATGATGATTTTTGATACTTGTCACTGTTTTGCTAATTTTTCAATTTGCCTCTCTTTCTAGCTTTGTTTTAGTTCCTGAATGATCCTAGGGCCACCTGCTGCACTTTTGGGTGGGGTGGTTGGCCCCTCTTGTTCTCACCTTGTGTCACCTGGTTTCTTATGCCAGCCTCTGTCTCCTGGGATTAGACCTCTCCACTCCTCCATGCAGATAATTCAGGTTCAGAGTTCTGGATCTGTAGGGCCATTTCTGATGTCTAAGGACAGTATTAGGAATTTAGAGCCTTGGTACTTGATTAGGAGTTTAGAGTCACTGCTGGCTGCTCACTGTCAGCTTCTACTTCCAAAGTCACCACTCTAGGGCTTTGGGGAATGGAGGTGTGGGGTGACTCCACTCTTGCTGCCTGTAGAAGTGTAGCCTTATAATGGACACCTTATAATAGGCTATGTATATCTGGTCATACTGGGAGGCTACCTTCTCCTGGTGTTGGCAAAGGCCTTGATGGCAACCCCATTTCCTATTGCCCTTGGGCTTCTGGCTGGGTAGTTTCTCATTAGATTTTTTAAAAATGTATTTTTTTTTTTAGTTCTAAATTCCCACCCACCCCTAACCCCTTGAGAAGGCTACCAATATATCAGATATACATGTGAAATCATGCAAAACATTTCCATATTAGCCATCTCATTGGATTCCTTGACAATTAGTCAATCTGGTGTGAACTTCGTGGTTTTGCTACAGTAGGTATGCAGAAGTTGGGTAGTCTACCTCCCATTTAAACACATATCTTGGCTGGAAGATCTCAGTAAATAAAAGTTTTCTTTAAAAGAAAAGGATCATAAGACAGAATCAGTGAAGCAAAAAAACAAAAACAAAAAAAAAAAAAAAACAAGAATCTACAGAAAGTTTAGCAAGAGATATGAAGAGCCTCCTTTCCAGAAGTCATGATTTCATAATGCTTGATTGCATGCCATGATTCCACCAGACTAACTCATTGAGGAGATAGCCCTGAACATCCTGTTCAACGTGGCTACAGTGGTATCTGATGTAGGAATGTCTGAGAAGAGAGGGGTGGTTTTTTGTTTATTGTTTAAAAGAAAAAAAGTAGTAGAGGGTAGGAAAAGGTTATTGCTTAGAGAATCTTTTCAGAGCACTATGCCTTTCAGGAGAAGGAGCAGAAAAAATGATGCCTGATCTCATTCCATCTCCTATCTTTCCTGGCTACCTTCAGATCTCAACTAAAATCCCACCTTCTACAAGAAGCCTTTCCCAATACCTCTTTTTAAAAAGATATGTTAATGTTTTCTGCTTCTTACATCACCATTGTATCCTTCCGCTTCCCTGAGAGCCATCCCATGTGACAAATAGTATTTTTTTAAGAGGAAAGAAAAAAGTCAACACAAATGATTAATAGAAGAAAGAAAAAAGTCAGCACAAATGATTGACACATTAAGAAAAGCTGAAAACATATGCAATGCACCTGTAGATCTCACGCCTACACGAAGGGGTAGGTTGGAGGATGTGTCTTCTCATATTTCTTCATTCAAGTCACACTTGATCTTTATAATTTTGTTACATTTACTTTTGGTTTGTTTTTGTTTTTTTTTAGTATGGTGTTCTTTCTCTTTACATTGTAGTTGCTGTGTGTATTGTTTTCTTGGCTCTGATTACTTCACTCTGAATCAGTTCATATAGATCTTTCTGTGCTTCCAAGCTTTCCATGCTTCTCTATTCATCATACACATAATTTTTATAGCATGAGAGTATTCCATTACATTCATGTACCACAATTTGTTTAGCCATTCCCCAGGTGATAGACATTCATGTTGTTTCTAGTTCTTACCTATCACAAAAAGTGCTTCTATAAATATTTCAGTATTTGGGGGCTTTTTTTTTTTAAGTCAATGTCTTCTTTGGCATATAATCCCAGTAATGGAGTCTCTGGTTCAAAGTGTATGGACATAATAGTCATTTTATTTCCATTACCAAATTGTTTTCTACCATTTCACAGCTCCACAAACAATATATTAACATTAACATTTATCTTCCCATAACCCCTCCAAAATTGACTTTCTGTTGTCATTTTTGCCAACTTGCAGGGTATAAAGTAAAACCTCAGAGTTATTTTGATTTATATTTATCTTAGTGATTTGGAGCATTTTTTCATGTGGCTTGAATATTTTGCACCAGCAGTTCAGAACCTGCTTTCTTTGGCACTGGCAATTCAGAGCTTTGCAACATTGGTGCTTCCAGGTTGCAGTCCCCAGCAGGCTTTTGTTCCTGAAGGCCAAATTGGCTTTTGAGGCCTGAGGAAATTCCCATAGACTGGAGTCAAGGTCTCTGTGGCACTGGAAGGGCTTCCCTCCCCAATTGGAAGAAAGGGGAACTGGAGTATAGGGATGAGTTTTGATGTAGGCCTGTGTCATGTCCCTGGGTCTGCTAGTGAAGTCTCACTGACAATAGCATGGGAAGTAGAATGAAGAGCAAGCACAGTGTCAGTTCCTGGTTTGGGATTGGTTTGTTTGTTTTTTAAACCTTTTGTATTCTAGCTTTCTTAGGGCATGGAAATAGCTAAAGTTGCTTTATCTTTCATACATAAGTTCTATTTTGGGGGAGGTTTGAGATGTAGGGATCAAAGACAGTGTCTGCCATCTTGTTGCTCATATGACTTAGAAGCCCCTAATCCATCTTAATTCTAGGGATTTCTCTGTTGATAGTTTCCTGTTTACCTTTTATATATTTTGTTTATATGTAGTTTTCATGTTGTGTCCCCATTAGATTATGAGTTCCTCATGGGCAGAAACTGGTTTGTTTTTGCTTTTTAATTCCCAGCACTTAGCATAGTGCCTGGCACATAGTAGGTGCTTAATGTTTATTGATTGACAGGATCATATGATTCCCTTTAAGTGAAGAGAAGGCTGCAAGTAAAGAGAAAGCTATACCCTACTGAGCTCCCACCTAACTCAAGTGGTTCTCAATCTGTCTTCATCTGGAAAAATGGCATTCTCCCATATCAGGCAAGACGTTTTTCCCCTGCTAATCAACAGCTGCATCATCATGCACCTGACTGCCCAGGTCAGGTTTCGTTCCTCCCATAAACCATGGCAATGTTAAGTCAGTGCCACCCTAGAAAGGTCTCTCTATTCCAATGTTTTCTGGGATCCAGTCTCCAGGAATACTTAATTGATAAAATGAGCTATTATGTCTTCCCCAGAACAAAGTTACTTGGACCTCAAAGTTCTTGTCCCTTCAAAGGGCTCTGGTGAAATAGTTCAACTTCCTCTCAACTGGTAGGATTCTTTTAGACTGGGTTAGTTCAGACATTTCAGGGATCAGCGGCCCAAGAGGTGACGTTATTGGATGGCACCGGTTGAGGGAAATAAAATCATCATGTTGGTAAATTTGTATTTACTTGGTTTGACTGAGTATTATTTCTGAGTCCCTGGATCAGGTTGAAGAAAAGTCTTTTTTAGCCCCTATGGAACAAAGGGGCAACTCCACACAAGTTTCTAAGGGGGCAAAGATTTCATATCATTCCCCTGATAATGGTTCTCAGGGAGGGAGAGTTTTTGGTGGGTGAGCTAGGCAGTACTGAGTTGATAACAGTACTGGGAGAGCCGTGGTATCCATTTAGATCCTCAGGTCAAGTTACATGGAAGGCTTATTAGCCTCTTGGCCAGTTTACTACAAATGACCTTGATAAATGATGAAGAACTGTTAATTGTGCCAGAAGTATCATCATCTGTACTGTGGCCCTGGTGTTTCCCAGGTATTACTGCTGCTCATTTTTCACTGCCTTGTATCACGACAAGGCATTATTATTTGTGTTATGTCCCTGATATTACTGAGGCTGCTTCAGATCATTAGTTCATCACCAGCTTGCATTAAGAGACCTACTATAAACTGTCAAGATGTGGCAACACCTAGAACACAAGCCAGGTTGTTGAGATCTAAGATTTAGTCCTTCCAAATGGGGGAAAAAAAGCCTTGGCTTTCTGGATTGTGTCCTCATCTTTTTTCTTCTTTTCTTTTTTCTTTATAGTGATTCTTCAAGGAAAATGAGGCTGCATTTCTTTTTTGTTTTCCCCTTAATACTGCTGATTGTCAGTAAACACTCTGAAAGCCTTTAAATGGTGAAAAGTCCCTCAGAAAATATTAGGACATCACCATCATGGAATGATACATGATAGGACCAAGGCTCAGTTTGCCCTAAAAAACAGCAAAGCTGTGTCCAGAATCACATTGGCCTTTGTTTGCTTTGAGTACTGTCCCTAACAAGCAGGAATACCAAAAAGTCAACATAATACAAGAAACAATAATATACACATATATATATATATTTAAAATAGGAAATAATCCTTTTGATAAGAAAGACAAATTCAAATAATTTATACCCTATTTTATAAAGAAATAATATGATGTTATGAGCCTTTAAGCAAAGGCTAGGTGACCACTTGTTAGGTGTGCTGTACAGAGGATATTTGTTCAGGCATGTATTGGAACAAATGGCTTCTGGGGTTCCTTCTAACTCTGAGATTCTGTGATTCTGGTATATTTGCTCTAAAATCTAATAAAAAATTTAAATATAGTAGAGGTGTGTTTGGTTCCATGCTAAGCTCTCTGGCCAAAGCAACGTCTGCTTTCTTAGAAGATGGCCTAGATTGAACCTGGCATGATGGAGCATGTCTGTAATCCCAGCTACCAGTAAGGAAGATGGTGACAGATATCAAGACCTTGGGGAATTTGGAGCTACATTGGGCTATGTAGATCAATTGTCCTCACTAATTTCTACATCAGTAGGGTAAGCCCCTAGGAGCAGAGAGGCCACTAGGTTGCCTAAGAAGGAGTAAATTTTTGCAGGTCAGAAATGGATTTGGCCAAAGCTCCTGTAGTATAAGTAGTAGCCTGAATCCGCCTGTGAATAGCCCCTGGACTTCTAGCCTGGGCCAGATAGGGAAACCCAGTATTTAAAATGTAAAGAAGATGGTTTAGGAAAAAAGAACAAATGAGAGCCCAATCAGGTAAAATAACAGTTACTTTCAAATGTTTATCTGTCCACAATTGAACTTTTTATCATTTAAAAGTCACATAGGGAAACAGTTCAATTCAATTTGAAATTCATACTCTATTCATAAGTAAAACATTTGGACAACCAGAACACTTGAAACTGTTTATTCAAGTCATTTTGTATAAACTTTGCAATCATAATATAGACATACAAGAAAAGAATATGAAAGTGCACTGAAGAATATGTTGCATCAGAATATTTTAAATAAAAGCCTTCAAATAAAATTATAAAGATTTTAAAGACAATTCTAAAGAAAGAAGGAGATACTAAAATCTTATAACATTGTAAAGGGACTTTTCACTGAGTGTTGCAGTTAAACATTAAATGCTCATTTCCCATTAACATGGAATCATATGGTTTACATTCAAGTTGAAATAACTCAGCACCATTTAAAACCTGAAGCACTATCTCTGGACATGTCTTAATTGCAAGTTGTAGCATAGAACAAGTCAGACCAATTTTGGAGGCTTTTGATTGAAACTTACTTTTTTGATTGGATAGATACAATTCTTCATAAAAAAAGAAAAAGTTTGACAGAAAGGAATTGAAAGTAAATTACATGCCAGCTGACATACACAATAAACTTTGGTACAAAATAAAAATGAAGCTGTTTTTTACTCCATATATATTTGATTTTGTCAGAGCCTTATTTTATATTTGTCAAATAACAGCCAGCAGCATTTTGAAAGGAGCTGTACCCTTTAAAGATTAGTGACATATGGTTAATCTCCTAGCTTCACACAGTTGTTTTCAATAGGTTACATTTCCTCTAAAATCTGAAATGTGGAATAACTTTAGAATAACTCTCAGATAAGTTTCCAAGGGAATTTTTTAAATGTATTTGAGACCATAGTCCTTTTAGTTTCACTTTTTGAAAACAATGGTTAGTAAAATGATCACATAATATATATTTTAATAAAACTCTTAATCAAAAATATAAAGACTTTTCTAAAAATATGTAAATCTTATTTTTGATGCATTACCTTAAAATAAAACATGTGATGGTAATGTTAGGGGAGTCTGGATCTTATTCACCAGCAAAGAAATTTTTAGTTCAGTTGTAAGATACATGAATTATCAGACCATCTGAAAGAACATATGATATGGAAAACTAGATGATTTGTAAAAGTGGTGAGTTTAAAAGCCTATTTTCCCCATGACCCTTTATAGTTGAAGCCAGACTTTTCAGAGTTCCTTTATTTTTGTGTCAACTTTGCCTTCTATTTATCTTTCAATTCATTTAGATCTTTATTGATTAATATCTGTTACCAGTGATCGATGTTGGTTTTATTTGAGGTTTGGTGATCACTCCTTGAAATTATTTCTTCAGGGCTCAAAAATGAAATTATAGGGGAAAGAGATGATATAGAATAAACAATCATTTGGGGCTCCCTTAAACAATGTAAATGGAATTTTGTTTAAAAAATCAAAATATTCGATATTAAATTAAAAATACAGCCATTTCTGAGATGTAGGAAACTTACAAATATTAGTAGCACATACTTGCATGACTTTTAAATGAAATTCATAGCACAAACTTTATCAAAACAGTCCCTCATCTGGAAAATAAAACTTTTGGAACAGGTGCCCGATAAGGTCCCGTTCAGCTCTTTAATCCTCTGAAAGGTTGTAATGAACACAAATGGTAGGAACATATTAGCTTGGTCATTTCGGCCTGTATCATTGCTACGTATTGTGATAAATTTTTCACATACATTGAATGTAGTAGGACATGAGGGCATCGTCAATAGAACATTTATGATTTTTATGTATCCAAAAACCAATCAAGGTTTTTAAAGGACAAGTGTGTGAAGAAGCAGAGGTGTATGGAGAAAAGGCCTAGATTTGAATTTATGTTCAAATCTTGACTTTGGGCAAATCACTCAACCTCTTTGGGTCCCAATTTCCTTATCTGTAAAATTATGTTTTAGTTATGGTTTTTATGGATGAAAATGCATCTATGCTCTCACTGACATTGACTAGATTCTCACAGATTCTTTTCAGCTCTAAATCATATGCTTCTAATAAAAAGATATGTATCTTTAAATGCCAGTCTGGCTCAGTAATAATACTGACAGTAGTTCAAAAATAAGTGTCTTAAGATCATCTGTACTTGAAAAGATCATAATTAAAGAAATAATTCCATAGCCCAGATACAGATTCTTCAAAAGCTTTCTGACTATTTCAATGTCACAGTATATTACTAAACATTGGTAAATATTGCATTTGGAGGGCATGATACATACTGTAAACTATGTATTTACCTATGATTGGACCTTTTATAGGGCCATGTACACAACAGGTGCCTAGTAATTATCAATGATTGTACCTTTTTGTTTTATAAACCATGGAGATGTAAATCCACTTTTCTATGTGACGTTTTGTGGAAATATTTAAAAGCATATCATAATTTAGGTTTGTTTGATATTGTTTAATTTATGATAATTTCTACTTAAGCACCACTAACTTTAAAATAGTTTTATTTCAAGTGTAGACAACTCATACTGCATCTTCTGCTTTTCAGGAAAAACAGAAGCTATCCAAATTCTGTTGTGGCAAATTATTTCACAGTTTAAAAGTAATATCACAGCTGTCTTATTATACAGTACAGCCTGTTACTTTACAGAAAATATCTTTTTTCCTGTGTCCCCTTTCTTATGCTAATAATTAAAGCCATGTACTAACTTGGGCTAAACTTTTCAAAAAAAAATTAATGATTAGCTCCTTACTGACCTAATTTGATGATTCCTTATTATATAGCCATAGTAAGTCATATATCCTGTATAATATTTAAAATATTTTAATTATAGTTTTATATACTTCATTGGATCTGTGATCTTATTGATATGAATAATCTCTTCAACAATAAAATATGCTAATGATTCTCATGTAAAAAATATCAAGTATGAAAGGTAAAAAAATATATTGGGAACAACAAAGGTATTTTCCATTCATTTAAAAAAGATGTTCAATATGCAGTAATACTTGGGCTACCTACTTTTTTGTTGTGACCTAAAGAGATGGTAAGTGTTGGTAATACTTTATTTAAATCTTACTATTAGTTTGAAAATTACCCATGCTATAAGAATTGTATCTTACTTGGATGGTAGCCTATTCATACCGTCCCCTGACTTGTCTTTTTAAGAATGTAATTTTGAATATCTCTAGCCATAGACAAGGTCAAAGAAATGGACAAGGCATCATAAAAAATGTTAGACTTGGATTGTGTGATTCAATTCCTTAATTCATTTGAAAACTAGACCTGATTTATGTCAGAATTGAGTTAAGTATTTGGAAGAAAGAAAAGGGTTTATCTACTAATGTTAAAAATGTAAACATAAATTTTTATATAGGAATGTAACTATCTTAATACATACATTGACATTTCTCTGCTATATATTAATATTTCTTGAAATCAATAATGTGTATTCTTTCCTCAGCACCAATATTTCCATATTTATTTGTAGGAGTAATGATAGGATTAACATTTCCAAATTAATTTTTGCTAGTATTTACAAATTGGTCATTATTATATTTTGTAACTTAGCACATCAAAAATTTTTGAGCACAGAACAGTTTCAGCTCATTCACTAATAGCTCAATGAAACAAGTATTTTGTTGGCTTTCACTCCCAATTCCCAGTGCACCACATGGTAAGTTTCTTTGAAATAGCAAATGATCTTAACTATGGAATTTGAAATGCTTTGCGTAATTCACCACAACTATATCATCAATATAAATGAAAATATTCCCAATCTCAAAATCCAGTTATGTTTTGTTATTAAACAGTCCAAATGATAATTCCTTTTGTGTTTTCTGTGCTCTTTCCCAAACATTTACATCCTACTGAAGTTAATCTAGCTTGCTTTTCTCTTCTTTTCTTTTTTGTTTTTCAGTTCAAAACATCAGGCACTGGTTCATCCACTTTTTTATTTTACTTTTTTTCGTCTCTCAGTACCTAAATAAAAAGAGAGAGGGGGGAAAAGAAAAGTTGGTTTACGTGGTACATTCTGCAGAAATTCAACAGTCATTAAAATTTTCCTATTCTGCTCTTCCTGACATTAGGCACAAGATATAGAAGCAATTTCCTTCTCCCAAATAACAACTGTATGCTTAAGGTGCTTAGTAAATGATCACTAATGATTGATTGAGAAAAGTGGTTATGTCTGATGAGTGCACTTTCAACTTCTAAATGTTAAAACCTATGAAAAATGTATAGAATTGTATAAGTTGGAAAAGAAGTAGCCAGGTGGTGCAGTGGATAGAGTACTGGGCCTGGAGTCAGAAAGATTCCTCTTCCTTTGTTGAAATCCAGCCTCAGACACTTACTAGCTGTATGACCCTCGGCAAGTCATTTAACCCTGTTTGTTCCAGTTTCCTCATATGTAAAATGAGCTGGAGAAGGAAATGTCAAACCACTCCAGTATCTTTGCCAAGAAAATCCTAGAAGGGGTCATGATGAGTCAGACATGACTGAAAAATGACTACACTACTAAAAAGGAAAACTGGAGGTGTTGAGTAGACAAATTCACACTGTAAGATGTGAAGAATCACAATCGTGCCAATAATTATGATTATACTCTGTAAAAGACTGCAAAATATTACAATCACATTGGTAAATTAATTACTATTATGAATAGAATTTGAGGTGAAAGTCATGGTCATGGGTTGAATATGTGAAATAAGAATGTCATTGAATCCAAACTATAAGATATCAATTTTCTAACACTAAATTTTATCCAGGGATGAGAAATTAACATTGAATAATAGAATTTTAGATCAAGAAGGTTTGTTGGGGTCTTCTATTCCAATGACCTCATTTTATTGATGAGAGGCAGCCTGGTGTCATGGATAGAAAGCTGACCTTAGAGTCAGGATGACCTCAATTCAAGGCCCACCACTGGTACATATGGCTGTATGAACAAAGAGGTTTTCTCTACCAATGAAATCACAGTACAGACCAAAAAAAAAAATAATACTTTTCCCCTCTTTTAGTCCACATATACAGTACTGAAGTTCTGGAAAATTATTTCAGATTAAAATATCATATTAGGATTTTATTTTTTTCTAGACACAAATTACCAACCAACATGGCCTAATGGCCATACATACTGAGTAAATACTGAAAATATCTCCTTAAATGTTAATTTCATTTATTAAATTTTGGAAATTGTTCTCTCAAAAAAGACACCCACAAAAGTTGCATCCAGGGATAAGAATTTAATATAGAGTAATAGCATTTTAGATCAGAAAGGGACCTTAGTGATTTTTCTAGTCTGGTCCATGTCCTCATTTTATAGATGAGGAAATTGAGGTGCAAAACATTGTGACTTGCCCCTTCAGCTTCTATACAAGTTGAATTTTGCCTAAGTATTTACATGGAAAGTTCCATTCATGTATTATCACTAGCTGTGTGACCCTGAGCAAGTCACTTAATCTCTGTTTCCCTTAGTTTCTTGATCTGTAAAATGGGGATAATAATAGCACCAACCTTACAGAGTTGTTGTGAGAATCAAATGAGATAATAAATGTAAAGCGCTTAGCATGGTGCCTGGCACATAGTAAGCACTATATAAATGTTAGCTAGTAATAGGAGGAGGAGGAAGAGTAGATACTGCTACAGAAAAGTAAGTCTAATATGTACAAGATATATTGTCACCAACATTTACAGAAATTAAATTCAACTATTTCATTTAGCCACATTTATTATTTTCATTAAAGAAAACCTCAGGTTAATGCTGTTTTTTTCCTGGGTATCAATCAATAAAGTTAGTAGAATATACTTGTAGCTCGCCTTTTCAACACTATCCCAATTTCTGTAAAATGGTTCATCTACTGCTATTGCTCCACTAAACCAAGTTAATAGTGGCATAAAATCTATGGACAGGAATCTTTCTTCTCTAGGATTCTCCCAGCTAGAAATTCTTATTACCCAATATTTAGACATTTTGCCAGTATATATGACATGGAGGCACTTGCAATGCCAGGGAGCATCTTCCTGAGTTATGTTTAATATAATTTCAAGTATTAAGTGTGTTATATGATATTGCAAATGTGAGAGCCTTATATTTAATAAAAAACATCTCATTCCATAACCATACCTGATAACAGTTATTATATTTTATAAAACCTGTGGTCATGAAATCCAATTATGTGAAATTTTGGTTCTAAGCAGAGAAATGAAAACTCTTTGCACACTCATCATTTTGCACAGCCACCCTTACTATCAGTGCAAAAAAAATGGGCCTTAATTATGTAATAATCCTGATTTTGTAACATTTTCTATACTCACAGTTTAAGTTTAGGGGGAGAGAGATACACTTACAGTGACTAAAATATTAGTAATGTCATGATAGACCAGGAAATAACCATATTTGTGAAGAAAATAAAAAAGAGAAGGAACTTACGGTGAAATTGTACAACCAGAGGCATACGCATGATGTCCTGTGTATCGAATGTCACAGCGTACAATATTGTTTGAGTAATCAGACTCAGGCACCAAATAGCTGGGATTTACACTGACCTAATAGAAGTAAATAATATTTATTTATCAGATGTCATTATTATATACAAGTCAGCTGTTTTTTGTTTCCATGTAGGCTAAAACAAGAGGAAATCGTCTTAAATTAAAGCTTGAGCAGCTTAAGTTAGATGGGTTTGTTAAACTTTGAATGAATTACAAAGAAAAATTATACAAGCAAGACGTTTTCTCATCTGTCTGGGTTGGTTTAGATGCGGTCTCAAATGACTCCTCTAAATCAAGTAAAGTCTTATGATGATTTAATATCTGACTCCATACATGTTCACAGAGGCTTGCAATCTAAATACATTTTCAGATTTCACTACCTTCAGAATGTAGTTTCCAGGTTTTACATCTGTAATATCAATCCACTGACAATCTATATCTGCATTATAGGTATCATAGCACCCAGGGCTCAGTCCCTAAAAAAAATGAGAATAGAATGTTATTAGAGTAGTCTAAGGGATATAATCATGTGACACAAAATTTTGTAATAATAGAATTCTGGCAGCAAACTAAATCTTAATAACTAAACACCAAACCAAGGTTAGGTTACTGTTCCAATGTGGGGAAAAACAAAAGTCCACACAACTTAGAACTCTGACACTTCCCACTTAAAAACAAAAGACTCAGATTGACAAACATATCTCATCTGGCTTCTCAGAGTTTCCTGAGTCAACCAAGAAAGTTATAATGTAAAACAATAAAAGCAAACTCACTCCAAAGGTTCTAAAATGTAACTAATCACTAAAATAAAAGTGTTTGATGGGAAACCCCTCTCTGCAGAGTAGAATGTTCATGAAGAGAATGACAATAGACCATGGCCAGAACATTATCATATGATGACACGAAGTGACCCTCAGTACAACAGGGGATGTAGGGATGCTATCGGTATACATTAAAGCACAGCTTCAAGCACAGCTTCAGACTCTTGGCCAGCTTATATGGGCACAAGAAATGAAGCAGTTTATTTTAAGTAATAGGACTCTACAGGGCATGGGACAAAGAGAGAGAACAACAAACAGCCCCAGGCTCTACAGAAGACACAATTAGATGTCACCTGAAAGATATTTTGGAATTGTGCACAATGTAGAATGAATTCCAGGTCACCTTTTATTCATCTGTGCACAGAGATAATATAGTACATATACACCTGCTTATAGATATGCAGCTTATTCTTCTGGGGAACAAACGTTGAAACAATACATGGACTTTAATATATATTCTCTCTCTTTATTTGCTGTGATGTTGTGAGTTCAGAAAAAGATATAACACAAATTTACATCCCTAAGAAGTTGCCTACTCTAGTACATAGATTCACTTTGCAAGATCCCAGCTGCTGATCAGCTTTGGACTGAATTATGTTGATTTACTTTTTTTCCTGCCAAAATTCAGGCTGGAGTGAAATTATATTGTCCACTTACAAACTGGGGCTCCTTATGGAAACACTGACACAGCTTTAACTATGGAAGCACACATTTTCCAACTATAAAACATATGCAAACTGCTTAATTCAGCACTATTTTTTAAAAAACAGTCCCAGATTTCTGCATCTGACATCAATTATCTTTGAAATTTAAAATGTGTACACATGTATGCATGGGAGAGTAACTATACCCTTCTCTTCTTAGATGTATCATTGAAAAGGCAGACTTTTTGGAAAGAACCTTATAAGGAGCTTGCTTTCCCTTTTCCCCTTCAGTTACCATTTTCAACCACCATCATATTCAACCACCGTAATAATGTATTAGCAAGGTGAAGGGGAAAGGTGGTTTTAAATAAATGTGCAAAGTTTGGATGACATTTAAATAATTTAGCAAATTGGCTAAACAATATAGAAAAAAATGTCCCCACACCAATCCACATTACCCACCAATTCAAGAAACTGTATTAAAAGACTATACTGACTCTTACAGTCCTAATTATGATATATGAAGTAGCTCCCATAAAGGATAACGATTATATATACAAACATATACATACATACACACACAGAGGAAATGGAAATGAATGAACTCGCTGTCTCTGTCTCTGTCTTTCTGTCTCTTTGTCTCTCTCCATAGTAATAATGGAAATGAATGAATATACTTGCTTTTTACTACATATATGTCTATATATATCATATATATGTCATATATGTCTATATCATCTGCATCAATATGAAAAGCAAGTCCTTCATTTCCATTTTCCCTGTATTTTTTTACTTTGACAAGAATTTATTATTATTAAATGAAGTAACTCGAAGAAGAAAAATTGCAAGAATAAAAATAGAGATGTCATTTCTTTCTGAGACCAGTAAGCTTGGGGTGTAGGAAGAAATGTCAACTTACTTGTGTGTGTGCTGTACAGGCATATCGTCTGTAGTATCCATAATCACAGGAAGTATCCTCAAGGCAAAAACTTGCTTTATGGCCTTCAGCCACTCTGCTCTGGGTACTGGCATCAAGTAAGTCATAGTGGCTGAATTCATCCATGCTGTGGTAATGTCTGATAGTCCATTCAACAAAGGCATATTAGTTAATTAAAAACTGGATTATACATGAAACAATTCATTCATAGCAACCTAATATCATAGAATGTCTGTCTTCTATAAGACCTTGATCATTGGACCAAAATCTCTTTTCACATTAAAATTGTGATTATATATTTTTAAGGATGAAAAAATATACTAGATTTATTTCTTATTCCATGTATAAAGACAACCATCTGGGGAAATGAATGTTAATACTTTTACTTCTGGAAGGAGGCTTATGATTTTGGTTAATGTTTTTGTATTACATTAAGTTTCTTCATAATAAATAAGTTCTGAATTATTCACTTTTAAGTGGAAGTAGCTGATACTTGACCTTTGGAATAGGTTCATAAATTTAGATCCAGAAGAGAGGTCATCTAATCCAACTTACTCCTTTTCAGGTAAGGAAACTGAGGGCCAGAAGAATGAAGTGACTTTCCCAAAGTCACACAGGTGGTAAGCAGCACAGCTGTTTTTGAAACACAGGTCTTCTGACTCCAAACCCAGTACCTCTTCCATTTTACTGTCTGGATGCTGCTGTCTTTTCTTTCAAAGAGCACTGACTAATATTTCCTTTTGACAAGAATGTTGGTGACAGTTTAAAGTTTTGTTTGTTTTGTTTTTAAACATAACACTTCTGTAGCCAAACTTACTAGTATCTGATTTTCTACAGGAGAGGTTTTAATTCCTAAACTGACAGAAAAGAGGATGATATTAAGCCATCAGCTATCAACAGGCTAAGAGGGATCTCTTGCAAGTAATCTGTAAATTGGAAATTAAGTTTTTATGTTACCCTTTTTGCCAGCATTTAAATGAAGGGTGAGATAAGGAATTTACCCAATGTTTTCCTTATTGCCATCATCACCATGAAAGTAAATACTTTCTCACATTACAGGAACAGAAATCAAGTTGACTTTTACAAATTAAAGGAGTAGACATTTAAAATGGTAATCAAGTTCAAACAGGGATGGCTGGAAGGGAGAACAAAGAAAACATGCTCGGAAAAATAAAAATGAGGAATAAATGATTATTCACAATGGCATCCAAAAAAAATTGAGTATCCAAGTGGGCCACAAAGTAAGCACGATGTGGAATACTTGTTAAATGACTAGGTAACGTCAAGAAACTGTAAGGCAATCTTCCCTTTAGGCTCAATACTTAGCTTCAGATGCATAACAGAGAGAAAATTTAGAGAGGCAGAAGATATGGCAGTATCTTCAAGTTTAAAATTGGAAGGATGGCATGATTTGAGTTGGCAGTGGAGCAGACTATTATTTTCTGTTTTCCTGGAAATACTTTTGTGAAATTAAGGAGACTAAAAACTGTTTACAAGATATCTATGCATTTTTGGTTCAGACTTATGATTTCATTGGTTCAGAGAACTCTCAATGTGGAAACTCTATCAATGCTGGTCTCAGCAACTGTTCTGCAACTTATAGCCTTAGAAAGTTGCCTGGGACCCTCTTGTGTCAAATGATTTGCACATGGTTAGTCAAATAGATAAATAAAGATATATGCATATATGTGTGTGTGTATACATGCATACACACATGCATATATAAATAAATATATATAGATATGTATTGTGTATACATATGTGCATATCTATCTATTATAAGACTAAAGTCTTCTGGAGTGCAAAGTCAGCTCTCTATCCACTATTTCATCTTGGCTACTTATGAGTATTTTATTGAATACTTGTACCTTTTAATTCATTAATAAGGAGAAGAAAGGGAAAATGTTTTATCTCCCATCAGTATTAAAATACAGCATAAAGTTTTATGACAGATGGCCAATGGCCATTTTGCTGTAGTTGGAGAAGGAGAAGGAGAAGGAGAAGGAAGGGAATCTATTTTTGTGGAATAAATTTGGTATCTAACCTTTCCATTAAAAAAATGGAACTTCATTGTAACTTCCCAAGTAATTAAGAAACTTTTGAACCAGATATTAAGCAACTGCTTTCTCTCTCAAGTATGGAAAGAACACAAAGAAGATTTTAAATTACTGAAAAATACTGGGTGAAGGTAAGAAAGCATCATCCGTCATATTAGTAAGTTGAAGCATATCTGTCATGACATGTACCAAGGTGAAAACTGAGAAGGAAAGATTTAAGATACTATTCAATGATCAGCACACTCACTGGTGACAGCTGTGCCACTCCCATGAATATCTTGGTCTGCTTGGTAAAAAATCTGACGTCCCTTGGTTTTTCACTCGTTGGGGAAATCTTAGCAGCACTCGGTTATCATAATCTCTGACATCTGACCTGTATGCTGAACTGCAGTTGTGGAAAAAAATAGTCATAATATAGTTATAGTGATTTCCTGCTCACCCCTCTCCCTTCCCTTCTCATAGGGAAATAAATATATGGCACTTAAAAGCCAGATAGATAAAAGGGCAACCATTACCCCCAAATTTTGTGTGTAATATACAGTCAATTAAAAAAATAAAATCAATGAATGAAGAAATTATCCCAAAATCACAGGTAAAAGAGGAATCTATCAATATTTTTCAGGGAACCCCAGTCCACCAAGGCAGATCTAGATGGTAACACCTCTATGATTTAGTAGATAAGTCTTGGGAAATTATCCAGGGCAAAGAGGTCACGCATCTGCTAAGAGTCAAAAGTCAGGATTAGAATCCCATTTTTCCTGATGCTAAGTCTATCACTAACCCATGCTACTTCTCAGTATTGGATAAATAAATGCTTAATAAAGGCTCCCATTTATGTGATGTATTATTGTTTATGAAACAATTACCACAAGAACTCTACGAAGTAGGTAGGGCAAGTATTATAATTATTGAGGTTCAGATAAGTTCTTGCCAGTGGTCACAAAACTAGCAAGTGCCACATCTAGGACTCAAGTGCAGGTATTTAGATACTGGGTCTAAGTCTGTCATTAAAATAAGGTTCAAATTATACAGCTAGTTAATAAAGTAAATACTATTTAAATCTGTTCGGTCCATGAGAAAGCACTACAGTCACACAATATTGTAAAAGACACTGCAGTACTGCTGGAGGCTCATCTCTTTTTCCTTTCCTTCCTTTGGTAGAAGCAAGAAGTACCAGCAGAAAGGCCAAAATCAGCCAAAGCAAAAGAATAAACAAACTTAAGAGGTATTGGGCCCAGCATCCCCAAATACTGACAACTACCATGATTAGTAAATAGAGAGATAGTGTGGAGCACTGAACAGAGAAATTTCCTCCAGTCTGAAAGACTAGGCAGGTGGGGACGCTATGGCCTAGAGGCCACATGTGACCCTCTAGGTCCTCCAGAGCGGCCCTTAGAGTGAATCCAAACTTCCCAAGGATTTGTTCTGTGAAGTTTGGATTCAGTCAAAGAGTCGAACTTGAGGACCTAGAAGGCCACATGTGGCCTCCAGGCTGCAGGTTCCCCACCCCTGGACTAGGGTTTAAATGGAACCTCTGACATATACTGGCTGTGGGACCCTGGGTAAATCACAACCTCACAGTAGCTCTGGGTACTTTCCTGCTTAGAAGAGGAAGTTCTTCTCCAGGACCTTCTTTTATTTGTGTAATAAAATTACATATTCAGTAAAAATAAGTATTATGGGGTATATAACATAACTGAAATATTTAGTTTTTATGTGCAAATGTATTCTAAGTTTAACTTCATTTCTATCCTTTTTTTGAAATACAAAAAAAAAAAAATGGTTGCACTACGCTGGTTGAAAAGGCACATTTTTAAGCCTCTTAAGGCTTGCCCTACTTTGCAGAGTTATAACTCCAGATACATTTTTTGGGTTAGTCTTGGAGTATGCTACCATTCTCTGAAATGCCAAGGAATTTCTTCTTAATGTTAACTTTTTTTTTTTTTTTGGGTGGCACCTCCTAAAGCATCTAGGGCTCCCTCTATTGGCTGTTCAGCAGCAAAACCTAACAAACCCTGCTCACCAAGTTAAGGGTCCTTATTCTAAAGCTGTTGAAAAAGAAAAGCTTCAAGGCTTGTTGAAGTAAAACCAGAACATGTTAATTACAGCTACGACCAAAAGAGGAAAAAAACAATCTTTGCCAAGTGAATGAGACCACAGTAGCAAACATACTTTTCAGTCTTCTAAGAGGTCATTAACATGCTCTATAATTACGTTTTGGGGTTTTTTTTGGGGGGGGAGGGTCAAATTATAGATGTTTTATTCAATTTTACTGGGAATGGCTGCTTCCCATAGTAGTGTGTGGGCTCTTTTATCAGGTCAAGGACAATTTCTTTTTCTTTAATCATGTCAACAAGACCCCATTGCTTTTGACTCCAAAGATCCTGGAGGAAGTAAACAGACAGTCTTAATCCAAGCCACACTCTTCCTCTTCTGCACAATAGTTGGAGAGATCAAGAGCAAGGGCCCACCAAAAAAGCACTCTCTTCGGTCTCATCATCCCCAGCTTGTCCTGGCTTCTTCACTTCCCATCTCCCACCTCTCCAGGACCCCAGCTGCTACAGGCAACACTCCGGGAGGAGAGAAGCAGAGCAGAGAGGCAGAGAGCCCGCATTAGGGTCAGTTGAAGACCCCAGCCCCTACCTGGCAAGGCAGTTTTCCTCCGCAGCACATCTCAAGTTGTACATGGACGTCCTCTGCACGTACGTGGACGCCTGAATGTAGTAGGGATCTGGCACCAGGTCTGGGAGACCTGCAAGTCGGCCAAGAATAATCAGAAATCCACCACCACCTTGAAACCCTGTTACTAACCTCGGCTTCCTGTCTAGCCTTACTACCCATTCTTTTCTCCAAACTCTTCCTCCCTGAACTGGATCCTTTCCACTAACACCCTTGCTTGTATTGAGACTAGGTAGAAGGAGGGATGGAAGCAGGAGAAAAGAAGACAAATAATGGGGGAATTTTTGCGAGTGATTATGTGGCAGTCTTTTGTGATGGTCAGGAAGTCTTATAGGAACGGGTGCGGCGTCCTGGCTGAGTCGGGTCTTTAGGCTTCCCTCGAGAAGAGCAAGGTGGGCTGTTTTTGCCGGGGCAGGGGCGGGGAGGAGGGAGATATCTCGAATTTTTTGCTTGTCGGCTTATTTGTGATTGTCACTTACCATACTGGAAGTATCCAGTCCCATAGCCAGGTCTGTACCTGCTTCCTGGACGTGGTCTCTCGTAAGTGTCATAGTAGTTGTAATAGGGATTGTCGTCTGAGTACTTGTAGGGGTTGTAGGGGTCATCGCCCACCATGCCATCCACTCGGCTGGGACCTCTCAGGTTGCTTAGGGTGGGGCGGCTACCCTCAGGGGTTTGGTTGCTGTCCTGGGCCGCAGGGCTGGAGCCCCGCGTTCGGCCCCCGGGGCTTCTGCTAGTGGTGGCAGTGTTAGCGGGGGAGGTGGACGCCGACGGTCCGCCCTGGTGCCGTTGCCCAGACGGCTGATAACCAGCCTGGAACCAGTGCCGTGCCGCCGGCTGTCTCCTGCTGTTCGTGCTGTCGTGGACCGGAGCGCCTACAGACGGCAGCGGGCGAGAGCGCGGAGAAGTGCTGTTGTTTCTGAGCAGCAGGACCGGAGACTGGCGAAGCGAGGAGGAGGCTGAGGAGGGGGCGGAGGAGCCAGCGGCCGAGTCCCTCCGGCGCGGAGGCTGGTACTCAGAGCCCAGGCTCAGAAGGCTGAACACCTGCCCATTGTTCTCCCACTGAATCCTTTGCCTCCATACGGCTGGGGGAGGAGGGTCTCGTCGGGGCTGCTGGCAGGCCACTTGCAAAATGTAGCCCAAGTGTACGCACAGATGAAACCGAACAAGGATAACTGCGGATGAAGGGAAATGCATCTCTTTCTCTCTCCTTTAATCTCCACAGACACGAAAAGGCTTGCTTAAAGAAATAAAAACAGGGAGGGGAAAAAAAATCACTTGTGAGGGAAGGAAAAACCGTCTACCGACGTCTTTCAACAGCTACCTAAGGAGCACCAAGGATAGAGTATAGACTGTAAAAAATAAAACAGACAACGCGGATGTGGCGTCTTACCCGTTCCCCCCCCTTTCCCAGTGTTTATAGAAGAATGATGGGGAGAAGAGCAGAAGCAATAGCGGGTGGGCAGCCTCTCATCGTAGTCGTCCTGCTTTTGCTGGTGTCTGGAGTGAAAGAAGGAGGAGGAGGGATGCGAGATTTTAAACTTTCTGGCACATTTGCAAAGTTACACAAGCGTTTCTTGGCAGGGCTGCTCCTATGCTATTTGTTCACGTAATGCGATTGGAAACGTGCAAGTCTGACAGTTCCTCACATCTGCCCCCTCCCTCCTAACCACCTCCCCCCAAGACACGTTGCACATAGAGAGATTTCTTTAAGGGGAAAGAACAAAAAAAGAATACGTATCCAGCGAGAGACACACGCGACCCACATCTTAATCTTGGGCGAACATGCAGGAATTTCAGTGGACTCAGACACACTCAAGCAGCCAGACCATGAGAGTGTGCCAAAGTATGCAGAGGGAAAAATGCTATTAGGTCATCAAACACAGGAAAGACTGGAAAGGGGGAGGTAGGAAGACTTAGACTTGATGGGAGTGGAGGGAACATGTTTTGGGGAAAATATTCTGGCTAAGAATTCCCTGTTCAGGAGGGGGAACAAAGCATATTTCCCAATACACTCTCAGTTATGGGAAATCCTCTCATCCTGTAAACTCTGAGCTATCAAGTTTTGTTTTTCTGTGTGTAGGTAACATGAGAAATGGGTTACAAATTCATCTCCTGCAGTGAAATTTCTAAGTGAATTTTCACATGGGAGAAGGACAGTTGACTCTGAAGTCCATAACCAGAATAAATAAACCCATCTCCCTTATTCAAAAACTAAACCCAGAGGTCTGCTTTTATTGGAATGCTAAAAATTATCTTTCATCTTGACAGTGCGTTTTAAGAAGAGGTTGTTAAACAGGGATTGTTCAGAATTCGGCTGTAAATTAACGTCTGAACTGAGATTCCCTTCCCTACCCCCTCCTTCTATATAGGGGAGAAGGATTTTGTTTGGTTTATTTTCTGTGAGTATTTATTAAATGTTCAATGCCACTAATATATCAATGACAAATAATAGGAGACATCAAGATTTCTGTCTGAAAAGCCTCCAAACCAAACAAGATTTTCCCAAGGATTGGGAGTGTCCTTAGTGGGAAGGAGAATGGGAAGAAGGGTCAGTAATTCTGACTGGAATTAGTTGGCAAATGGAATATGCCTGCTCACATGTCACTTTTATATTTTAGCAGTGCTAAAAACTTTTCAAAAGAAAAATGACACTAAAAGGTGAATACTTGTAAAGTATTGATCAAAATAAGATTTTTAAAATAACTCATTTTATTGGTGCCTTTTTGTTTGTATATCACACATTCATTTCTGAATGTAACTCAATTCTGTGTGCTCCCTAGTGAGCCATTGCTTATAACAAAGATTTTTAAAAGAAAGAGGAAGAAAATTTGTTTTATTTTATTTTATTTTAACAAAACAGTTATGGTTTCCCACTTCAAAGAAGGAAGGTATGTTTTCTTAATTTTTCTGTGGTCGGGCTTGGTCATTGTCCTTCCATGTCCTTTAGGGTTTTTTGGTGGTGGTTGTTCTTTTCAGTTACACTGTGAAGACTGGGCTAGTTTTTTTTTTCACCCTAAAAGGTAATGAAACCACTCTCCATATTTAATTGATCCAACAATTCTCTATTACATGGCTCCCGGGTCACTAGGTACAAAAACAGATCCTTGGGCTTCATACACGCTTCTCTCCCTGAAGGTGACCATGAAAAATATGGAATCAAAGAAACCGTGTCCAACTCAGTCAATTCTGTATCCTTACTGAGCAGCTTTTCTGTGCTAAAGCTCCTTTTGTTAACTGTCAGATGTTCTACAAAGTCTCATTTTGTTCCAAACCTGAATTAGTCTGAGTTGGGCCTGACCTAGAAAAATTTTCATATCATCATTTATATTATTTTCTTAGTTCTGCTTATTTCACTTTGTACCAGTTCATATAAGTCTTCTAATGCTTTTCTTGATTCTTCATATTTATAGTTTCTTTATAACATATTCATATTCTATTTTATGTTATCACAATTTATCTCTAATTAATTGCTACCAAAAAGAAGTATATAGATATTTGGGGTCATATTGAGTTGGGGCTAGGTTCTGTTGGACTTTAAATGCTAAAAAGAGGAGAGAAGTGATGAGGGCTTCAGAGTAGTGACTGTGAAAGGTGAGAAGGAATAGATTTCTTAAAATGCTGGGAAGATAGAAACTACAAGCTGTCAACTTTTTGGATATGTAGGATGAGTGAAGGTAATAGTTTGGGTCCAGCATATATTTTCAGATTTATTTCTCCTCACTCCCCTGTCACAACTTATCTTCTTCATTTAACATAGCTTCTTCTTAATTCTAGACAATCAACAAAATAATAAATAAAGCCCTGATTTGTAGTATTTGACAATTTCAGAGATGTAAATACACATTGAACATTGAACTATCTGTTTTTGGCAGACTCTAGCACATCTCTGGTTGTATACTCTCCAGAATATAATCTTCCTGAGGTCATGTAATTTTTGCCTTCTCCTCCTTCTCTTTCCTCTTCTTCTTCTTCTTTTTCTTCTTCTTCTTCTTCTTCTTCTTCTTCTTCTTCTTCTTCTTCTT
>NW_020954585.1:32772412-32796984 GCF_900497805.2 Vombatus ursinus
CTTCTTCTTCTTCTTCTTCTTCTTCTTCTTCTTCTTCTTCTTCTTCTCCTTCTCCTTCTCCTTCTTCTCCTTCTCCTTCTCCTTCTCCTTCTCCTTCTCCTTCTCCTTCTCCTTCTCCTTCTCCTCCTCCTTCTCCTTCTCCTCCTCCTCCTCCTCCTCCTCCTCCTCCTCCTCCTCCTGCTTCTCCTCCTCCTTCTCCTTCTCCTCCTCCTCCTCCTCCTCCTCCTCCTCCTCCTCCTTCTTCTTCTTCTTCTTCTTCTTCTTCTCCTTCTCCTTCTTCTCCTCCTCCTCCTCTTCCTCCGTCTTCTTCTTCCTCCTCCTTCTCCTCATCCTCCATAGTACAGAGCCTTGATATAGCAGGTGATTCATAAATTCAACTTGAATTTATTTGAATTGATTAGAACTAATGGGCTTGCTTGAGACAAAGTGGGCCAATTAAGTTTACCATGTTCCATTGCTATCCAGAAAATTTGTGTCCTTGAGCACAATGGGGATCAGATAGAACAGCAGATTGTCACAATCCTTATTTGGCTCAAAGAGCATGTCCTAATAAAACTGAATCAGTGTTGTTAGTCATCTTTGTATAAAGACAATTTCTATTCTGCGATTTTTCCTTAAGAGAAGCTCAAAGTGCTTTAGATAGAATAAAGTTACATGGATTTTCACTCCCAAGCCCATCCTACCCTGATTCAACCTACTAAGGGAAATGACCAGAAAGGCACAAAGATTAAACTGTAAATTCTTTGTTATTCTCCATATCATTTTCTAATTATAAATTGATTTTATGGATACTCAACGTGTTGAAATTTATAGATCTTTATCCACTTCACTATGTGTTGAGATTGAGTGTTGAGTGTTGAGATTATATTGTTGTTTTTGAATAAACCTAAGAAAACTTACAAATTCAAATACCAATTGCCCCCTTAAAAGTAGTAGCCTCAGTGGGCCATACACTTATTTAAATGATGCTTTGGAATACTTCTTTGGAAACTGCTTCCAGAGATGGAGACAGCTTACTCAAAAACAGATATTTGTGGCCATTGAAGATATTGATTAAAGAATGTGCCACAAGTTGTAAAAGTTGTTCCTGAAGAGGAATAGTATTTTGAGTAATAATAGCATCATTAGAATACACATGTAGCCTCTCAAGGCCTTTTTTTACTTATTTCTAATATCTCACTTTAAAATGGACAACACTCCTTTGACTTTGCATTTTCCATTACATCTACTGAAATTGTATCCATAGTATGCTATAGACACCTTACATATACCTTATTCAGTAACTCATAGTGGTAGGAACAACTTCTACTTGAGTCCTTGCTGTGCAGTCCAGACTAGATTTTCCCTAAAGGGCAGTGAAGCTGTCCCTTGAGCCTTGACTGGTACAGAGACTAGATCTGAAGCTGTTGAAGTGGTTTCTTGAAAATCACAGGTGTAAAAAGTTCAGCCCATGAGGAGTCAGATCCCCTAAGACTTGTTGGATGTCCTACTGCCATGTGAGACAACCCAGCCTTCTGACCCAACATAGCCTGTAATCCAGTGTACTCTTCTGACTAGATGTGCTTGCACAGGGAAAAAAGCAGTATCTACCTGAACTAGTATCCCATCCATACTATTGTTAATTTTTCTTATTACATTTTGAGTGGTCCATCCCAGTTTTGAATGATTGACCAACCTGAGTAAGCCTTGTCTTGTGATATTTTCAATGCCATCACCCATGCTATTTTATTTTCTCTGCATTTTTAATCTTTGTAGTGCTTTGTATCATCCTTTTCCTCTTTAAGCTACATAAATTTGGGTCATTTCTAAAAAGGGAAAAGTTCCCACAAAAGACAAAGCAACATAGATCAAGGAACTAAAGGAAAGTGTGTTATCTTGATATAAGATACTGAGGAGTCAGGATAGAAGCAGAATGACATTTTAGTCGAGTATTTATAGTTCATTTACCACTGTTTTTCTTTTAGATATTAAAACAACAGTAAGATATAACTGCTTTAGGGCAAGAAATGTGTTATTAAAATTATTTTTATCTCCAATGTTTTATAAAGAGAGGCAGTTAATAAAAGTTGGTTGACTTTGTGAAAATATAGTCAGTCAATCAGCATTTATTAAGCACCTCCTAGGTATCAGGCACTGTGTTAAGCTTTGGTATACAGAAAGAAGTAAAAGACTGTGCCTTTCCTACAGGTCTTACAATCTAATGGGATTATACTAAATACACACTCAACAACTCTTGATTTAGAGTTTAAAATGTTGGTTACAGTCTTTATTCTGCCACTAACTAGATCTATGACCTTAGGCAGATCATTTCACTTTGCTGAGTTTCAGTTTTTTCATCTGTAAAATGAAAAGGTTCGACTAGATGACATCTAAGGTCTAAGTCCTTTCATTCTATGAGATGTGAAAATAATCCTAGCTAAATTGAATTCCTATTCAGCTACTTATTTTGAACATTATATTTTATCAGGAATTGAGTTTATAATTATTTTATTTTTACCCCCTCTCCCTACCTCTAGGCTTCAATTTGCACCATACTCAGATTTTTAAAATGACATTTTACAGTAACTGCCTATAATACTTCTTTTTCTTTAAAAAAAAAATTCATATTACATTGTAAATGAACAAGAAACCACAACATATCATGACTATCTTAACTCAAATGTCCTGACGAGACAGTGCTTTGCAGTTTGGGGATTTGGGTTTTTCCCCCTATATTATCACTCACTGACTTCCCTTCTGGTTTAAAATTCTTAGAGTATGTTGCCTCCACAGTGCAGGGAATAGAAAGTGTTTCCATTCAGTAGGCATTGTGCCCAGCCACACATTGTGCTCTTTTGCTGGTTGAAAAAGCTAGTTAGTAATCTTAAAACTCAAGAAATCAGAGGTTCTTTCCACACAATACATATATTTTAAAAAACATTTTTATTTATTGCATTAAACGTTTCCCAATTACATGTAAATATTTTTTAACAATTGTTTTAAAAAAATTGGACTTCCAAATTCTCTTCCTCCTTGCCATTTCTGCCCTCTCTTTGAGAAGGCAAGCAATTTGATATTGATTTTACATATGAAGTCAAGTAAAACATATTTCCATATTAGTCATGTTGCAAAAAAAAGACAGACAAAAAATACAAGAAAATTTTAAAGAGTTAAAAAAAAAAGCATGCTTTAGTCTGCATTCAGGGTTCTTTCTCTGGAGGTGGATAGCATTTTTCATCATGAGTCGTTTGGAATTGTCTTGGATCATTGTCTTGATCATAGTAGCTAAGTCTTTCACAGTTGTTCATCTTTAAAATATTGGTGTTGCTGTGTCCACTGTTCTCCTGGTTGTGCTCCCTTCATTTTGCAACCATTCATGTAAGTCTTTACAGGTTTTTCTGAAATCTGCCTGCTCATCTTTTCTTAAAGCACATTCCATCACAGTCATATACCACAGTTTATTCAGCCATTCTCCAACTGCTAGGCATTCCCTCAATTTCCAATTCTTTGCCACCACAAAAAGAGCTCCTAGAAATATTTTGACATATATAGGTCCTTTTCTCTTTTCTTTGATCTCTTTGGGATACAAACCTAGTAGTGGTATTGCTGGGTCAAAGGATATGAACAGTTTTATAGCCTTTTGGGCATAGTTTCAAATTGCTCTTCAGAATTATTCTGAGAATAATTCACAACTCTACCAACAATTCATTAGTGTCCCAATTTTTTCACATTCCCTCCAGCATTTGTCATTTTCCTTTTGTGTCACATTAGTCAATCTGTGTGAGGTGTGAGGTGGTATCTCAAAACTGTCTTAGTTTACATTTCTCTAATTAGTAATGATTTAGAGAACTTTTTTCATGTGACTATTGATAGCTTTGATTTCTTCTTCTAAAACTGCCTCTTCATATCCTTTGACCATTTATCAACTGGGGAATGGCGCTTATTTTTTAAAATAAATTTGGCTCAGTTCCCTATACATTTGAGAAATGAGGCCTTTGTCAGAGAAACTTACTATGAAATCATTTTCCTCAATTTTCTGCTTTGCTTCTAATTTTGACTGCATTAGTTTTGTTTGTGCAAAAACTTTTAAATTTCATGTAATCAAAATTATCCATTTTACTTTCCGTGATCTTTCTATCTCTTGTTTGGTCATAAACTCTTCCCTTATTCATTGATCTGACAGGCACATTTTCCCATGCTCCCCTAATTGACTTATAAGATTACCGTTTATATCTAGGTCATTTATCCATTTTGACCTTATCTTGGTATACAGTGTGAGATGTTGATCTATATCTATTTTTTCCCAAGCTGCTTTCCATTTTCCCCAGCAATTTTTATCAAAGAGTGAGTTCTTATCCCAAAAGTTTGTTTACTACTGTGTATTGTGTATGTTGTATTGGGGCAGCTAAGTAATATAATGGATAGAGTGCTGGGCTTGGAGTCAGGAAGATGCATCTTCTAGCCTCAGAAACTTTTACTAGCTGTGTGACCCTAAACAAGTTGACACTCTTTGCCTCAATTTCCTCATTTGGAAAATGAGCTGGAGAAGGAAATGGCAAACCACTCCAATATCTTTGCCATGAAAACCCAAAGTAGGGTCCTGAAGAGGCAGATATGACTGAAATGACCAAAGAACAACAACAATTGTGTACCTAATCTATTCCACTGATCCACCACTCTATTTGCCAGCCACCACCAGGATGTTTTGATGATTACCACTTTGTAATATATTTTGAAATCCAGTACTGTTAGGCTGCCTTCCTTCACATAATACATATTTAAATAAACAGTAGATCCACTTTAATTTCTAGAACAAGGATTTATAACTTGGATTTTATGGATCTCCAAGAAATCTGTGGATAGATTTCAGGGTATCTATAAACTTGGATAAGAAAAACACACACATATATCTATTTTCACTAACCTCTTTTGTATTTCTTTTAGATATTTAAAAACATTCTGAGAAGGGGTCTATAGACTTCACAGACTGCCAAAGGGTTCCATAATACAAAAAAAGATTTAAGTACCCCTGTTCTAGAAGGAAACGTGATCTTTCTTTTTAAGGATCTATATTATTAATGAGAAATACTCAGAATACAATTTTCTTCATAAGTCAAATTCAGTTAGCTTGGGGGAGACAGAGTCCTTGAGACACTGTTTTCCAATGAATAGAGGCCCTGGGACATAGTGAGGCTATTCCACTGATGAGGAGTCAGAGGGAACTTGCTATTTTGATGAATCATTCTTGCTCCTAAGTAACTAAGTCCAGTTGATTTTAGGCTGCTGAAAGAATAAGTGCAGTCATCTCCTTTTAAATTTTGGTGCCCTAGGACAAGGGCCCAGTCACCCCATCCTAACTATGGCTTTGATCTTTAACTCCTGGTAAGAACAGTAATTAGTATTAGTTAAGACAGCTAGTCTTTGGTGTTTTTTTTTTGTTGTTGTTGTTGTTTATTTGTTTGTTTGTTTTAGGCATTTATTGGCATCTATTATCCCTGGAAAGTGGCTGAATAATGCTAGTTCTTTTTATGAAAACTGCAAAATGTCATGCGATTAATCTCTAAATGATAGAAAAGAGAGATCTTAAAAGACTTCAAAAGTAAGGTCCAAAATAGAATATTAGAACTATGAGTGACATGGAAGTAATATAATCCAACTTTCTTCCTTTCTATTTTGCAGATAATAAACTAAGCTGAAGGTTAAATCACTTTCCCACAGTTATACAGGCAGCAAATGGCAAATTAAGTAGATCCAAGGAATTCTTAATCTGTGTCTTGTGCTCTTTCCATAAGAATGAGATTAATAACATTCTATTTTGTTCTTGTTGTTAAATTGTATTTTTCAGTTATCATTTTTTCCCAGTGGGGGGAAAAATGGAAAAACAAAATACTTGTAACAATTATGCACAGTCAAATAAAATAAATTCTCATGTTGGCTATGTCCAAAATTGTGTATCTCATTCTGCACATTAGTTTATCACCTCTCTGTCATGAGATAGGTAGCATTCTTCATCATCAGTCCTCTGGAATTATGATTGATTAGCATTAATCAGAGTTCTTAAATCTCTCAAAATTGCTTATTTTTACTATTTTGGTGTTATAGTATACATTATGTTTCTGTTTTTTTTTCACTTAATTCTGCATCAGTTAATACAAGTCTTCCCAGGTTTCTCTGAAACTGTTAACTCCATGTCTTACAATAGAATATTATTCTATCATATTCCTTCATTATAATTTGTTCAACCATTCCCCAATTGATTGGCCCTCCTTTTGTTTTCAGTTCTTTGCCACCACAAAAAGAGCTGCTATAAATATTTTTGTACATACACGGCTTTTTCCCCTTTCTTTCATCTCCTTGGTGTATAAACCTACTAGTGGTGTTGCTAAGTCAAATAGTATACAAAGCTTTGTTACTCTGAGAGCAGAGATCCAAATTGCTTTCTAGAATGGCTCTGTCAATTCACAGCTTCACCAATAGTGCATTGCTCAATTTTAGTAGTATTCTATTTCAAAACCACATACCAGCCCTCTTCCATCCTGAAAACATACATTTTGGAAAGCTACCTGCTCTCCATCTCCGCCTGCCTCTTTCAAAACAGCTAGGTGATGCAGTAGACAGGATACTGGCCTGGAATCAGGAAGACCTAAGATCAAATCTAGTCTCAGATATCTTTACTAGTGGAGTGACCTTGAGCAAGTCACTTAACCTCTGTTCACTCAGTTTCCTCAGTATTAAAATGGGGATGAAAACGGCACCTACCTCTTGAGGTTGTTGTGAGGAGCAAATGAGATAATATTTGTAATACACTTGGCACATAGTAAGTAGACACTACATAAGTCTTAGCTATTATTGTTATTATTATTATTATTATTATTATTATTATTTAGAGGTCACTAGCAGGTTAGTGGAGAAATGACTGCTTTTTGGAGTCACACAGAGGGGCATGAAGCTAAGGCCCTAGATTTATAATTCCTCATCTCTCCCCTGTATCTTAGTTCTTCTTTCTAGATCCACTCCATAATGCTACAAGACCTAGAATTATATTTTATTTTGTGGAAAATTCTATTGTTGGACATGATGGAAATCATGTGTTCATAGAAAACACTATAAAAAAATCCATATATCTTGTCAAAAGTCATGGGAAGCCATATTACAAGATTTCTGACAGAACCGCCTATACTACCTCATATAAAAATACCGTTCTGTGATTTCCCTGGGAGTGGACTTATTGCTTCTGCTAGAACATTTTGAGAGACGAGGAATTTAACATCTCACAACAATAACAGCAATAATTCTCCTTAATATGAAATTTTATAGGTTACAAGGCACATTCTTCTCAGCCACTCTATATGTTAAGTGGTACAAATGGTATTATTTCTATTTTGCAGGTAAAAAAAAATGGTCAAAACATGTTGTGTCAGATAATGGTTTTTTAAATCCAAGCCAAGTGCTATTTCCATTATAACATGCCGTTTTCTATTCTGTGATTCTACTTTGATCTTGGACTTCAATTTTCTCAAATTTTATTCAACTTTTCCCAGTTTGAAGATCATAGTACATGAGGGATTCTGCTTTGGTTTTATCACTGTTAATGTTGTGCTGTCTATTTTAGAGGGGATTATCAATCAGGTATGAGTGGGACTTGAGGTCCTTGGATGTCCTTTACAACTGTGAGATTGTTTGAATCTGTTATCTGCTCCTGGAAAAGTAGCTATTTATTTTTTTTTAACAAAAAAAAAAACAACAAACCCTGAAAAGTGTTTTTAAAAACCCTTTTAGTTACATTTAGGATTTTTTTCAAACCTCAGTTCATTCTGGGCTTTAGTCTTCTTGACAGTATCCCTGCTACTCGTGTAGCTTCCTCCTTCCTTCTTTTGTATATGCATTTTAAAAATCTGACTTAACAGTACTCTGCAATGATACTTTTTTTAAGCGCCTGTTCTTGTCTTTCACATTGGAATAATTTACAATTGTAGGGTCAAAGTTTCATTTTTTAAAAAACTTTCCCCATTCATCTCGAACTATTTTTCTTCTCATGGGATTGTATCTATATGATATCTATATACCTCTCTGTCTGTCTATCTATGTATCTATCTAGATGCCTATATGTAAAAGTTCATCTACATGAACTTTTAAAAATCCATAAAGTCAAGAATTCATCTATGTTCCAAATTTGTTATGACATGGTCAATTTTCCCCTGGGTTCCATTATTTCAATTTCATCAACCAATTTTTTGGCAAGAATTAAAGTCCTAAGTAGCAGTCTCCGAGATTGCTTCCTCTGCCTCGTAAGAGGCAAAATGGTCGTATGAGGAAAGCTGAGATTACATAATCTGCTTGTAACACAGTGAGACTTCCAGCAGAGAGCTGGATAGTTAAAAATCCTCCAGAATTATTCTGCTTTCCTCTGTACAAATTTTCTAACTTGTAATAGGAAACACCAATCCTGAAGTCCTGCCTGCCACAATCTGACCATAGATTCTCAAACCACAAATTCTGGCAGGCCCTACTAAGTAATTGAAGGCTCTAGAATGTGCTCCATGACAGTTTGCTGTTCTCAACGTTTGGAGAGGGAGATCATCAGCACCAGAAGGATGGACCACCAGGGGATTTGTTCTTTGAACATAGCGATTTATGAAACCATCAATTAGACAAAGCAGTGCTATGATCTGCACTGCCCATACCAATGAAATAATGGGTCTTTGGAAGTGTTGAAGTATTAGGAAAAACATGTTCCCTTATTTCTGTTTCTCCCTCCTTTTATCCTGACCCCAAAGCTGTCTGACGTGCATCCATATTCATGATTGTGGATTTACATGCAAAAAATGTGTTGGACCGCAGGATCATAGAATTATCATAAGATTATAAGATTTATAGCTGAAAAGGATCTTAAGAGATTATCTAGTTTAAGTCTCCCATAAGGGAAATGATTTCTTCTACCCAATCAATCAATCAATCAATAAGCATTTATTAAGTACCTACTATATGCCAAACAATTGTGGTAGGTATTGGATGAGAGAATTAAATTGCTTCTGTATCATTTGTTATTGATTTTGTTTACAATTGATTATTTTTGTCCTGTAACTGCCTAAGTCATAGTTCTTTGTGTAAACTTAGTGTGGAAATTCGTCTGTTCTGTTATGAGTTAAGTTCAGAAATCCAGCTCTCTAGCTAATCACTGTTCTATTCTTGCTTCAAGGAATTCTGCCATCCTTGGGGGATGTGGGTGGATATGGGGGAATCTGATCTAGTATCTTTATACCACCAGGCTATCCTTCAATGATGTCTGATTTGCTATCCAAACAAGCCTGGCCTACTATCTCTTAACCTTGCAGGTGGACTCAAACAATGAACACTTCTAAATCACAGGAGGGAAAGAAGGAGCTATTGCTAGCTCCTTAATTCCCAGCTTGCAACTAATCGTATTGTTCCACTTGCCTCAGCTATGTAACTAATCATGTTGTCCTCAACCCCATGAAGTCACCTACCTTGTTCTATTCTTTGTTCTAACTTTATAAAAATGAGTTCAGTCTCCATCTCAGGGTCTTTGGCTTAAAACTGAGACAGAGCCATTGACCTATTCTTATTGACAGATTCATGCCCTTTAATAAAGTGGTGTCTTGCTTGGAGAGAATGGGCTTCAGTCTACCTTTGTTAAATTTTACTTGCAGCATGGGGAATACAAAAACAAAGACAAAATAATCCCTGCCCCTAAGGAGGTTAACAAAGGAAATAACCTATATTACAAAGACATGGAGATGGAAGTTAGAATGTTGTGTATAAGGATTAGTAGGTAGGTCAGTTTGGCTGAAATGAAGTACATTAAGTATGTCTGAATATACAGGCTGGAGCCAGATTGTGAAGGGTGTTAAATCATATTAGGGGCCTGTATTTTATCTGAGAGACAATAAGGAGATACTGGGGGAGGAGGGGTTAAGCAGAAGAATGAAGTGGTCAGCTTTAGGAATACCACTTTGGCAGGCTAGGCAGAAGATGGAGTGAGGGGAGAGACCAATTAAGAGGCAATTGCAATAATCCAGGAAAGAGATGGTGAGGGCCTGAACTAAAGTGAAGGAGATGAATGTGAATGATACTGTTGAAATGCAATCAGTACAGTGTGGTAACTGTAGAGGCTGAGAGAGAGGAAATAATGAAGGATAACTCTGAATTTGTGAATCTGGGAGACTGGAATAGAAACAGAGAAATTTGGAAGAGGGGTAGGTTTTGAGGGAATGATATGAGTTTTGTTTTGGACATAATGAGTTTTAGAGTGTCAAGGTCAAACACTATTATTATGACAGATAGCAGGTGATAATCTTGGAGAAGCAGATACAGAGGGAGAGCATCAATTGCAAACTCGAGGAGATTATAGTGGATCAAAGATGAGATAAGGAAAGCTAAAGAACCATAAAGAAACTTGCTTCAATTCTTTGATGAATTATTTGGTCTCATCAGTGTGGGTGCTCCTTCCAACAGCACAGATTATAACCCATTCTATGTTATTTTTGTTCACATCCTCACATAAATTCTTCACAAAGGGTCCATCCAGCATTCTTTCTCTAAATCACTGGGTACCAGTGGAGCTCATGGTTTCTTCATTTTTCCCTCTTGCTAGGTGGGAGACACATCTTTTTCCTCCTTAATTCTTTTTGGGTAATTTGTTGCAACTCATTCACATTCACTGTGCAATAGAGGGGTGGAGGGAATATCCATATATGAATTTAGGGAAAGATTTCAAAAGTAGTTTCTACCTAAAAAGGTTATCTGACATTTATAAAAATGTTAATTATGTTGTAAAATAAACAGTGCTGTACAAAGAAGTCAAATACTGGAGTTGGGGTTAGTGGTGATATTGAGCAGAATGGGACAAGTATTACAGCATTACTCTTTCATCATTTCCTTTTCCTTTGCCCACTTTCCTTATTCAATTATCAATTCCTTCATACAGTTGAGATCCTTTTTCCAAACATTCCTAATCCCTAGGGAGATTTGACTATTTTAATATACTGATGAAAATCAATAATTGTATATTGAACTTTTACACTCCATACTTTGGAAAACATCACAGAGAGGAAAATAAAGGACAATAAAAATGAGGAGCTTGGAGGAGTAAAATGACTAGTAAGAGAGATTGATGAGGAATTAAGAGGAAATATATAAAGAAATCGGTGGTTGAATGAACAAAGTGACCAAAGGAAAAGGAAACGATGGAGCATGATGAATAACAGAGTGAAACAAAGAACCAAAAGTCTTAGAATTCAGAATAGCAAATTGAGAACCTAAAACAAGTTAACTTTAAGATTAATATTATGTATTTGTTCCCATCAACTACTTTAATTAGGATTGCCTCCTGACAAATACTATTTCTAGATATTCTACCAAATATATAAAGTAGGCATTCAGTACACACTTCTCTGTATGTGTCAGAGCTAAACCAAAAGACACTGAAAACAAAATGTGTTGAAGTAATCCAGAGCTTTGTTTTAAAAATGTTAAATTTTTAAAAAATTAATTTAAAAATCTATGTTTTTTTTCTATTTGAACTGCACCAGATCTCTTCCATCATAATGATGAATACCTTTGGCAAATGAAGTCCCTTTCTTTTCTGTCTTGCCTGATACTAATCTTAAAAAGGTCCTTGTTACAAGGCTACCTCTGTGTTATATCTTTCATAGGATCTTAAATACTTTTGATGAATGCATGGGAAGTACCTTGATGGTAGAGAACCTTTAAAGCAGAAGTTCTTAACATTTTTTGTGTGTCATGGACCCTCGTGGCAGTCTGGACTTTTGCCTATGGACCTCTTCTCAGAATAACATTTTTGAAAGCATAACATTAAATACATAAGACTACAAAGGACAACAATTACATTGAAATAGTTACCAATTTTTTCTTTAGAAGAAAAAGTCCATAGGCCCCAATTTGACCTTCTACTTTGGGTTATTATTTTGTCCTAGTGAATCATATACTCTTTTGAAATACCTGTACACATTGGGATTTTTTCTTCTCTACAGATTTTAGTTAAGTTGTGTGATGATTGCAATATCATCTACTGTGGAATATTGCTGACTAAAGCTCACTTGTTCTCTCCTAATGCCCTTATTGAAGATGCTCTTATTGCATAGGTAGATTATTCTCATAAAATTTTATATAGATGAGCAAATAATAATATAGGTCAATAGGTGCTTTTCTCATGATCCTCTTCTTCTGATATTCTAGAAAATAAAAATTCCAAGATGTTTGATAACTTCTAGAGAAGTAGACTTCGGATACTTTGCAAATAGATCCACAGCACCTTCGTACTTGTGTGAAGCACAATCAGCACAGATTGACTGTATGTATTCATTGAATCGTCAATGAATCAATTCTTTGAGTCTGGCCATAGAATTGATGATGCATTCCATTAGATTATATTATCTACTAGTTCTCCCTCTGTACACCCTACACTCAAAAGTAGTATAGGTTATTTTATTAAAAGCTACACTGAAACATAGGTATACAATATCTATAGCATTATTCTGACATAACAGTTTAGTAACCCTGTCAAGAAAGAAGTAAGGTTAGCCTTTTATTTATTTTTTTTTCATTTTTTCCATTCCTTTATTATCTTCCTGTTATCCATATCCTTTAAGGCCTGATTCCTTAGTGCCCCCACAACTCCTTAGTCCCTTCCTATACTTTCCCCTGTTTACCAAAAGACACATGGTCGAGTCTGGGTGCTTTTCTCATTCTTCTTTTCTTCAGGGCCATTTCTTCTTGTGCAGGAAACATTTTTCTTGGTTTTGTGTATTGCTGTGGCCACAGAATTTATGACCAAATGGCTGGTGAAATGGAGGTGAGCCTTTCTAGGCTTAGCCAGGTTAGTCCTCAGAGTCCCATCTTCTAGCCAGGACTGGTCTTGAGACCTTTCCAGCATACCAGCATCTACCCAACATTGAGCTCTACTGACTGAGCCTTCAAGAGCCCAAGATCATGCTGTCATGAGCCCTCACAGCAGACTTTGTAGAGGAAATGAGTTATTGTTTTTTCCTCCTAGAGTTGAATTGATGTATATGTGTCACATAACCCAGCGGAAACATCTGTCCAGAATCTTCTTCATTACTCCCAGGCACCATTTTTTCCAATGCTCCTAGATTCTAATATTTAAGACCTTTCCTTTCCATCGTCTCCTTGAAAAACTTTCACAAAGTTTGAAAAACCAACCTGGTCTCCAAGTCTTGGGCCCTACAAGTGTCTTGTGTGCCTGATTGGAGTCCTCAGCTTTCTGCAGGTGGCTTGCAGGGAAAGCCCTGTGTAGTTGGTCCCCTCTGCCTAGTGCCAGCTGCCTCCTCAAATGGGTTTGGCTGGATTTTTCTTTAACAGCTCCCAGATCTCCCCCAGGCACTTTGGTTCTGACCTTTTCATGTTCCACTTGAGTCTTATATTTGAAAATCAAATTTCTATTCAGCTCTGGTCTTTTCATCAAGAATGCTTGAAAGTCCTCTCTTTCACTGAATAACCATTTTTTCCCCTGAAGGATTATACTCAGTTTTGCTGGGTAGATGATTCTTGGTTGTAATCCTATCTCCTTTGCTCTCCAGAATATTCTATTCCCTGCCCTGCAGTCCCTTAATGTAGAAGCAGCTAAATCTTGTGTTATGCTGATTGTGTTTCCACAATACTTGAATTGTTTCTTTCTGGCTGCTTGTAATATTTTCTCCTTGACCTGAGAACTCTGGAATTTGGCTACAATATTTCTAGGAGTTTTCTTTTGGGGATCTCTTTCAGGAGGAGATCAGTGGATTCTTTCAATTTCTATTTTGCCCACTGGTTCTAAAATATCAGGACAGTTTTCCTTGATAATTTCTTGAAAAGTGATGTCTAGGCTCTTTTTTTGATCATGGCTTTCAGATAGTCCAATAATTTTTAAATTCTCTCTCCTGGATTTTCCAGGTCAGTTGTTTTTCCAATGAGATATTTCACATTGTTTTCTAATTTTTCATTCTTTTGGATTTGTTTTACAATGTCTTGATTTTTCATAAAGTCACTAGCTTCCAATTGCTGTATTCTAATTTTTAAGGAAGTATTTTCTTCAGTAATCTTTTGGACTTCCTTTTCCATTTGGCCAATTTTGCTTTTTAGGGCATTCTTCTCCTCATTGGCTTTTTGGACCTCTTTTGCCATTTGGGTTAGGCTATTTTTTAAGGTGTTATTTTCTTCAGTATTTTTCTGGGTCTCCTTTAGCAAGCTGTTGACTTGTTTTTCATGATTTTCTTGCAAAACTCTCAGTTTTTCCTCTGCTTCTCTTACTTGCTTCTCAAAATCCCTTTTGCGCTCTTCCAATGCCTGGGACTGATTCATATTCTTCTTGGAGGCTTGTAGGAGCTTTGGCTTCGTTGTCTTCTTCTGGTTGTATGTTTTGATCTTCTTTGTCACCAAAGTAAGATAATACAGTCTGACTCTTTTTGCGTTGCTTATTCATGATCCTGGCCAATTACTTGAGTTTTAAACTCTTTGTTAAGGTAAAAGACTGTTTCTAGTTTGGAGAATGTACTGTTCTAAGCTTTGGGGGTTTGTACAGCTGTTTTCAGAGATACTTCTAGGGACCTGAAAATTTTCAGTTCTTCCAAGGTGCTATGATAAGGGGTGAGGTGTTTTCTCTCCACCGCCACAACAAACTTCACCACACCAGCATTCCTCCTTGCCTCAGGACCGCCCCTCAGAACTGTGACCCAGATCCAAGCACCGGTAAAGCAAGAGATTCCTGCCTCAGCTCTGGCAAAGAGATCTCTGCAATCCCCCTCTGATCAGCCACTTGATTCCCCCTCAGTCTGTGGGCCAGAAGCTCAGGAAACAGCCATGGCCCTGGGGGTGGCTGAGACCTACCTCCTTCTCTCACCGCAGTCACAGACTTTTCCCACTGACCTTCTAAGTTGTCTTTGGCGTTCCTGGGTTGAGAAGTCTGGAAACCACCACAGCTGCCTGTGATTCAGTCCTCTGAGGCCTGCTCCAGGGTCGCTGCTGCAGCCTGCATGTCCACACCGAACTGCACTCCCACACTGAACTGGGCTCCTCTCCCCGCCTGGCATGATACACCTTTCCAATCAACCATCCAGGCTGTCTTTGGCTGGAAATTTGTTTCACTCTGTCTTTTCATGGTTTCTGCTGCTTTAGAATTTGTTTAAAGCCATTTTTTATAGGTATTTGGAGGGGTTTGGGGAGAGAGCTCAAGAAAGTCACTGCTTTCCCTCCTCCAGGTTAGCCTTTTATTACCCATTCTTGATAAAGCCATCCTAACTCCTTGTAATCTTGTACAGAAACATGGAGAAAGGGGAAATGTAGTTATATGTAATGTAATAAAATTCATTATTTATACTTTGAAACCCTAGATGCTGACACTGCGACATGAGTTATGTAGAACATAACTCACCTTCACTCTTTTATCCTGTGAGATTCCAGGATGTGACTTCTTCATGCTTGCGGTCTTCCTTGGGTTATTTTAGTTTTTTTTTTTGTTTTTTTTTTACTGATTTTAGTCTTTTTTTTTTTGGCAAGGCAATTGGGGTTAAGTGACTTGCCCAGGGTCACACAGCTAGTTAAGTGTCAAATGTCTGAGGCTGAATTTGAACTCAGGTCATCCTGACTCCAGGACCAGTGCTCTATCCACGGCATCCACCTACCTGCCCCTTTTACTTTATTTTAGTGAAGTACTTGGGAGAGCCAGCTCTTATCCTTCACCCTTACTTCATGCCATGATCATCTTTTTTTTAATCATATATGTTATGTATGATGTCTTTTGCACTTGCAAATATCTTTTTTGGGCACAATCTAATTCAGTGGTTTTCAGAGTGTGGGCTGCAGGTGCCTGGAAGTCCCCATGACCCTTTCAGAGGGTCTGTGAGATCAAAACTATTTTCATAATGATACAAAGATGTTATTTGCTTATTAAATACTTTTATTTTTTCAACTACATATCTTTGTGAGACTAGATTTTCTTCATATGCTTCAGCCAAAATAATATGCTATAACAGATTGAATGGCAAAGCAGGTATGAGAATTGAGATACCTTCTATTAATCCAAACCTTAAAAAGATTTGCAAACATATGTAAAACAATGTCATTCTTCTAAGTTTTTTTTGGAAAAAACAGTTATTTTTCATAAAATAGACTGTGTTGACATCGCTGATTTATTATTGCTCTTTGAAATTAATTAATAAACATTTTAAAATTTTATTAGTTTTAATTTCTAATACAAATCTATTGATATATATATAACTCATATAAACAAAAACTCTTTGACATCCTCAATAATTTCTAAGATTATAAACCGGTCTTGAGACCAAAGAGTTTGAGAATTCTTGATCTAGCTCACAGTTTTTTAGTGGCATATCTCAGATACTATCTTGCCACATACCCACATTAGCACAGTGTTTCCAGAAATATGTATTATTCTATCTATAACTAGATGATTTTACATCAATAAATCATTTTGACAGTCAAGAGCTCTATTAAAAAGAAGAGGAAGAACTTTTCATATACACACAAACTGGAAGGAAAAAAAGAAAGATTGACTTCTAAGACACTGAATTGTCATTTTTCTATTTTCTCCATTATCTTTGATTTGATTTGAATAAGATTCTCTCAAAATGTAAAATTCAACCTTATTTTTACTCATCTTTTAAAAAAAATGTCAACACATTAAGTAAATGTGTGAAAAATTATTCATTTCCTTGATCATTTTGACAAATAATAATATTTGCATTTGGGAAAAAAGAGGAGACGCAGTGTGGAGGAAGCTTTATACTTAGATCAAATAAATTGAGATAATATTTGTAAAGCACTTAACACAGTGCCTGGCATATAGTAGATGCTCAATAAATGCTTATTCTCTTCCCTTCCTTTATATCAAACTAACCAAGATTTAAGAAACAAAAAGGTGAGAAAACTAATTCTTTTCTATGCCCTTTAGTAACTGAGTGAGTGATTTGTACCTCATTTGTATATATCTAAGTCACTGATGCCATGGCTAGAGTTGTGATTTCCTTTATATATCAAATACAATGTCTGCACTCAGTACATGTGGAAAAAATGGCATTAAAAAATCTAGCTTCAGCCCAGTATGGGTTGAACAAACATGTATTACACTCCCTAAATCAAAGTGTGCCAAGTGAAAAGTCATTTCAGCCCTCTCAGAATGAGAACTTGTGATTATTTACTCACATCCTAAAGTCACTAGGGAAAGAAGTGGGTATAATTCAAAGTGAATGGCAGAGTCTCTGCTCAGGAGAGGTCCAAGACTAGAAAAGCTAGAATCTTAACAGTGTTAAGATTATGAAACATTGGCAAAGCTGAATAGAAATCTTGCCCAGCACTTGATCACATCATGACTGACTACATTATACACTACATTTTGTATTCACTAAATCCATGTTCTTATACCTAAAAGGTGAAATGAAGTGAATTTTATAAATAAGTCACCTTTTATGACATGATCTGAACAGGTTGAAGATTATTTTATTCTGAATGTAAATTTAATATGCTTTTGTGAAGTTAGATCTTCTCAGTGTACTCATTTTCTGAGCAGGGCTTGTATGTAGGATCATAGACAGTAGAATAATCCAGCAGCTATGGAATATCTATGAATGAGAAGGACAGAGGAGACACTTTAAAGATTGTCTGAAATAGAATTTCAAATAATGAGTTTTCTGACAGACCAAGTAGGAGAATCTTGCTAGCCACAATCAGAGATGAAGTGGCTTTTTTCTTTCAAATTAAAAATTTTGAGAAGGCTATGAGGTAATGCAACACTAGGCTCTGTAAACACTTGAAAACCAAGGGATAGTTTTATTTTTTCATATATGCAATGTGTAAAAACCACTTAGTGGTCTTCTCAAGTATACAATATACAAATGAATGAATCATTATAGTAAATTGTGCTTATGCTGACATTGTGGTCAAATGTTTGATTTGACTGTCTTCAGAAGGAACTTTAAAAGGAGTTTTTAAATGAATCCAAAACAATTAGGATTGGGATTGAAAGAATCAACACAAAGCAGTATTTCTTGGACTTAAAAGAGTAAACACAAAATTGTTGGTCAAAAATAAATAAACACGATTTTGAAAGTGTTAATACTAACATGAAACGGCCTTTTAAATATCTCGGACTAAGTGTCCCATAGGCATCTCAAACTCAACATGCCCTTAAAGAACTTATCATCTTTGTACTCCAATTCTCCGTTCTTCTGACATTCTCTATAACTTTTGAGGGCACTACTCTCCTTCCAGTGACCCAGACTTGAAACCTCAATGTCATCCTAGACTCTTTACTCTTGCTCATGCTACTTGTGCAATCAATTGCCAAATCCTATCATTTCTACCTTTACGACGTCTCCCCTGTACATTTTCTCTTTCCATTCATACAGCCACACCTCCCCTCCTCAGTTGAAGTTCTCATCATCTCTCCTCTTCCATAGAAAATTTTAATAGTCAAGTTGAGTCAAGTCAACAAGCATTTTAGTGCTTATTATGTGCCAGACACTGAGCTAAATTCTGAATAGCCTGTTAATTGGTTTCTACTACTCAACTGCCAAAGTAATCTTCCTAAAATCACCCTATTCCACCTGTTACTCAAACTCCAGCAATGCTCTGTTACCACTGAGATCAAATACAAAGTTCTATGTCTGGAATTTTAAGTTGCTTCCTACCTTTCCAATCTTCTTCTTTACTCCCCTCCATAAACTCTACAATCTAACTACACTGCCTTGCCCTTGTACTAGCTGTCCCTCATGCTTGCTCTCTCTCCTCACTTTTGCTTCTAAGTTTCACTGGCTTCCTTCATGTCTCAGTTCAAATCTGTCTGCAGGAGACCTTTCTTTTCTGCTGCTAGTGCCTTCTTCTTTGAGTTTTCCTTTCTTCTACTCTCTCTATGTTTTGCAGGTATCTAGTTATTTATTTAATAATGGAAGGATGGAAGTGGCCACCCACTCTGTAGCACCTCATGTATCTGCTCAGTCTGGGCTACCTTGCTTGAACCTGCCCTCATATGGATAGGTCTTAGTGTTCAGAGAAGAACTGCCACTACATGTGTATACTCAAACTCTCTTCATGTCCTAGGAGTAACCCTATAGTAGGGGAATATATGTCTCCTACTCACTACTTTTGCTCTCAAGCCCCTGCTGATGTGTTTCCATTTATACAAACCAGCCATTTGCAAGAATGGCACTTTTAAGATACTAATCATAGCCATTTACTTAGCAATAAGACCAAAAAAAACCCCACTAATTGTTGTTGTTGTTGTTGTTTGTCCTTCATTTTCAAAAAGGACCAGTGACATCACAGGGTGATGTCTTGACCTGCATGTGAATTAAATTTAAGTGAGGCAGAGTTGCACAAAGTTGTCAACCTCACTCTCTCTTCCAGTTACCAAAGTTCAGTGTTAGGACAATTGGAGATGGACCAGGATGCAGTGTCTTTGATGTCTGACCAAGTTCTAAGCACTCCACAGCACCTTCTTCAGCCATCTTCATGGCCATTGGAACAAATTGCTCTCATCCACCCATTCCACTGGGGAAAGTCTTTACATGTTTGGAGTAGACATCCCCTTTATTTGCTGACAGGTTTGAGCCTGTCAAAACAAACACTAACAATACAGAAAGAATAAATATATCATAATCCACACATAAACCTAAGTCACACTCTTCTATCAATGCACGCAATATCCATAGGGCAGAATGGGCATACACAGAAACCTGCTAAGGAGATAAACGTATGAGGAAAACCTATGGCAGCATAAGTCAGGAACTATAAGCTTCAGTGTACTCTTTCTGTTTCAGGAATTGTTCATAAAGGTTCCTTTTATGAACAGAGTTTCTGTTTCACTGCTTTCGCTGCTAAGCTAAGCTGATCCGCATTGTACTAGACTAATACCTTATTAGGCATAATATCTCAGCCAAACTAATCAATCCACTGGGTGACTTCTTAAGATTCTTTGCTCCTGAACTGTTTCTCTGCTTAGCTTTACTTCAATAGCAACTGTAGCATCTATCACTTCCAACTTATCTGAGACAGCTCTGAAATCTGCCTCTTTATTTGTCTGTCTCTGTTTCTTTCTCTATGTATGTCTATCTCTGCCTCTCTCTGTGTTTCTGTCATTATTTCTCTTTTTTGTCTGTCTCTCATATCTGTGGATTCAGACTAGAGATCCTTACTTCTCATCACCTATCTGCAATCAGATAAATTATACTTATCCCTTAATCAGAAAATAATTTTGATATCCATATCTCTCCAGGATACTGCAGCTTGTCACATTCAGAAAGATCAAACTGGCACACTGTCTCTAGACTCTGAGTCAGAATAATTGCTACAGCAATTGTTTCTCTTAGAACTCTGAGAAAAGCAGATTTAACTCAGCAACAAAGTGTTCCATTTGAAAGAACAGAACCTTAAAGGGACAGTACTTTACATTTATATAGTGTCTCCTGTTTTTACCCTTCTTTGTACCCTAATTTCTTAGCATGGTGTTTGTCATATAGTAAGCACTTAATAAATGTTATTTGATTGATCAACCAAAAAAAAATCCCACTCTAACATGTTCAAAAGAAGGGTAAATAGGAGATGACATAGACAATCTGTTTTTTTTTAAATCAGATACTGAATTCACGCTTCTTTTATTGTTTGTAATACCTTTAATTAACAATATACCCAGAGAATCTCACATAACTTGGAATGAATCAACAAAATTATGGCTTTACCTAGTATGACAAATTTTCTGCCCAGTGTAGTTATTATTGGTTGCTTCTGGATTTTCTGTTAGGAGAATCAAGATATTTGGCATAGCTGGTTAGAGATGTTTGCTCATTGGAAAGTTGGATTGTTGATACGAATCTGTTTGGTGAAAAAAAGACCATCTAGGCTTAATGGAGAGTTTTCCTAAAAAATAATAAAGCATATCAACTCTCTGTTGTTTTCAGAGAAAACATCATGCCTCCCTTATTCTGAGTTCATGATTATTCACTTCACCAATACCATTATTCAGTTTTTTTCTTGAGTCCCCTTACTCTCTTGTTCTAAGCACATCTAGCCAATCAATTAACTATTTATTAACTTCCCACTCTATGTCCAATACTATGTTAGGTGCTAAGTAGACTGCAAGGTTAATGAGGCTAGGTATTATGCCTTATATTTCTTTGTAATTCCCTTCAGTGGCTGCCACTAGTGTTTTGTACACAGGAGGTGCTTAATGTGTGTGTGTGTGTGTATTTATTTATTTTTACAGGGGGAGGGATGGGAAGATTATGTCTAATTAGTGGAAGTTGGGGTTCATTTGTCCCTAAGTTGCCGGTAGCATTTTCCATGACAAGAATCAAAAGAGAAAGGGAAGGGTGCTGAAGTACTATGAGAGAAGGTGCAGGGCCCAATGTAATAGAGTATCATGAGATGAGGAACTGTGAGGTGCCAGAACTTTCTGTCAGCATGAATTCCTGCGAACATTTTTTGACTATACAGTAATTCCTTTTTAGGTCTCCCCAGTAATCTCTTCTTCTTGGGGCCCTAGCAACTGAATTGCTTATTGTTCTTTCCAATACTATCATCTATTGTACCCAACCCAAATTCCTCTCCTCCCAAGACCAGATCATAGTCTCAGAGGTTCTCCCTTTTGTTTCTATCTGAGAAGTAAGTTTTACTCTTTGCCATAACTAGAACTAAACCAAGGACAAAAATAACAAGGAGTATACACGACCCAGAAATACATAAATTGGCAACCACCTGTAAATGTTTTATGAAGAAGAGTGTGAGGAGTTTAAAATTTTTTTTATTTTCTGTGTCTTTTCAGGACATGAGTTTTTATAGTTTAGCCTTTTCACCATTACTAAAATAGCTGGGTCAAATTCCATTAAGCATAGCTTCACATAGGAAACTGCTTAACAAAACAGAAATATATTAAGCTCAAGTCTCAGCCAGATTCATGATGTGCAAGACTAAATCTTCAACCTTCATTCCTATTCATTAGAAAGTCTTAGTAATAAAGCTTAAATTTTGCTAGAATAGTTAGCTCTCATTTTATATTCTCCTAAAACAATAGTATAACAAATTGGTAGAAAATTTAGAAAATAACCCTCTAAGTTACATACTCCAGCCCCAAATAAGCAAATTCAATTGCAAATAGGTTGGTTCATCTGATCTGTAAATTTAGACTGTCTTTTCAAAACACCAAGAACATTTTACCTCAATATTTATAAGAATCTGTGATCTCATCATTGACATACTCCCTCTAATAATGCAAATCACATCCCATCCATATCTTCCCATCCTGTGCTACCCTTGTGAGGTCCTTGAGTGAAGGAACTGTCTTTTAGGTTTCTGAATATCCCTGTTACTTAGCATAGTTCCTGGCACACAGTAGACACTTAATAAATGTTTCTTTTCTTTTTTTATTTTTTTTGGTGAGGCATTTGGGATTAAGTGACTTGCCTAGGGTCACACCACTAGTAAGTGTTAAATATCTGAGGACAGATTTGAACTCAGGTCCTCCTGACTCCAGGGCTGTTGCTTGGTCCACTGCGCCACCTAGCTGCCCCTTAATAAATGTTTCTTGACTGACTGACCATGTCCTCTCCCAAATTTTCCGCAAGTCATTTGTCCAAGTACTATATATCTCTTGACATTTTGTAGATATCAGATAAAGGAGGAATGGGCAAATTGGTTATCCCTTGTTCTCACCACGTGATCAGTTTATCCTCTTTTTTGGTCACAATAGACATTATTTATCCACTCCCGCCCCCCATGTGGATAGTTTAAGCCCAACTCATTGAAGTGATAATAGATCTTAGAAAACTCTCTATGTAGAGTTTTACATACATATATATTTACATACATATGTATCCCTGTTCAATGCTTCTTTGTTAATAAGCATAGGGTCATTAAAACTTTTTTTTTTTCTTTTTGTACATTTTTCAAGAAATAAGGCTTGATTTTGGCACACACATAAGACAGGTTGCTGGAGGAGAGCCTTCAGAGTGGCATTTTGATATACTAAATAAAATACATTTTTTACAGTCAACAAACAATATAAAAGCCCACTCTTAAAACAACATAAATCTAGTCAGGCAAATTAAATCCACAAATTAAATCAGACATTGACCATATCTGAAAATGCTAAAGGTGTGAAGGATGATTTATCATCCATTTTCCAGGGTCATAATTAGTCATTGCATTCATTATAGCTCTTATCTTTCACAGTTGTTTTCCTTTACCATATTGTAGCCATTGTTCAAATTGTTCTTTGATTCTGCTCATTTCTTTCTGTATCAGTATATACAATGTTTCTCAAGTTTCTCTGAGTCTTTCCTTTTTATCATTTCCTATGGAACAATAATATTTCATTACATTTGCCTATTGTAATTTATTCAACCATTCCCGGTTGATGGGTACCTACTTTGCTTATAGTTATTTGCCACAATAAAAAGTTTTGCTATACATTTTAATACACAAATAGATAATTTTTTCCTTCTCTCCTTAATCTCTTTAAGGTATAAACCTAGTAATAGTATTATTGGATCAAAGAGTATGTACAGTTCAGTGACATCTTAGTTTTAGTTGTAAGTTGCTTTCTGGAGAAAATGGATAATTCATACCTGCATATGCATGTTTCCCTACCCTGATAATCCTTCCAATGGATGTGAAGAAGAACCTACGAGTTGATTCAATTTGCCTTTGTCTTATAATTAGTGCTTGAGAGCATCATGTTATGTAGTTATTGATAACTTACATTTATTTTGGAAATGGACTGTTCATATCCTTAAACTGTTTATCAGTGGCGAAATGGCTCTTGTTCACATATGTTTGTATCAACTCCCTACATCTCTCACAGACTTGGAGTATAATAGCAGTGTAGCACATATGTAGGGAACATATGTGACCAAGGCAACTCATATTTTTTTTTTGCTTTTTTTTTTAACTGTAGTACACTCATGTCTCAGCTCACCTTGTGAAGTCCTATGAAAGCGTCTTCTTTGTATATGGAAATATTCGTGGATAGTGGTGTTTGTCAAGTTTAGAATAAGAAAAAATTAAAATTATTTTTTTAAAAAAGGTTGTTGTTGAACAGTTGGGGAAAATTTGTTTTTATTGTACAATTTCCAAAGATTAATTCTTCACAGAAAGCATAAGTAATAAAATTCAAGTGAAGAACTTCGGTTTTAAGAATTCATATTGGATAGGGGGCTGGCCTTGGATTCAGGACAACCTGAGACCTTCCTTGCTACATAACCCTAGGCAAGTCACCTAACCTCCCAATGTCTCAGGAAACTTTATTTTTTAAAAAAAAAATATTTAGGCAATTGGGGTTAAGTGACTTTCCCAGGATCACACAGCTAGTAAGTGTCTGAGGCCAGATTTGAACTCAGGTCTTCCTGACTCCAGGGCTGGTATTCTATCCACTGTGCCATCTAGCTGTCCCAGGAAACTTTCTAAAACCTTAAATTGCAGGATAGTTGCTGATCTGCATTGGTAGAGGGAATTTCCCCACTGAGAGCTTGCAAGACTGATGAAATCACAAATCTTATAATAAATATAATATAATATAATATAATATAATATAATATAATATAATATAA
>NW_020954585.1:32796994-32805785 GCF_900497805.2 Vombatus ursinus
ATATAATATAATATAATATAATATAATATAATATAATATAATATAATGTAATGTAATGTAATATAATGTAATGTAATATATATACATATATATATGTTTTTCTTCAACCCATAAGTTACTTTGTTTACCTTTGGATGAACTTTATTTGAGGAGGGGGAGAAGAATAAATTAATCAGAGGATTAAACAGAATTCAGCTTCTTTTCCCAGAAAAAAAAATGAAGCTCAAAGGTGCCTAAGTGTTATTTTAGATCCTGTGCAGACATAAACAACAATAAATTGGCTTACCGGAGTCTTCAGGCATATAATTTTCTTTTTTTTTCCTGAAGTGGGAACTCCCTTTAAAAAGTCAGAATAACTGCTCATTTCAAAGTCTGAACACAAAAAAGAGAGAGGATTGCCTTAACCAGAGCAAAAAATAATTTCTCCTGAAAGCAGTGAAATGAATAGCTCATTAGCCACAGGTGAAAACATGGACAGAATTTGACACTGTCTTCTGTTGTTTTACCAGTTTATTAAAGTTCATTCTAAAATTCTGTGATTCATTTGGGGAGAATTTATTGATGCAATATTATTCTCTCTGTAGCTTAAAAAAAGTGCCTGAAAATGAAGCAAAGCCAGTTTCAAATTCTCCAGTAAACCAATGAAATTATTGGTGTTTGTTTCTGTAGTGGACTTAAAATAACACAAACACTAAAGAACAGGAATAATGGAGAGAGATGTATGTTAAACTGTGACTATCAAGTAAAACTTGTTTTCTTAAAGCTGTATAACAAATACAACACATTAGTTTTGAAGTACTTGTTGGTGTCTCCCCTAAGTTTCCTTCTTTTCTATTCTGAGTATTTTTTTTAAATGCTTCAATGATTCTTTTCTTTCTTTTCCTTTCTTTTGACATCACTATCACTAATCTCCTTCCTCTCCCAAATTCCCTTCCATTGTTAAAAAAAAAACAAAACAAAACAATGAACAAACCCTTACTAGTAACAAATAATTACAATCAAGAACAACAAATCCACATAATGGCATGTCTAGAAATGTCTATCACTTGGCACCTGAAGTCCCTCACCTCTTTCTTAGGAGGTAAGTAGCACGCTTCATCATTAGACATATGGAGGTTAACTGGTCATTTCATTGATCAGAGTTCTTAAGATTTTCAAGATAATTTTTTTTAAATGTTGTATTCATTGTATAAATCATTTTTCCTAGTCATGCTCACTTCAACCTGCATCAGTTCATACGTGCCCTCCCAGTTTTCTTTGAATCTAACCCTTTTTGCAACTTCTTCCAGCATAAAAGTTTTACATTGCAGCCATATGCCATAATTTGTTTAGACATTTTACAGTTGATGAATTCCCACTTTTCCTCCATTTTCTACAACTAAAAGTGCAGCTATAAATATTTTTGTACAAAATGTGTCCCTTCCCTCCTTCTTTGCTCTTTTTTGGGTATAAGCCTAGTTATTACTGGGTCAAAAGGTATGAATAGTGTAGTGACATTTTTTGTAACATTTACCTATGGAGGAGTGATTCTTGCTCTTATATATTTGAATCAGTTCCTTATGTATCTTGGGTATCAGACCTTTATCAGAGAAATTTCTTGCAAGATTTAACTGTTTCTTTTAGTTTTAACTTCATAAATTTTATTTCTGTAAAAATTTTTCTATGTTATGTAATCAGAATTATGAATTTTATCTTCTGTGATTCTTTCTATCCTAGGTTGGTCAAGAACTCTTTCCCTAGCCGTAGCTCAAAAGAGTATCTCCTTCCCTCCTCCTTTAATTTGTTTGTCATGTGATCTTTTATATGTAGGTCACAAATCTATTTGCAGCTTATTGTGGCATATGATGTGAGGCCTGGGTTAAAACTTAATTTCTGCCAGATTGCTTTCCAGTACTTCCAGCAGATTTTGTCAAATAGTGAGTCCTTACCTTAGTGGTTGAGTATGGGATTGTAGTGACAATGCTACAATGTTAGTTTGCTTTTGTATTTTGTATATCTAATATTCCCACTGATTAACTTTTAAATTTTTAACCAGTTCTACATATTTTTTTTATAATTACTGCTTTGTAGAATTTTTTGAGGTCTGATACTTCAAGGTCCCTTTCTTCTGACTGCTTTTTATTATTTCCCTTGGGATTCCTAAACTTTTGTTCCTCCAAATGAATTCTGCTAAGATTCTTCTAGCTCTATAAAGTAACTTTTTGGTAATTTGACTGTTATGGAACTGAAAAAGAAAATTAATTTAGTCTTGTCATTTTTATGGTATGGCCCAATAGGAGCACTTAATATCTCCTCAATTGTTTAATGTCTTTATTTCTATGAAGGAAATTTTATAGTTATAGTTATATAGTTCCTATGTGTATCTTAGTAGGTAAACACTAAAATATTTTATACATCCTATAGATGTTTTGAGTGAAATTTATCTTTCTATCTTTTCCTGCTGGATTTTCTTGATAACATACAGAAAAGCAGATTATTTACATGGGTTTCTTTTATATCCTGAGACTTTGTTGATGTTATTAATTATTTCATTTAATTTTTAGTTGACTTTCTAGGTTTCTCTGTAGAAAGCATCATATTATTGCAATGAGTGATACTTTCATTTTCTCTTTGCATATTTTTATTCCATTCCTTTATTTTTTTTGTCTTATTCCTTTAGCATTTCTACAACTATATCAAGTAATACAAATGATAATGGAAATCTCTATTTTACTTTTGATCTTATTGGAAAGATTTCTGTCATCTCTCTTTTTCTTATAATGTGAACTCTTAGTTTTGCATAGATATGATTTACCATATTAAGAAAAGGTCAACTTGCTATTATACTTTTTAATTTAGTTTTTTTTAAACAGAAATAGGGGTTGTATTTTGTCAGAAGCCTTCTCTGTATCTATTGATAAAATCATGTGATATTTTTGTTATTAGTATGGTTCATTTAATTTGTACTGAACCAGCCCTGCATTCTTTTATTAAATCCAACTGATGTATTCATGGTTTTAATATTAGTATCCAATTACATCAGATTCAATGTTGGGATATACTTAGGAAATTCACAGGTCAGGTTCACAGGTTCACAGGTTAAAAAGGAGGAAGTTTACTTTGCCCTAACACAAAAAATCAATAATCCTCTGCCTTTCTTCCCCATTTCAGGTCTAAGTCTCTAGTCTTTTACTGGACAGTCCTCTAGCGTGGTCAATACTAAGAAACAAACAAAACAAAACAAAAATACAGTAAAAAATGTGGAGGAATAGCAAAGCTAAATATCCTAATCCTTTCCTTCTTCTTTCAGAAAGATTAATCTCAAAGCCTCAGCATATGATCCATATGATGGGTGATGCCACATCTTTGAAGTTCACAATGGGTTTCCCAATGCAAGGTGGTGATGATGAACATAACATCACCAAGAATATCAGGGCCACAGCATAGATGATGACACCAGCTTCTTGCATGCCACCTATCTTAGGATTTAAGTTGATACTTAAACTCTTATTGTACCACCACCCACTCAGAATTCCCTGGCCCTCCAGCCAAAACTTCTTGCTCCCTGACACCTACATCAGGGGAATAAATCTTTACTCCCTTAGCGGCTTCTGTGAATGGGCTGTCCTCTTCCACAGTGGCTAAATAAGGACTCTACCTCACCCTAACCAGTGAATTACCACCAAGTCAGTTCAAGCAGAAAGTGTGTGTCAAACATGTGGCCTGTGGACCTCATACACCCCACTACACTTTAGAATAGGGCCCAAGTCAGATTAAAATGTAATTGGAAAATATCTAACAAAATAAATAAAAACTCAGCGTAACACAGATAATGTTAATACGTGGTTTTCTAAGTCAGTATGCACCCACAGAGATCATTATGTGTAATTTAGTGCTCACCCTTTTTTTTTATTTGACCTCACTGAACTGAAGAATCTCTTTTCTTCCAGGTAAATATATACTCATGAAAGTTATTTTGCGACAGTTTCACCTCCCTCATGATATTAGAAAGCAAAATGGCTTCCCAACAACACCACCACTCCTTGTTCCCTCAAGCCCTTTCTGGGAAGGAGTTCTCTGAACCATCTCAAAAGAAAGGAAGTCTGCCACTTGAGAAAAATATGAGCTACCTCTTCAGGGTATATGGAGTTCTCTGAGAAGGCAAGAACCTTGAGGTCAGGGCAACTCCTTACTGGGGAAAGAGTAAGGAAGTACTAGACAGGATTAGCCAGGACTATGTCCAACAACAGTTCATTCTTGTCAGGTAAGTCTTCCTGGATATTGGATCCAAGAAGCCACTAGACAAGAGAGCTCTTCCTCTTTCCATGGTAGCATTGTTCTGTCATGACCACGGCTCCTGAGAGATTGGGCATCTGATGTGAGCATTTCGATGCATAATGATGCACCCGTTTATTAGTAGGGGCAAACCTCTTACCCTAAGATGAGAAAGTACCGTATTGCCGTTTGAGGATAGATTGCGGGTCATTTGGATTAGGAATGGCTGCTTTGTCCATAGTGAGAGGGATTATATGATGTTGTGCCCATCTCAGCATGGTATCACCCAAATGTCCAAACTGACACTGGACATACTCCCCAACCTTTGCTTCTCTTGCAGTAGTAAGTAGACAACTAGTTCCAAACTGGTTGTTTAGTCTATGTCTCTAATGGGTGACGTACCCCTCAAACAACTGTATGCACTGACAAATCCCTCCATTGGTCTTGACCTCAAAAGAGTGAGCCTTTGATTGTCCAATCATATGCTTTCTTTTTTAAAAAAATATTTTATTCTGAATTTGAGAAATAAAACAAGCATTTCTGTAACAGAATAGAAAAAAGATGACTGTACGTGAAACTGCAAATCTGTTGTGTATAACTTGCTATTTCTTTTAAATATATAATAAAGTTATCATGTAACTTTTTTTTCCTTTTTTTCTTCCCTCCCCCCTACCCTAGAGATGGCTACCTACACAAATACATACATACATACATACTTATATACATATTATATATATGTGTATATATATATATATATAATGTGTAAAACCATTCTATATGTACTTTTGTTTATTGGTTCTTTCTCTGTATAAAGATAGCATCTTCCTTCATATGTCCTTTGTAGTTAATTTGGGTGCTTATAATAGTCAAAATGATTTAGTCACTCAAAGCTGTTCTTAAAACAACATTGTTGGGGCAGCTAGGTGGCGCAGTGGATAGAGCACTGGGCCTGGAGTCAGGAGAACCTGAGTTCAAATCCAGCCTCAGACACATGATACTCACTAGCTGTGTGACCTTGGGCAAGTCACTTAATCCTGATTGTCTCTCCAAAAAAAGAAAAAAGAAAAAAACACTATTGTCATTACTCTATACGACATTCTCTTGGTTCTGATCATTGTGCTCTTCATTATTTCATGCAAGTCTATCCATGTTGCTCTATGATCATTGAGCTCATCCAGTTCTGTGCTTTTCAGGCCTCAGGCCAATTGGCTAGACTGATGATTATTGTCCAGGAACAAGTAAAAATGAAGATCTTATCTGCCTTATCTCTTAAAATATGTCATTCATGCAACCTGGACTCAACCAGCTGGAGGATTTGTCAGCACCCCTACTCCCTAAGGTATCTTCTGTTATCAGATTAGTGGTTATTGAAGTTTAGTTGTATATGCCTTTCCTGAAGGGGATGGAACCAGACAAAATGGTGTTCTTTAGGAGCTAGGGCCTCATAAATGAGAGCTCACTAGGCTAGTAGAAGGGGCAAGGTTCCAGAGTCTGGACTATGTCTCTGACATAGTCATCACCTGTTTGTGAAAAGCAGACCAAATCCATTTAGCAATAGAAGCCTCCTGTGCTCTATCCATCTTGCTAAGGGAACAATCCTGCATCACCCAACCCGAGGTAGGCATATCAGGAAAAGGGTACTTGTACGACCCTGTGTCATTTGTTCAGTAGAAATTAGGCCCCAGCAAGAAGCAAGCAGCTGCTTTTAAAAAGCAGTATAGTGATTGACTGCTCTAGGGAGCTTGGAGCTCTAAATGCCTAATGATGGCTTATTCTGGCTACTGCTTGGTACCTTCCAAAGACTCAATTCAGTCTGTTTTTTATGAGCAGACTCCCATATGTGTCCTGATGGGTCATAATGGCCCAAGAGGACAGATTGCTGTATAACTTGCTTTACATCTTCCAGTACTGTAGTTCATTGTGGGCCCCACTTAAAAGACACAGACTTGTGGGTGATACAATAAATGGAAGCCATCAGGATATTCAGGTAGGAATTGTGGGTTTTCAAAAACTTAAGAAGTACAGTAAGCATTTTGATTTCCTTCTTGGATCATGGGGAAGCAAATGTCAGCAGCTTATTCCACATTCCAGCCTTATTCCAAATCCCATGGGATTTCCCCACTTCTATATTCCCCAAAACTTGACTGAATGGTTTGTACCCTGGGTTTTCTTAGGGTTAATTTCTTACTCCTTGTCCCTTATATGGGCCCCTGACTATGCCAGCCATTGTAGGCATGTCTCTAAAGTCAGGACCCTCTTACTTCAGTTTTGAATTTGGGATGAAATTAAGCACTTAAAAGTCACTGAACATTTAACAAGGAGGAGATTTACTTTTCCCTAATCCAGTAAGAATATATGAGTATAGTGGCTTCTCTAGATATAGCCACCCTTTCTCCATTTGGAAACTGTGTCTGATCAGTAAGCTATCCAGGTATGACAACTTATGTGGTCTCAGGAACCCATCAAGTGTGAGAGGCTCCTACTACAAACAGCTGGGAGCCAGCGTACCTTCAAATCAAGAAGCTGGGTTAGAGAAACTGGGAACAATTCAGTAGGAATAATCTAAGGCTGAGGGTTGGCAGAGTGTAATTGGGGATAGGTGTAAAAGCTTTATTGGAGATAAAGCTCCAGGGGGGTAAGGTGACTTAAGAGAAGAGGACACTATAGAGTTGAATGGGTTCTCTAAGTAGTGAATATGGGAAGAAGAGGAGAGAGTGGCTAGTGTAGGGGAGATAGCCTGGGACAGAATTGAGTGGTCAAAGAATTGGAGGTCATGGTATGGGTGAAAAAGAAGGAAAGGTGAAAAGTCAAAGGACTAAGGTCAGATAAGGAGTTTTGAGAATTCTTGAATGGGGAGGTGGTATATTTGTGGGTGATGGAAAGATCAAGGATATGACCATCTTTGTGTGTGGCTGAGGTAGGATGAAGCAGTAGGTCATAAGAAGTGAGCTAGTTGAGGAACTGAGTGGTTAGGGTATTTGAGGGAGAGCAAGTATGTATGTTGACATCCCCTAGTACGAGAGCAGGAGTTAGGGAGGAGAGAAAAAATTGTAAGTCATGTACCAAACTCATTGAGGAAGGAAGAGGGGTGACTTGGAGGCCTTTAGACAACACCTACCAGGATTTTGATTGAATGATAAATACAAATAACATGAACCTAAAAGGAGGAGAGGTTACTGAGTGATGGAAGTTGGGGATATAGAGAACCTGGAAGTGGCAATGGGGAACAAGAGGTAGGAATGAGCAAAGGTTTAACCAGTACTGAAAAGGGTGGCCAAGTAGGCTGTGTCATTAGGGGAGAGCCAGGTCTCAGTAATAACTAGTAGATGGAAGGAATGGGAGGGAAAAAAAAGATTCAGGATAAAGGGAAATTTGTTGCCTATAAAACAAGCATTTCATAAGGCACAGTGAAGGTAGTGGGTGGTGTTTGACTGAAATTTTTGTGTAGTAATGATATGGGAATAATGAATTAAGCTGCGGGGGTGTGGTAAGGGATTTGGATGATGACCAGTCAGAATGACTGGGATATGAAAGGCATGAACAGTTTTGTTATTAGTAAAGAATTTTAACATTTCAGTTTTTCTGCATTTGTTTCTGTTTTTATGATCTAGCAAATGACTAATTTTGTAAACATGTCATGCACAGCTAAAAAATATGTATATTTCTTTCAATTTTCACTCACCAGTCCCCAAAGAACTATCATATCTAACTTTTCTAATAATCTATTCAGATTTTTAATTTTTTTCTTCTTTACTTTTTTGTTAGATTTCGGTCTAGCTCTGAAAGGTGTATTTTGAGGTCCTCAAGGACCTAGTTCTTTCTATTTCTCCCTACAATATAAGTAATTATTTCTTTAACTATTTAACTAATGTTATTCCATTTGGGGCATATATTTTAAATGCTGATTTTTTATCTCTAGTCTTTTTAAGCATAAGTAAGTCTCTTTGTTTATCCATTTTGACTGTCTCTTTTTATTGATGCCTAATCTGAGATAATAATTGTTACTCCTGCTTTTTCTAGTTTGCTTAAAACTTAATATATTTTAACCAAGTAAAATGTTTTATTTAATTTTACTTTTTAAAGTGTGTTTCTTAGGTCCAATATATTGTTGAATTCTGCTTTTTAATACACTTTGCTATCCTTTTCCTTTTTGAAAATTATTTTATCCCATGGTTATGATTGCTATGATGTTATTGATTCATGCACATGTCTACAACTCCAGACAACAGAGAGGCTAAGGCTAGTGGATCTCTCAAGTTTGGGAATTCTGACCACTCTGGAAACTCCTGGTCTGAGCATATTAAGTGCTTAATAGATGCTTGTTGACTTGATTTAGCTTAGTCATTCTGTCCCCGTTTACTGAGAGCTGCAGTTTTCTGGTGCCACTAAAATATTTTTGGTCTGTGCCCCAGGATTCTGGAAAAATCAATATGTACAGATGGTATTTTTTAACCTGCATATATATGTGCTGATTTTTCTGTATCTTATGATCTCTCTCTCTCTCTCTCTCTCTCTCTCTCTCTCTCTCTCTCTCTCT
>NW_020954585.1:32805795-32829317 GCF_900497805.2 Vombatus ursinus
CTCTCTCTCTCTCTCTCTCTCTCTCTCCCTCTCTCTCTCTCTCTCTGTCTCTTGCTTTCTCACTCTATTTTTCTCTCATTTTTCTATTTATTTAAAAACAGAGTGTCAAATCACTCACTAAGGCTGGAAATGCAGGAGCGTTGAACTGCTATGTTTCTGCTCTGGGCCTGTTTATCTCTCCAGAGAGAGTGTCTTTTGAGACATTCCTGGGCCAGATGAAGGCACTAGTTCCTTTTTGAATTTCTTAATAATTCTTTGGTCTTGTGCCCTTTTTAGATTTTTGCTGGCATATTTGTGAGAGAGCTAGGCTTCTCTGCAACCATTCACATGGTCATCTTAACAAGAAGTTTCTCTCCAGAAAAACTTAAATTGTAGCTATGTTCATCGAGCATCTAGAAAAATCATCAACAAGTAGTACTTACATTTTAAAAGACTATTACACATAGTAAAATGCTAATTATACTATCTCTGTTGAGTCTAAACTATAGTGTGCTATGGGCATGACAGAATAAATTGGCAGACTAAATTGGAGTTATTGCTGTCAGAGGAGAAAAGCCTCTCAGCACCTATAACACAACCATGGAGTTACTTCATTCACTTGTTTTAGGTGCCCTCTCCTGGTCACTGGAGGTAACTTTTAGTCATTGTTTACTCATTTTCTCTGCCAAACTTTTTTTTTTTGGCAGAAAGACAGAAAATTATACAAGCTACATAACAATCAGCTAGGATATCTGGCATGCTAATTAGTAAGTACTGTAAAACTAACATACGTATGTTTTATTGGCTTCATTGGTACCACAAGTGCCAACTAAGATACTGGGAATTCAACCATTTGGCTGTGAGTAACTTCTTAATAGAACCAAAATTTCAATCAAAGTAGGTATTTCAAAATGTAGAAGATGCAGTCTTCTATGAAGAAAAGAGCATAGGATAGGGAACTCATAGTTTTTCATTGATGGTAATAGCATTAGCATTTCTTTTGCTTTTCCCTGTGAATGTGAAGAAATGTTTTGTTAGCCTCACCTGAGAACATCTGACATTTGCAGAGATGTCACTGATGAAGACCATAAGCAGCGAAGTAAATTACAGAAATTGACTGCTTTGATAAAATTTAGAGATCATCTGGTCTGAACTCCTCATTTTACAGTTGAAGAAACTGGTACATAGAGAGTTTTAGTGACTTACACAAGGTCACACAGCCACTTAGGGATAGAATTCCAGTTTCTCTATCTGTCCAGGGATCTTTCTTAAATACCACTTCATAGATTATTTTTTAAAATAAAATTTTACTGAGATGTTTTAATTCTATATTGCCTAAATTTCCCCCTATTTATCTCCCTCCCCAAGAATAATCCCATACTATACTGAATTTTGAAAAAGAAAAAGAAGAAAAAAATCAACAAAATAGTTCCATACATTGAAAAATTATGACAATTGTGCAATGTTTCACAGCTGTGGATCCCTACTCTTCAAAGACTTTGAGGTAGAAATGTTTTCATAACTCTTGCTGAAGCCAAGTTTGTTTTTGCAGTTTTGCAACATTCATTTTTATATATTAGCTCATATAATCTATGTTCTTCTATGTTCATCATATTTATCATTTCTTATCTCGCAGTAACATTCTATTACATTCATATAATAGAATTAAACAGCAAGGTGGTACAGTGGATAGTATACTGGACCTAGAGTTAGGAAGACCTGAGCTCAAATCAGACTTCAGACATTAACTAGCTGTGTGACTCTGGGCAAGTCACTCAACTACTGCTTGCCTCAGTTTCCTTATCTGTAAAATGGAATAATAATAGCACTTCTATTTCCCAGGGTTGTTGTAAAGATAAAAAGAGATAATATTTAGAAAGTGCTTTGTATACTTTAGAGTGCTATATAACTGGTAGCTATTATTGTTGTTATTTTATACAATCTGTTTAGCCATTTCCCAGTGAATGGACATCAATTGGGTTTCCAACTCTTTACTATCATAAAAGTGCTGTTAAAAATCCTTTTTTGCACATGGGGCCTTTTTTTAAATCAATGACCCCTTTTTGGGTATATGCTTTGCAACCATTGTTCAATTCAATGATTTCTGGTATACTACATTAAGCCTTTAATCATGGAGGCCAACAATTATGAACAACAGAAATGTCACATGAAATGACCATAAGCAGGGAAGAAAATATTAAAAAGCAATGAAAATTTTCTGTCCAAAGATGGTGATATGAAAGATTCCAATCAATTGTAGCTCTCTTGACAAACCCATCAGCAAAGATAAAAAAACATGAGATAAAACAAAGAAAATCTTTGTTTTAAATCTCTTTTAATAGAGTACATCAAAACATCAGCAAGTTCCTTCATTTGGATCAGGACAACTCAAGAAAACAGCTGGTAATCTGTAGGTATTGTGTTGGTGAGAACCTTCTTAGGATCCTGAAGCCAGCACAAATTCTGATAAACAGGACCTGAAGCTACCAGAATTTTCATCCTGGCCTGTTGGAACTGCATCAGGATTAAAGCAACATCTAGTAGAGAAAGAGTTAGGGTAGAAACACCAAGATTATATGCCCTATAGATTCCTTTGGAAGCCTGAAGGTAGTGTGATCTCCAGAAACCTCTCAAAGCTTATTAGGTCTGTACCAGGATACAAAACCAGATATTAATAGGTGACCACACAAGGAGAAGAATACAGAACTGAGTCACCAGGACCCAAGCATTGAGGCAAAATGTGACACCTGATCATCGTTCAGATTCAGTTCCTTGTCCTAGTTCAAGAAAGTGGAAGAAGTCAAGGAGGGGGGCCAGGACAGAGCCATCTTTCCGTGACTGTAGCAGAGTAACAGAAGGAGCATCCAGACTGAAGCAGAGACCAGACCTGGGCCTATCTACTCTATTTAAGAGTGTATAGGAAAGGGTAGAACCTGGTCTTGAAAAAAATAAGTCCCAGTCCAGGAATTGATATTTAAGAATAGACCTGAGAAAAAATTCCCAATAAAATAAATAGTATGCATTTTAAAAAAATGCAAGAAGTAAACTCAGAAGAATAAAGTACCTCAACAATAAATATGTTGAGCCTCAGAAAAAACAATGGTTTGGCCACAAGGACTTCAAAAGTAGGTGAAAGGAATTAACCAAAAGATAAAAAAAAATGAAATTAGAGCTTTTAAGAAAAAAACTGGAGAGAGAATAAATTACTTAGAAGGTGGAAAAGTAGTAGATTCTGTGAAAAAGAGAAAAGAGAAAACAGAATTCAGTTATTCAAAGAGACTAGATTATAATAAAAAATAGTAGAACAAAGTCAAGAAACTGAAAAAAAAATGAGGAATCTACTATCAAAAGCAGTTGACCTAAAAAAAAGGAACAAACAGAAGTAGAATGAAAGAAAGAAAGAAAGAAGGAAAAAAAGGAGGGAGGGAGAGAGGGTGAGAAGAAGGAAGGGAGAAAAGGAGGGAGGGAAGGAGGAAGGGAGGAAGGAAAGAAGGAAGGAAAAAATGATCATTGTCAAGGTCCTTAGAAATATCAAATGTTTAAACATCAGAAACTGATATTTTATTAATGAGACGACACTAAAGAAGATGGAGAGAGACAGAGCCAAGATGGCAGAGTAAAGGCAGAGACTTGTCTAAGCTCTCCCAAAGTCTCCTCCAAACAACTTTAAAATAATGGAGTGGAAGAACCAGCAAAATGAGATTGAAATAATTTTCTAGCCCAAGATAACTTAGAAGGTCAGCAAGAAAGTTCTCTCTCTCTCTCTCTGGTGAGAGTAGAATGCAGTCCAACCTCCATGATGGTGGCTTCTGAAGCCCTCAGCCCACACAGTCATAGACTTGAAAAACTGGTCAGAAGGAGATTACAGGGGACATTTTGCTGGCAATCAGAGCAGGACTCTGTTGTTATTGCCCATACATAGTTCCATGTCATAGTCCCAGGGTGAGGGGAAACACCAGAAGGAGCAGGGACACAAGTCACAGTTCCAGGGTGGAAAAGAATACTTGTAATCACTCACAGACCAGATCATAGGCCAGGAGAGCACCTCTCCTTAGATCATACCACCTTGGAAGAATAAAAAACTTATGGACTCCCAGAACTAACTCTGAAAAACAGTAGCACAAAAACTCAAAATTAGAGACAGTGCTCCACCCCAGGAACAAAACCCAACTGTAACACAAAGTTAAAAGTCAAGAAATAGACTGGAAAAAAATGACCAAACAACAACAAAAAAGTACCTGATATGAATAAAAAAAGAGATAGAGAGCAAAGTGAGATGTAAAATGGATAATTTTAATTACATTAAATTAAAAAGATTTTGTACAAATAAAACAAATATAGCCAAGATCAGAAAGAAAGCAGATGATTTGGAGAAAATTTTTACAGATAGTTTCTCAGATAAAGGTCTCATATCTCAAATATATAAAGAATTTTGTAAAATCTATAAGAATTCCCCAATTGATAAATGGTGAAAGGATATAAACAGGCTGTTTTTTAGATAAAGAAATCAAAACTATAGTCACATGAAAAAATGCTCTAAATCATTATTGATTTGGAAAATGTAAATAAAATAACATTGAGATATCATTTTACATCTACCAGATTGGCTAAAATGATTGAAAGGGAAAGCAATAAATGTTGGAGGGGATGTAGAAAAATTGGGACACTAATTCATTGTTGATGGAATTGTGAACTGATCCAACCTTTTCAGAAAGCAACCTGGAATTATGTACTCTTTGAGTGAGCAATACCACTATTAGATCTACGTCCAAAGTTGATTAAGGAAAAAGGAAAAGAATCTGTATGTTATAAAATATTTATGGAAGCTCTCTTTGTAGTGGCAATGAACTGGAAATTGCAGGAACACCCATCAATTACGGAATGACTGAATAAGTTGTGATATATGATTGTGATGGAATACTACCGTGCTATGTGAAATGATGACAGGTTGATGTCAGAAAAATATTATTAGACTTGCACAAAATAATGAAGAGCAAAATGAGCAGAACCAAGAGAATGTTGCATATGGTAACAACAATACTGTTTTAAGAACAACTTTGAACAAATAAGTCATTTTGACTACTGTAAATACCCAAATTAATGACAAAGGACATATGAAGGAAGATGCTATCTGAACCAGAGAAAAGATAGATAAAAAAGAAGTATGTATAGAATGATTATGTGTATATTATATATATATAATAAGGTATATATAATATACACATGCGTATATCTGTATGTATGTCTGTAGGTATAATATTTGTCTAATGGTAGCCACTTTTGGGGGGGAGGGAAGAAAAAAAGAAATTTACATGATAACTTTATTATATATTTAAAAAGAATAGCAACTTGTACATAATAGACCTGCAGTTTCATGAGCAATCATCTTTTTTGCTTCTATTATGTTATGGAAATGCTTGTTTTCTCCCATAAATTAAAAACAAAATATATTTTTTAAAAAGTTATTATGGTGACAGGGAAGATCAAAACATAAACTCAGAAGAAGACAACAATGTCAAAACAGCTACATCCAAAGCCTTAAAGAAAAATATGAGTTGATCTTAGGCAGAAATAGAATTCCTGGAAAAGCTCAAAAAGTATTTTATTTTATTTTTTTCATGATCAGGCAAACTTATATCTCTATATAAGTTTCAAGAATGTCAAGCAAGACAATGCCATATAATTTTTGGCTATATAACCCCACCCCCCAAAAGTTTGTACAACAAATTTTTAAAAGACTTCATGGCCTTTCATTCATTTCATCAATTAAGATACACAAAGCAGTGTCTTTCTTTATAATCTGGTCTCTTCTGTGACTAGAATATTCTCGCTGTTCATTTTGTCCAATACAATTTTTGCTGTCATCAGTATCCATTGGCTCAGTTTTTAACCTCATTCCTCCTTCTGTATGAGACAAATCATCTGGCAAAGAAGTCAGGCAATTATGGATAATTTCAATAACTCATTCCAAGTGCTTCTGAAATCTTTCAACTGTTTCAATGTGCTGCCTTTTCTGTACCTCCATCATGACTCTGAGAGTCTCCCTTGCTTGGTGGGGTCAGTATTCACTTATAAGATGATGCATGTGGACAAAAAGTAGCTTTAGGTCTTCTAGCTTTTCCTCTCGTTTTATGCTTCCAGGACTCCTAATCAAGATATCTAGAAGATCTAAAAAGTTAATAAGGATAGACATATTGAGTTTTCTTAGTTCTTTCTTATGATCAAGCTGCATAGGGTGAAATTGTTCAATGCCCTGACTTTCCAAAGGGTGGATGATAAGGTCATCACACTAGAACTGATTGCCAAACATCTGGATGTTTTCATCTGTATATTCCTTGATGTATTGCATCAGTGGTGGAGGGAGTGCACTCACTTGCTGAAGTTCACCCATTTTGAAAGATCCAAGTACTTCTCCAACATCACGCTGCTCTGTTTGTTTCTGAGGTGCTCCTGCTGATCTTGCTCTTAAAGAAGTCTGTACAGGATGCTGTTGGACCTTGCTAGATGCTGTGCCTTGTCTGTGCCTTTTCCCACAGGTCACTGTTGGACACTACTTAACTGCAGCTTGTACCTTTTCCAGCCCCTGACTCCTAAAGGTCTTATGTCTCATCCCAGTGCTTGTCACAAGTTTCCTTCTCTCCCTCAATCCTGAGGAGGTGGCATTCTGGTGAGTCTCCATCAAACTGCAGTTTGTGCTGTTCTTGAAAGAGTCTGAAGAGGCCTGTCTTAGTTGAGACTCCTCAAAAAGTATTTTAAAAATCAAATAAGAAAGGTAGAGGAAAAGTTGGGGAAAGAAATGAAAGTGGTGCAAGAAAATGATGAAAATAAAAGAGTCAATAGCTTGGTAAAGGAGGCACAAAAAAACTACTAAGGAAAAAAAAAAACCTTTGAAAAGAAAATAAGCCAAATGGTAAAGAGGCATAAAAATCCACTGAAGGGAAGAACTCCTTAAAAAGTAGAATTAGACAAATGGAAAAGGAAGTGCAAAAACTCCCAGGAATATTATAGCCAAATTAAGACCTCTGTCAAGATGTTAAAAGACATCCTGTTTTCCAGAGCTAAGTCCTGGCAAATGAGTTGTGATCTGAGCTTGGCATAACAACAATCCTTTGTGCTTACTCTCTGGATGATCTCAGTCACAGCAAAATCCCAGAATTGTTTCTGGTCATCAAGCCCTGCTATGAATCAAATTTGTCACATTGCTGCTGCTACCCCTCATTGTAAGGGCTACAGCTCACTACATAGCCATAGGTATAAGTATTGAGATCCCCCCACATTGCCTCAAGATCTCCCTCCCCCGACTAAGGACAGGGATGCAGCACATGTGTCCTTATTTGCAAACCATTTCCCTCACTTTGAAATTAAACTTCTGTTTGATTTGCAGCTCTTCTGTCTTTAGCCTGCTTTGTTCAGTTCCAGCCTCCCACAAGTTAGAGACTAGTTCCATTTGGTTGGTGCCTCCTAGGTCAATGAGAAAATACTGCAAGTAGTCAGAAAGAAGCAATTCAAATATCATGGATCCATAGTCAGGATAACAAAAGATTTACCAGCTTCTACATTAAAGGATTGGAGGGCTTGGAATATGATATTCCAGAGAGCAAAGGAGCTAGGATTACAACCAATAATCCCCTACACAGAAAAACTGAGTATAATCCTTTAAGCGAAAAATTGATATTCAATGAGGTAGAGGACTTTCAAGCAAGTTTCCTGATAAAAAACCAGAGCTGAATAGAAAGTTTGACTTTCAAATACAAGACTCAAGAGAAGCATAAAGAAGTAAACAGGAAAGGGAAATCACAAGAGATTCAATAAAGTTAAGCTGTTTACATTGCTACATGGGAAGATGATACTTGTAACTCCTAAACAGTTGATTATCATTATTAGGGCAGTTAGAAGGAATATATGGAGTTACAGGGCATGGGTGTGATGATGATAGGGTGATATCCGAAAAATAAAATTAAGATAAGAAAGAAGGATGCACTGAGAGAAGGGGGAGAAAGGTGAGGTGGAATGGAGTAAATTATTTCACATGAAAGAGGCACAAAAGAATTTTTACAGTAGAGGGGAAGATGTGTGTGTGGGGGGGTAGCAATGCTTGAACCTTACTCTCATTGAAAATGGCTAAAACATGCTTAGTTGAGTATAGAAATCTCTGTGACCCTATGGGGAAGTAGGAGGGGAAGGGGATAAGAGCAGGGCATGAAAGAAAGGAGGACAGATAAATTGATGTCCAGTGAAATGAACCAAAACAGAAGAACACTGTACACAGTTACATTATTGTACAAAAATCAACTGTAAATGACTTATGATGAAAAATGCTATCCATCTCCAGAGAAAGAACTGGTGGCATCTGAATGCAGATTGAATCTTAGTTTTGTTTTTTTTTAATCTTCATTTTGCTTAGTTTTCTTGATTTTTGTTCCATGTTTTCTTTCACAACATGGAACTATGTTTTGCATGACTGCATATGTATAACCTATATCAAATTGCTTGCCTTCTCAAGGAAAAAATAGTGAAGGGAGGGATGGAGGGACACAATTTAGAAATCAAAAATTTAAAAAACAAATGTTAAAAATTTTTTTTACATGTAATTGAAAATATACATACATACATATATAAATATCTACACATATATATTTATGTATGTATATTTTAAGAACCATAAGATATTGCAATTAAAAGTTCATTCACAACTTGAGGAAAAAAAGAAGTGGGATTACCTTAATTAGTTTCATGTAATCAAAGTTATCTACTTTACTGTGCTGTTGCAACCTGATCAATATATCAGAAAGTCTCCAAATATATTCAACATTCCATAGACATAGACCTCCCACATCTTCAAAGGATTAAGGTAGAGGTGTCTTCTTATATTTCTCTTGGAGTCATTCTTCTTTGCAATTTTGAAACATTCACTTTTGATTTTTTGAAATCGTTGTTCTTTCCTATTTCCATTATTGTATTTAGTATGTATATTGTTTTCTTGGCTCCGCTTACTTCACTTTGCATTAGATCATGCATGTTTTTCTGTGTCTCTATAGTCATCTTTGTAGAATAATAATATTCCATTACATTAATGTACCACAATTTGTTTAGCCATTCCCCAATCATTGAGTATCTACTTTGTTTCAAATTCTTTGCTACTACAAAGAGTGCTACTATAAATATCTTGGTGAATATAGGAACATTTTTCTTACCAATGAGCTCCTTGTAGCTCTAAGTCTCTGGGTTTCTGAGTACTAATCGTTTTAGATACTTCATTTGAATAATTCAAAATTGCTATCTAGAGTGATTGTACTGATTCACAGCCCACCAACAATGCCCTAGTGTGTTTATTTTCCCATAATCCCTCTAACGTTAACTCTTTCCTCCTTTTGTCATCTTTCCCATTTTCCAGAGTATGAGATGAAACCTCAGGGTTGTTTCTGATTTGCAGTTCTCTTATTATTTATGATTGGAGCATTCTTTCATATGGCTGCTAATAGTTTGTGATTCTTCTTTCAAGAACTGTATATTTATATCCTTTGTCCACTTATCTATTTGTAAATGGCAGGTTGATACCAAAATATTTTATGCATTTTGTAGTTATTTGGAATGGGATTTTTCTTTCTAATATTGCCTCTTGGATTTTGTTTTTATTATACAGAAATATTGTTGATATTTGTGACTTTATTTTGTAACCTGCAACTTTGCTAAAGCTATTAATTCTCTCAATTAGTACCTTTGCTGATTCCCTGGGATTTTCTAAGTCATGTTGTCAGCAAACAGACCTAGTTCCATCTCATCTTTGCCTTTTCATGCTTTTAACTTCTATCTTTTGTCTTATTGCTATTGCTAACATTTCTAGAACTGTATCAAATAATAATGGGGAGAGTGGGCTTCCTTGCTTTACTCCTATATTTATTTGGAAAGCTTCTAGTGTATCCTCATTATATGTGATGTGTTGTAGTCACTGCTCTAACACTAGCACCTTCAGTTCAAACTTGATATTGGGACAAATAAAGTACTGGAAAATCACTGAATATTCAACAAAAGAGGAGGTTTTCTTTTCTCTAACACAGCAAACCTTGTGCAGCAAAGATACAATGGCACTTAGCCTGTATGATCACACACCCCATCCCACTGACCCTAGACTCCATCTGGAAAAGCATCTAGTTAGTCAATCATCAGGTATGGTGACTCACATGCTCTTGGGCCAAGTCTCAGAGTTGATTACTACACACAGCTGGGACATTTAAGTTTCCAGACCAGTAAGCTGAATCAGGGAAGCTTGGGCCAATTAAGTTTTATGAGGGAAGGAAGCTGCATCAGGATCAGGAAAGTTTCCTCAAGAAGTCATAGGACTCATCACATGATTCTTGCTTTTGGCTTAAGATATATACTTCTTATGACATTTTTAAAAGTATTTTTAAAAAATCTCTTTCTGTACTTGGGGTTTTTGTGTATGTGTATATGTTTGTTTTGTTTTGTTTTGTTTTTTAAGCAAAATGAGTATTGTACTTTATCAAAGGCTTTTTTTCTTCTATTGAGTTTATCAAGTATATTTGTATATTTGTTTTCAATATAATTCATTATGATGATTATTTTCCTACTGTTGACCCATCTTTTCATCATTGGTATATTTCTAATTTGGTTGTAATGATTGATTTCTTGGGTGAATTTCTGTTTCTCTTTGACAGGATTTTTATGTAAGATTTTAAACATATATATATATATATATATATTAAATGTTGTCTATATTTTTCCTTTGTTTTGTCTTTCCCTGGTTTAATTATTAGGACTATATTTGCCTCATATGAACAGTCAGGAATAATGCTTTAAAGTTTTTTTCGACGTATGTAGTATTGGTACTATTTGCTCTTTAAAAGTTTGAAAAGATTCTCCGTAAATTCATCAGAAACAGGAGGTTCTCCCTCCCATTCCCATCCCTTTTGGTAGTTCCTTTATAGATAGTTCTCTTTCCTTTTCTAAGATTGGGTTATTTATGGTTTTGACTTGGTATTCTGTTATTTTATGTATTTATATTTCTAAAAGTATTCATCTATTTCTTTTCTGTTCTCAAGTCTGTGAGTATATATCTGTTTTGTAGGTTTTGACCATTCTTTTAACTTCTTCTGATTTATTGTGAGTTCTCCTTGCTCATTTTTTGTTTTGCTGATTTGATTTTCTGCTCTCTTCATTTTAATTAAGTTGACTAAAGGGTGTCAATTTCATTAGGGTTTTTTTGAAAACTACTTCTAGTTTTGTTCATGATTTCTATAGTTTCTTTGATTTCCAATTTATCTATTTCTCTTTTAATTTTTAATATCTCTGCTTCTCAGTTTTTTTACTTGTTGGTTTCCAAAATTTTTAAATGCACACTCATTTCATTAGTCCTCTTTTTCTATTTTATTAATATTTACTAGTAGGGAATAAGTAATCCCCTGAGTCCTGCTTTGGTTGAATCCCCAAAATGTTGTTTTATCATCATTTTTCACATAATTATTAATTGTTTCTATGATTTGCTCTTTGATCTACTTATTATTTAGAATTTCATTGTTAAGACATTGCTTGATTCTGTTATTTTTGTTTGTGGTCTCCAAACTGATTTTTTTTTCATTATGGTTTGTAAAGGATAAATTTACTATTTCTGCCCTTTAACATTTATTTGTGATATATCTGTGCTCTAGTGCATGATGAATTCTTGTAAAAGTTCCAAATAATTTCTAAGAAATACATATAATCTTTAACGGTCTCATTTAGAAGATACCATAAGTCTTTTAGCTCAAGTTTCTCTAGCTATTTGTTCACATATTTCCTTTTGTTTCTGTTTCTGTTAGATTTGCCCATTGGTAGTGATTTAGAGCATTTTTGTCATATGACTTTAGATGAGCTCATCACTTCTTATAACACAGTAGTATTCTATCACAATCATATACCACAACTTATTCAGCATTCCCCAATTGATGTGCATCCCTGCAATTTCCAGTTCTTTGCCACCACAAAGAGAGCTGCCCTAGTTCCCTCCCATACTATTCTTCTATTTCTGTCTAGACTAAACTTTTAGTCTATGATTCATGGTTCTTACATTTATTTATTCCTTTGTTAGTCTCTTTGTTCCATGTGAATTAAGGTTTCTAACTACCTATTTTGAATTCCCTCTTCTAAACAATTCCTATTATTGCCTTGCAGCTCTGACTGCATTCTCCCTTATTACTGCTATGCCTCACCCTTAGAAGTATTAATTCTTGAAGGAGATAGAGACCAGAGAAGTATTGTCCCAGTGTGGAAATTTTCCTGTGTCCCTGATCATCCATTTTATTTTTACCCTTTTTACCTCATGGTCATTTTTCTTCCCAATTTGCCATGAAATCTTTCTGGGTCCATGCTCTTCCATCCTCTTGGACATCAGATTCTCCTAGGAATTCTGATTCCCCTTAACTTAAGGCAGGGTGTTGTCTATGGAAGCACAAGATTCACTCAGAAGTAGTGATCTTTCTGAGAAAAAAACCCTATAGATTATACACACTGTAAGGTCCCCATCTCCTGTTACAGAATATCTCTCTTCCCATGGGAGTGTCCTTCACTGGGACCTGTTATTGAATTCAGATTTCCCTTTTTCTTTCTTCCTGTTTCTATCCCTCACTTTTATAACTCTCCCATTTTCCCAAAGTTTCTTTTCTTCCTGAGAGACTATAGAAGTTATCTCCCATTCATTATTTATCATTGACTTTCCTAGAGTACCTCACATGTTCCCCTCTATCTTCATCCTCCCCTTTGACCTTTTATGCTTTCCCACTTTCTTAAGTTTAGTCTCACAAACAAATATTGATTTATTTATAGATGGGGTATTGTGAGGTTTAGTCCATGGTTTTTCAGGACTGATCCTTCACCATCATTTCTATTTTAATTCTGATTTCTTCACCCTTGTGTCTTTTTTACTTTTAGAAAGAAATCTCTTAATTATCCCCCATTGTTATTTTGTTGTTGCTATTTTGTTTTGTTTTATTTTGTTTTTCAACCTTATAGGAATCCCTTTTCCTTTTTCTCCAGTGTCATTTATTTCATTACTTGTACTTTCCTTGACAGCTCTCTTTGGTTTTGGTCTTGTTTTTGTTCAGTGCTGTCTGACTCTTCATGACCCCATTTGGTGTTTGCTTAGCAAAGATACTAGAGTGGTTTGCCATTTTCTTCACCAGCTCATTTTACAGATGAAGAAACTGAAGTAAACAGGATTAAGTGACTTGCCCAGGGTCACATAGCTAAGAAGTGTCTGAGGTCAGATTTGAACTTAGGAAGATGAGTCCTCCTGACTCCAGGCCAGGCACTTTATCCACTGAGCCACCTAGCTGCCCATTCTGTTTGTTTTGCCTTTCTTGTATTTCTGTTACCTGGAGTGCATGCAGAGCAAATTATCACATTTTTCTTTTTTTTTTAGATAGAAATACTTTCAAATTTATTAAATGTTCATCTCTTTCATTAATGATTAGGGTCAGATTTGTGGGGTATGACACCATGGTTTGCATGGTGAGCTCCTTTGGTCTTTGAAACACACCATTCTTTTCCTTTCTGTGATTTCTGGTGGTTACAGAATAGACTTCTTTTATTAGAATTTCCTTTCCTTCATATTTTAATGTCTTTCCTTTAGTCACTTAAAGAATTTGGTTTTTATCATTAGAATTGTTGGATTTAATTACTTTGTATCTAGCAATATGCTATGTAGGTGTTTTTTTTTAAGGCATACAATGGATTCTTTTGATGGGCACTTTGTTTTCTGCATTCAGAAGTTCTGGGCAATTTTCTTATATTATTTCTTGCATTATGATGTTCCGATTTTTTTGGACTTGTCCTGTCCTCTTGGGAGACCTATGATCCTTATCTACACATCATGTCTCAGATTTTCATGTTGCACGTGTGTAGACATCATGTGCTCTTTTAACATTATTGTTTTTTTGATTCTCTTCTTCCAGATTGTTCTTCATTTCCATACATATGTATTTCCAATAAGTTGTTCTCGCCTTTATTTCTTTGGAGAGATTTGCCACTATAGAATCAAGTTTTTCTATTCTGCAAATTATTTTTGCTGTGTAGGTCAGAAATTCTACTTTCATGATTCTTATTTCTTCCCAACCATTTGGGAACATCCTGCTATGATTCCATGACTTCTTGAGAATACACAAAATATTTTCTCGTTGTGTGTTGATTAATTTTCCTTGGTTTTGCAGTCTTTATTCAGAGATGTGTGCACATTTTCATTTGATCTAGAGGCCATCTCCCCTCCTGTTTTTAATATCTTCCCTTTTGCTTTATATGTTAGTGTTTAAGGTTCATAACTGAATTTTCTTCCTCCTGAGATCTTTAAATTTTTTATTTCTTTTTCCTTATATTCCCCTATCTTTCACTTTCTCACTTCTTTACCTTTGATCATGGATATCCCAGGGCTGGACCTCAAAGCTGTCTCAACTGCCTCCTTTGTTGTAGGATTCATTTTTCACCAGCATCATTCCCTGCCCTAAGTGATTTCTGGGGAAACATGACTGCCCCTGACTGGGTGCCAGTCCCCCTTTATTCAGACACAGTGGAGTCTCATATATACATTGGCATCTCCCTGAGTTTTCTATTTCTTTAGCTCTCTGAGTATTATAGCACTGTGGTACACTGCTGTTCTGGACCGAGAAGGCTTCAATTTTTCTATAGAGTCACATTGGGCATAGCTATGTGAATTCATTAGGTTGTTGTCTCATTAGACTTCTTGGTGTTTTTGCCTGTCGAAACAGCTGCAATTACTTTACTTCTTGTACCTATTTCTATTATTTTTGGAGAGTTTTGCGAGTTTGGGAGGATCAGAGAAAATGTCTAGTCATCCATTACATTGGCCATGTGACCCAGAAGTCTCTTTAAAAGAAAAACTAGACTAGCCTGCATGGAGTAGGACCTTAGGGAAAACTAGACCAGTCTATGTATTAGGGCCCTAGGGAATATTGTTCCTATTATCAATCAAAGTCTTGTACTTCCAAGATATTTAAACAAATATTCTCCAGAGAAAGGCCTTTAGCACATTTGCCATAAACTCACTGTATTGCTTCAGTCTATTCCACCATCTTGATTCTACTCTATTTGATGAGTTATTTAGACAATGTATTTGCAGAGGCAAGGAGGTTGCTTCTCTAGCAACCTCAAGTTTGTTTCCTTTCCTTGAATAGAAACCACAGAGTTGCACTAGGAGACTATATGGGGAGAGCCCTGCAGGAAAGATGGGACTCACTGGAATGGAAAAATAATGTCAATTATTAGGAAACTACTGTGAGTCCATTGTGTATTTTTGGTATTTTATGTGAGGTGAAGTAACGCCTGTCTCATACCTGATAAGTATTTGTTACCTTGAGTATTTGCATTAGAACTAGGGGACTCATTTATCCACATCTATGAATACATAATCAAGACCCTATATTCTGAGATTTCTCAGATGAAACTCCAGGTGGCAGCAAAATGAGCTAATGAGAGAATGCTTTGGGGGAGATGCTCTTAAGATATGACCTATGATGCAGAGCACCAAATTCTCCATGAAGAAAAAAAAATAATTAATGAGTTCTGCCTTGATATCAACAGGGGTAATGTTTGGCTATCAAATGAAGCTGTCAAGATTTTACAAATCTGATTGAGTTTCATAAATCTTGTAGTTCATTCCATGAAGCTAAATTCAAACAGTTTTGAACAAAGAAGTTTTGTTTTTTTTTAAAGTCGGTTTTAGTACTTAATGTTGCCCATTTCTTTCAAACTCTGGATCTGTAGATCTCTCATAAATGAAGCAGATAAAAATAATGACAATTGAAAGGAAAAAGAAGTAGATTTGTGTTTTGTTTTAAATAGGTTTAAAGTAGTCCCAAAGGACTTCAGGTTTCTTTCCTAAGGGTATAGCAATAATGGATTGGATTGGGGCTGGTCCTATAATTGCATTGCTTTAGGGAACTCCTGGATGAAGAGACTTTGCAAGTACTTGGTTCTGTTCCAGTCATTCAACTTCACACAGAGGAACACACCCAACTTCATTGGCACAGCTACAGGGAGCTCTGTCACCACCAACTCACTCTGTCACCACCAACTCGCTCTGTGAGTCTTGGATCCCAAAGGAGGTCAACTAGTATTGGAAGGCTAGGGAATAATATCTTTCCTCTTTCTACCCTGTATAAAACTATTCCTTTTTCTCCCTTATCAACATCTTCTCTCTCCCATATATTTGCTATTTTTCATATTTAAATATTTCCCCCTGCAACTTAGACTTGAAAACAGTGTATTTTTCTGAAAAACCAAGAGATTAATTGACTTGTCCAGGGTCACACTACCAGTAGGGGTTAAAAGCAAGATCTTCCTGGCTTTAAAGCTAGCTTTCTATCCAGTGCACCACACTGCTTTAAAAGCAGTAATAGCCAAGTGAAACAAAAAGAAAGAGAAGCACTTTTTATTGGGGGTGAGGGGCCTTTGGATACTTTCTGAATTAGTATTATATGCTTTTAAAAATTCAGTTCCTCAAAAAAGAGAAGTAAGTCAATTATAACCTTTATCTTTCAAGTAAAATTGGTACATGGCCAAGAAGAGGGTTTGATCCCTCAAGGTCTTTTATGTATCATCATTATGTCTGATATAATCTTCATCTGGTGACTTGGAGAAGCAGTTATTTGCAAACATCATCTTTTCTCTGTGTTTTGCCTAAATTGATGAACTTCTGATCATTGGCAGTTGTTGTTGTTATTTTATTGCCAGAGTGGAACTACTGCTTCATCTCTGAGACTGCTGGTTTCAGCATGGGATATGATTTGTGCATGTGAGTAAGCATAGCTATGTGTGTGGACTTAAAAATTCATCTGGAGAATTTTATGCAGAGTGCTCGGGTTACCCTCTTTTTTGTCTCCTTTGTTCATGCTACAACCACAGATAAATATTTTCCTCAAAATGATGACAGTCACTTTCTTTGGTTCCTTTCCTAGTATCTGGACAAACAGGGGCAAAGATAGTGGGAAAGTGACATTTTCAGAGCTGGGCATATTACAGAACTATATTATATCTATGGAAATATGAACCAATATATTTACCTTTCCTCATTTTATGTCAGAATTTATTTTGTTTTTCCCGTTCATTGTCTTATAATTTCAGTTCCTTTTAGTGGTTTGTGTCTGGAGATATTGTGATCTATTAGCTTTAAGGATATCATTTAACAAACAGAATGAAGCAATAGTGTATTGCCAAAAATTAACAATTGGCTATATGGTGATTTTTCAGAGAAAAAAAGGCAATTTTAGTCTTAAGTGAAAAAGAATGAGCAGTGAAACATTGTACTTCATTTCAACATGTACTAGTAGGAGCCTTCTTTAGAGGTTTAGCCACTCTTAAAAAATAGCAACTTTTTCTTTTATCTCATGTTACTTGGGAATTGAGTTGTTCCAAATAAGTTCCAAATATTTCCAGATAACCGAAGCTTTTCCCTATAAATGCCAGAACTTTGATTTCAATAATTTTATTTGAAAAATTTCTAAGACGTATTGCACACTTCCTTTGCTGCTTCTTGAACAGTACGTGGAGGTTAATTTCACTTTTCGGGGAGGAATATTTTTCTGTAGAGGCAGCATGAATAGCAGACAGAGTTCTGGTCCTAGAGTCAAGAAGACCTGGGTTCAAATCCTTCTCCAAATACTTAATATTTGTGTGATCCTATGCTTAAATTCTCTGAATCTAAGCCCCTTATCTGTAAAATGAGGAGTTCTGATGGAAACTAAAGTCTCCTCTGGCTCCAAATCTGTGGTTTAGGCTCTTGATTCAGTTTAGTTGTTTTTTAGTCATGTCTGGCTCTTCGTGACCCCATCTGGGTCTTGGCAAGTCGTTTGTCATTTCCTTCTCCAGTTCATTTTACAGAGCAAACAGGGTTAAGTGACTTGCCCAGGGTCACACAGCTAATAAGTGTCTGAGGCTGCATTTGAACTCAGGAGGATGCATCTTCCTGACTTCAGGCCCAGCACTCTATTCACTGAAACACCTAGCTGCCCAGACTCATGATTATAAACATTAAATATCAAACTATGGCTTCTGTGACTTTGAGATTTATAAGGTTATTTGACTACAAACAAAATGGCCTGGCCATGTGTGCTTTAAAAATTCTTCTGTTTGCTTTTCAGTCTCTGTCTCATTCCATATTATGAGTTTGTCTAACTCTAATAGCAAACTTCTACCTACTGGTGCTTCTAAATATACTGTTTCAACAGCAGAGCTGGGAATAATTAAGTTTTCAAGGGAAACCAGTAATTGAGTTTATTAAATTAATAATCTTATTTTAAACGCGGTTCTCAGTCAATAGACTCTGGATTAAATCCTGACGGTGGTTTCCCATCCTTTTTATGGCATAAAATAGGAAAACACTAATTTCCTGTGTGAACTTGAACTTGTGCAGGGCTTTTAACTCTGGTCTTTGGTCCCTGGTCTTCAGTTTGCTCATTTGCCAAATGAGGAAGCAGGCCTAAGTATCTTCTAAAATTCCTTCCAATTTTAAGAGCCATTCATAAATTTATTCATTCATTTGACCAAGATTTATTGTCAATTGTGTGTAGAGCACCGAGCTGGCATTGAAAGATCTATAAATTTTAGATGACATAATCCTTGCTCTCATGAAGACATAAAGATAGATAACTGTAATATTCAATGTTACAGTATACAAAATACATTGGACAACTGTAAAACCAAGCACTTGTTCAGTGAAAGCTGAGGGGGAAACCAGCTACTGACTAGAGAAGAAAAACTGAAACAATGAAAATAAATTTTATGTTTTGTGTTCTATGGTCTTATTCAGGTGTTTTCCTTGTCATCCAGATGCCTTTTAGACTTCCAGTTTCATAGCTATGTTGTTGGTTTTTAGAAGTTTGGCTATAAGGTATTTTCTATGTTTTTATAATTTAATACAGGTGGTAATTAATGGTCTAGGTAATTTGTGAGCAGATTACTCTGTTGAATGAGAGATGTAAGTGAGCAACTATGAAGATTGCATATAAACTTTTCAGTTTATGGTCATAATCGAATCAAACTTTCCAGGCTAATCAACCATACGTAGTGGTACACATAATCATAATTGTGGTGAATGATAATTAGACATAATCAGTCAGTCATAATCCAAGAAAGTGCTTACTATGTGCCAAACATTGTGCTAAGCTTTGGGGGGAGCAAAAAAAAAAAAAGAAAAACCCTCACAATCTTTGTCCTTAAGGTACTAACATTCAAATGGAGTGAGAGGAGATAACATACAAACAACTACCTCCGTACAAACAAAATATATACAGAGCAGTTGGTAGGAGAAGTAAATTAAGAGGAGAAGGAAATAGCAGCTGGGGAGAACAGGAAAGGCCTTCTGAAGAAGCTGGCATCTGAGCTGAGTCTTAGAGAAAGTCTGAGATTCTAAAAGGGATGGAATTGAAGAGGGAGAATATTTTAGGAATGGGGAACGACCAGTACAAAAGGCCAGAAACAGCTGATGGAGTGTTGTGTTTGAGGAATTGTGAGCTGACTAGTATAGTTGGTTGCAGAGTGCAGAAGTCTGGGAGAAGAATAAAGGAAAAAGGAAAAAGAAGATTAGAAAAACAGGTAGGGGGGCATTTGATCCCAGAAAGAATAGGGAACCACTGGAGTTTATTGAATAGGGGTATGACACAGGTATGTCTAAGCCTTAGGAAAATCATTGTGACAGCTGTGTGAAGGATAGATGAGAAGACAGTTGAGTCAGGAACACCAAAGAGAAGGGTATAGGGGTAAAGGTATGGGGTGATAAAAGCCTACACCAGGGTGGACTTCCATTTAGGGGAGATACAGTGAAAGTAAAGCAACAGGACTTTCAACAGATAGGATATGTAGGATGAGTTAGAGTGAGGAGTCGAGGATGACATCAAGGGTAGATAGCCTGAGTGCTTAGGAAGATTGTAGTTCATGTGGTAGTAATAAAGAAGTCTGAAAGAGAGGTGAGTTGGGGGAGATGGGGAGGAAAGAGCTAGTGAGTTCTCTTTTTACATCTATTGAGTTTTGAAGTGCCTATAAGACATATAGTTCAAGATGTACAAAAAGCAATTGGTGACACAAAACTATATCTCAGGAGAGAGTAGTTAGGGCTGGATAATTAGAACTGATTATCATTTGTATAGCAATAATAATTGGACCCATGGGAACTGAGATCTCAAAGTGAGCTACCACAGCAGGATAAGAGAAGATGACCCAGGACAAACTCCTGAGGGATACTCCTGGTTAGTAGTTATGACCAGGATGAAGACAGAGCAAAGGAGACTGAAAAGTTAGTGGTCCGATGAATAGGGAGAGAACCAAGAGAGCGGTGTCATGGAAAGCTAGAGAAGAAAAAGGATCCAGGAGGAGATGGGCAGTGTCAAAGGCTACAGAGATGTTAAAGCAGAGAGAATTGAGAAAAGGCCATTAGATCAGACAATTAACAGATCACTGATGATTTTAGAGGGAGCAATTTCAGTTGAATGATGAAATTGGAGGCTAGAGTGCAGAAAGTTTAAAGAGGAGAAGAAGTGAAGACACTTGGTATAGAAGACTTTTTCAAGAAGTTTAACTGAAAAGAAGAGGAGGAGAGATATTAGATGGTGCCTACCAGGAATATTAGGATCAAGTGAAGGTTTTTTAAAGGATGGAGGAGACATTGGCATGTATGTGGGCAACATAGAAAGAGCCAGTAGATAGGGAGAAAAAAGATTGAAGACAGAGTGGGAATAATAAAGGGGGCAGTCTGCTGCAAAAGACAGAAGGAAGTTCAAAAGGAAAGCATTGGGGAAGAAAAAAAAAGGAAAGAAAATTGGGGGGGAATTTATAGTTTCTCAGATAAAGTTCTTGTATCTCAAATATAAAAATAACTTTTTTTTTCAAATTTATAAGAATATGAGTCATTCCCCAATTGATAAATGCTCAAAGGATATGATCAGGCAGTTTTTCAATGAAGAAATAAAAACTATATATAGTCATATGAAAAAATGCTCTGAATCATTATTGATTAGAGAAATACAAATTAAAACAACTTTGAGATATCAGTTTACACCTATCAGATTGGCTAAAATGATTGAAGGGGAAAGTGACAAATATTGGAGGGAATGTGGAAAAATTGGGACACTAATTCACTGCTGGGGAACTAATCTAACCATTAAGGAGAGCAATCTGGAACTATGCCCTAAGAATTATAAAACTGTGTATAACTTTGACCCAGTAATACTACTATTAGGTTTATTTCCCAAGATCATTAGGGAAAACAGAAAACAACTCATATGTTCTAAAATATTTATAGAAGCTTTCTTTGTGGTGGCAAAGAACTGGAAATTGTGGGGATGTCCATCAATTAGGGAATGGCTGAACAAGTTGTGGAATACGATTGTGATGGAATACTATTGTGCTGTAAGAAATGATGAGCAGGGAAGATGGTGGAGTGAAAGCAGTGACTTGCTTGAGCTCTCCCCCAAACCCCTCCTAATACCTATCAAAAATGGCTCTAAACAAATTCTAAAGCAGCAGAACTCACAAAAAGACAGAGTGAAACAAATTTCCAGCCCAAGACAACCTGGATGGTTGATCAGAAAGGTATATCACACTTGTCTGGGAGAGGAAAACAGTTTGGCATGGGCATGCAGGCCACAGCGAACCTGGAGCAGGCCTCACAGGACAGAATCATGGACAGCTATGGCAGTTTCCAGACTTTTCAACCCATGAATGCCAAAGACAACTTAGAAGGTCATTGGGAAAGTCTATTTCTGTGGTGATAGAGAAGCTAGATCCCACCGCAAGTCCTGAGCATGGCCCTGGGGCAGCAGCTGCTTCCTGAGCTTATGGTCCATAGACTGAGGGGGAATCAAGTGACTGATGAGAGGGGGATTGCAGGGATTTCTCTGCTGGTGCATGATTCTCTTGCTTTGCCCATGCTTGGATCTGGGTCACAGGTCTGGGTGGCAATCCTGGGGCGAGAAGGAAAACTCGCATGGTGGAGCTTGTAGTGGTGGTGGAGAGGAAATCCTCCTCACAGTTCCAAGACAGAAAAGTGTGCTTGTGGTCACTCATAGACCAGAGCACAGGACAGGAAAGGAGTAAACACCTCAACCTTGATCATACCACCTTGGAAGAACTGAAAATTTACAGGTCCCTAGAAGTATCTCTGAAAACAGCTATACAAACTCCTGAAGCTTGGGATAGTACATTCTCCACATTGGAAGCAGACTCTTACCTTAACAAAGAGTTTATAACTCAAGTAATTGGCTGGGAACATGAGCAAACCTCGCAAAAAGAGTCAGACTATATTATCTTACTTTGGTGACAAAGAAGATCAAAACATACAACCAGAAGAAGAAAACAAAGTCAAAGCTCCTACCTTCAAAACTTCCAAGAAAAACATGAATCAGTCCCAGGCCTTGGAAAAGCTCAAAAGGGATTTTGAGAAGCAAATAAGAGAAATAGAGGAAAAACTGGGAAGAGAAATGAGAGTGATGCAAAAAAATCATGAAAAACAAGTCAACAGCTTGCTAAAGAAGACCCAAAAAAATACTGAAGAAAATAACACCTTAAAAAATAGCCTAACCCAAAAGGCAAAAGAGGTCCAAAAAGCCAATGAGGAGAAGAATGCCCTAAAAAGCAGAACTGGCCAAATGGAAAAGGAACTCCAAAAGCTTATTGCAGAAAATATTTCCTTAAAAATTAGAATGGAGCAATTGGAAGTTAGTGACTTTATGAGAAATCAAGATAGTGTAAAACAAATCCAAAAGAATGAAAAATTAGAAAACAATGTCAAATATCTGATTGGAAAAACAACTGACCTGGAAAATAGATCCAGGAGAGAGACTTTAAAAATTATTGGACTATCTGAAAGCCATGATCAAAAAAAGAGCCTAGACATCATCTTTCAAGAAATTATCAAGGAAAACTGTCCTGAAATTTTAGAACCAGAGGGCAAAATAGAAATTGAAAGAATCCACTGATCTCCTCCTGAAAGAGATCCCCAAAGGAAACCTCCTAGGAATATTATAGCCAAATTCCAGAGTTCCCTGGTCAAGGAGAAAATATTACAAGCAGCCAGAAAGAAACAGTTCAAGTATTGTGGAAACCCAATCAGGATAACACAAGATTTAGCTGCTTCTACATTAAGGAACCGTAGGGCATGGAATATAATATTCTGGAGGTTAAAGGAGATAGGATTACAACCAAGAATCACCTACCCAGCAAAACTGAGTATAATTCTTCAGGGGAAAAAATGGTCATTCAGTGAAATAGAGGACTTTCAAACATTCTTGATGAAAAGACCAGAACGGCATAGAAAATTTGACTTTCAAATACAAGACTCAAGTGGAACATGAAGAGATAAACAGGAAAGAGAAATCGTAAGAGACATATTAAGGTTGAGCTGTTTACATTCCTTCATGGAAAGATGATATATATAACTCATGAAACATTAATCAGTATTAGGGTAGTTGGAGGGAAAAAATTATGTATATGCATGTAGGTATAGATAGATAGATAGATAGATAGATAGATAGATAGATAGATAGATA
>NW_020954585.1:32829327-32938526 GCF_900497805.2 Vombatus ursinus
TAGATAGATAGATAGATAGATAGATAGATAGATAGATAGATAGATAGATAGTTAGATAGAGGGCACAGGGTGAGTTGAAGATGAAGGGGTCATATCTGTAGAATAAAATTAAGGGGTAAGAGAGGATTATACTAGGAGAAGGAGAAAGAGAAAGGTAGAACAGGGTAAATTATCTCACAAAAAAACAAAAAAGAAAAGACTCTTACAGTGGAGAGAAAAAGGGGGAAGATGAGAGGGAATGAGTGAATCTTATTCTCATAGGATTTGACTTAAGGAGGGAATAACATACACACTCAATTGGGTATGGAAATCTGTCTTACCCTACAGGAAAATAGGGAGGGAAGGGGACAAGAGAGTAGGGGGGTGATAGAGAGGAGGGCAGATTGGGAAAGGGAGTAATCAGAAGCAAATACTTCTGAGGAGGGACAGGGTCAAAAGAAAGAATAGAATAAATGGGGGGGCAGGATAGGATTAAGGGAAATAGAGTTAGTTTTTCACAGCATGTCTACTATGGAAGTGTTTTGCATAACTGCACAAGTATAACCTATATTGAGTAGCTTGCCTTTTTAATGAGGGTGGGTGGGGAAAGAGGAAGGGAGAAAATTTGGTACCCAAAGTTTTAAAAACACATGTTTAAAAAGAAATGTTTTCACATGCAACTGGGAAATAAGAAATACAGGAAATGGGGTACAGAAATCTATCCTGCCCCACAGGAAAATAGAAAGGGAAGGTGATAAGAGAAGGTGGGTGAGAGATAGAAGGGAAGGCACACTAGGGGAAGGGGTATTCAGAATCCATGCCATCTTGGGGTGGGGGTGGGGCGAGATGGGGTAAAAATTTGGAACTCAAAATCTTGCACAAGTAAATGTTGAAAACTAAAAAAAAAAATACAAAATAAATAAATAAAAGTTAACTTAAGTTGACTATAAAAAAAACCAACAAAAAATGAAAAAAAAATCCTTTCTTCCCTGATTCATTTCGCTCTCTAGTTCCCAAATCTTTCCTGCTGTATCTTCTCTTAGTCTCTCACTGCATCCAAGGCTATCTCCAGTCATCCTGATCTCAACACTGGACCCAGAAGGCTCTGGAGGAGAAAGTGAGGCTGGTGACTTTGCGTAGCCCTCTCTCACTTAAATCCAATTCACTTGCTTGTCATGGCATCACCTTCCTGATGTTATGTTCATCTTTGAGAATGAAGGACAATCAACAACAACAGGAGATGAATGCAGTGCTTTCACTAAACTTCATACCGTTAGGAAATCACTTATGGCTAAGTAACTACTGTTCTAACTTATTTTCATTGATTCAATTTTCTAATAGTAATGTTTTTATTTCTCTCATTCTCTCATTATTTCTCTCATATTCTCTCATTCTCTCATTTAATTTCTCTCATTCTCTCATTTCTCTCTTTTATTTCTCTCATTCTCAGACAAAATCTCCATAATTCCTAATGGAAAGGATTTAAAAAGTGTCTTCACACTTGTAAGCTATACAGAACATGGTGAGTGAATTCAAATTACTACTTTATACTTTTCTATGCCAAATGACCTTAGCCTCCCATCACTTAAACTAACTACCATGTTAGTTGCCAATCACAGCTCCAAAAATACTAGCTACCTCATAAAATTACCTACCTTTGAGAGTTTTGCCACCCAACCTCCCAACTTCTTTTAGTGGAAAACTTTTTGTTTTGCTACTGTTACTGTTTTTGAAATATCTCTCATGTACACAATACTGATTGTCCTAACTGTTACAATATCACTATTATCAAAGAAGATAAGTTTCCAAATGTTTTTGAGGGTGTTGAAAAGATAGAAGAGGGACTAATTTGGCTTGAAAAAGGTGTAGTCAGGAGTCTTATTCTAATACTCAATTCCTTCAATTCAGTGTGAATCCTTGAGATCAGAGTCTTAACCTTTTTTGTGTCATAGTCCCCTTTCATAGTCTGGTGAAGCCTATGGAGACCTTCTCAAAATGTTTCTAAAGACATACATAAAATACATAGGATCACAAAGGAAAGAAGTCATATTAAAATACATTTATATATGTATGTGTGTATGTATTTAATTTTTTAAATTCAAAAACTCCAATTTAAGAACTTCTGCTTTAGATAAAACATTGGGTGATTTCTCTAGAAAATTCTATATTTAAACATAATCAACAATGTAATAATGGAGAGTGATATTCTCTCATACCTACCTGCCTTCATCCCCAAACTGATGAATTATAATCTAATTTTCTCCTTTTACCAACACAATGACAAGTTAATTCTATTTTGCTAACAAAGTAAGGTTTGCATAAGAGGCTATCTTTGAATGCTTACTTCAAAGTTACAAAATCAATGTGTTTCTTTGTTTTTCAAATTAGTTTATAACTAGTTCTCTGCCCTCACAGTGCTTACCGTGTAGTTAGGAATATGATAGGTGCAAACTAAATAAAAAGATAAATAACAAGAAAGAAAATTTAAATAGTTCAAGACAGAACAGCAGAAAAGATGGCGTATGATTGTCCTGGTTAATGGTTAATTGTCCAGTGAATCACTATTGCTAATTATCATTACAGGAGTTTCAAGAAAGGAGAGATCACTTTTTGTTGGAGTGATAAGGGAAAGTTTTCACAAATGCTGTAGGATTGTAGGATTTGAGCTGGGTATAGCTGTCAAAAGTGTGCTGGAGCCAACTCAAACTGGATTAGGAGAGCTGATTATTAAATTTTTGGTGTGAGCATTTACACCTCAGAAATTTGCAAATGCCACAGATCCAGGCTGGGGATTGATTTATTGTCTTGTTAATTGTCTAGACTTAAGAAAGTGATAAAGAAAATCCTAATAATGGAGATTAAACTTAAAAAGTGGGGTCTCAAGTACATTATCTTTTTGGGAGAGTCTGGTTGTTAAACATTTACCAGTCACAATCATCAAGTGACTAGGTCTACTGGAGACCTTATTACTTTTAATAGTTAGGCAAACCCTGTGTTGAGATCCAAAGTGCCTTGGGAAGGAATCCTGCCAATAATAAGCAAGGCTTTGTTAGAAAAGATGATCTTCCCCTAGTAGCTGTCATTCTGTGTGTGGTTATTGTGAAAAAACAAACCATTTCATGTAGAGTTGACTCTATGCAAGGTACAATTCAAAGTTCTGGAAACTCTGAAGGGGTCCATGCCAGAAATAGCAAACATGTCAGTGTATTTGTAGAACTCTGTGTTGAAGCACCTGTACCCACAGTGTCGAGACATGGTTATTAGTCCTTCATTTTCCTGAGGGGTAAACTTGTTCACAGATGTTATTGAAGGAAAAAAAAACTTTATCCTATTTACTTAGTAGACTCACTCTGAAGAAACCATTATGCTCAGCTATGGAAATACCTTAGCTGTTTTGGTATTCCTTTAATTTTGGAAACCTTTACTATTTGCAGTGTATACCAAAATAGCCCATGTCACAGGCACAAATAAACACTAAATTTTTCTTTAATACCATGGATCTGGGAGAGAAAAAGAGGAAGTAAACCTATATGCACAGTCAATCCAGCACCACTACTGGCAAAAGGAGATGAATTGACTAACCTGGAAACCAGTGTCCTTTCCTACGTCTGCAGCACAAACATTATAGGAAATATAGTTGGAATGAAGTTTGGATTTAACCCTGAGTTAGAATAGACATCTGCAAGAGGTACATGCTCAGTATTCATACTCATTTTATCCTACAATAAATTTACTCATTTATTTCTGAGGATGACAAAAAGTACTAACAAGCATTTTCAGGTATTGGAATAACTGTATAGACATGAACCTATATTTAAGTGCTTCCTCTGGCAACACAAAGGGAGGCTTAATATTGTTTGTTGGTTGACCAGGAGGGAAGCAGTGAATGAAAATGACTCAGATAAGTAATCACTGCACTCCTGTGTAGTATAGTGTAATAAAAGTGGGTGTCTCATGTGTAACATAACCATATTGTAGGAAAGCATGAGGATGTTTGACCTGTAAGGGTAGTGAGGACAGCCTCAATTCTATGGAGTACTACCACACACACACACACACACACACACACACACACACACACACATTTACATACACATAATGGCTATCTGCTCTCCTGCTTATGTGGAACCTGTGACTGCCTATGTTTGTGCAGTTAATCCAGTTCTTAACATCCCAAAGCTGTTTTGTGCTTCTTTGTGAAAGTGGAGAGAACTTTTCTCTCCCAGATTCCTTTTCCCTGAATTTTCCAAAGCCAAGTTCAAAGAGATATTACAAAAGTAGTAGATTCTGGGATAACATTTGTTTGAGTGTTTTTGCTTCATAGCAGCATTCAAAGCCTAAGGTGTTATACTTGTATTTGCCATCTTTTTTCCCTTTTCCTTCCTCTTTCCTGGTATTACATTAAAGGCATGACTTTCCATGACTTTCTCTGACTTTACTTGGCTTCCTTGTTGCCTGTTGAACTCCATGAGTTTTTTTTTCCTCTATAGAAGTGCTTCTAATACACTCTCAACCATGAATACATTAGCATAAATTAGTTTATCAGATTAGTTAGCAGAAACGAAGGTCTCAAAGATATTGGACAATGGATTATGTAAAGTCAAATGGAAAACTTTAGGAGAGGGTTGTTTAGGAGCAATGTGGCCTATCCAGGGAGAGCCTGCCTAGATGAAGTACAAGTGAGATGAGCAGGTAGAGGGCAGAAACCATGTAAGGGGAAGAGCAAAAAGAAAGAGAAATGATCCAATAGAATTATAAGTTCATTCCAAAAAGCATTTAATTTTCCTTCATGCTAGCCCTGGCCAAAGTAAAGCTCCTAGAAAAAAAATAGAATTTACATATTAAAAATGTTTTTTTCTAAACTTTGGCTTTGAAGCTCCCTTGTGAAGTACCCAGTATGGCTGCAAAATAAACTAGTTAATGTTTTAAGCACCTGCTTCCCAGGTGGTTAATGGGGTACCTATAGGGGGTATAGACTAAAGCCAGAAGCAAAAGACTGGAGGTAGGTTGGAGGTGAGTGGGAACGATGGGCTTTCAGGAGGCAGTGTAACCAGATTGGGAAAAAAAATTACTTTCTGTGAAAATAGGACAGTATATATTTAAAATGTATTCTCTTCATGACTAAAGAGAAAATAGTACCTCCAAACCTGACATCAGTTCTTGGTAATTATTTTTTGTCCCTTGTCCATTTTTCTTGGGAACTATTTTTGCTAGTTCATATTTGGAGAATTCTCAGCCCTTGTGGTGAGCTTATGGCAGGAGTTTTGCAGAGCTAGCTCATCTGGGCTTACAAAAGCTAATTGCTAAATTTTCAGTGTGAGGATTTACTCTTCAGAAATCATCAATTGCTACACATCAGGGATTGATTTATTGTATTGTTGATAATCTAGAATTTTTAAAGTGATGGAGAAAATGTTAATAATGCAGATTCAACTTAAAAGTGTATACATTTGGGGGGCGGGGAGAACCACTTGTTAAACATTTACCAGCACACCTCTGGCTAATGGCTACTAAATCATTCCCTGCCTCCTCTCTCCAAACTTTAAGAACAAACTTCTAGCGTCTCTGGAAGGTTTGTGTTTTTTGTTTGTGTGTGTGTGTGTATATACCTGTGTGTATAAATGAATGTTTGGATCCTTATTAGAAACAAATTAGCTTTTTGGTAGATTGATATGTCTGTTTGGGGACTAAAATTTCCTCAAAGTAATCATTGTATATTTCAAGCCTGTGTGTTTGATAAAATACTTGTCCCTGTTTTTAAGGAGGAAAATGTGCATGTGACTTATTAAGTACCATCTGCCAAGACATACTATTGCCAGCATTTTAAGATCCCTGGGTTTACAAGAGATTCGTTCTGCTACAGAATTTAAAGAACAATCTTGGCAATGTAACTGATTTACGCATGCAGTATAACCATATGAAACCAAGATTTCTTGTAATACATTTGGCTAAAATAATAAGAGGTGATATTTTTAGAGTATTATTTTAAGGTTTGCAAAGCTTTACATTCACCATCTCATTTGATTATCACCATTTTTACAGAGGACCCTAGCAGGCATCTAGTCCAAACCAAAACTGAAAGAAATATTCAACATAACATATCTTAGTGAATCTCCTCTTTCTTGAAGCAGCCCATTATACTATCGACAACTCTAATCATTAGGAAGTTTTTTCTTGATATTAAGCCTCAGTTTGCTTCTTTGTGACTACTAACCATTCCTCCCCGTTCTTCCCTTCTGGGAAATTAGGAGCTCTCCTCTTCTCTAGATGTAGAGACTGAGGCTCAGAGAGGTTGAGACTTGCCAATGGCGATGCAGCAAAGTGTTGTAGATGGGATTCAAACCTTGTTCTTTTGTAACTCACAGTACTCATATAGTATGCCATACTGCTTCATAGCTCTGTATGAGCTATATATGTATATAAGATACATACCTTGTGAATCTTAAAATAGTGAAGGATAAAGAGCTTCATGATATAATTAATAGTTAGCATGTATATAATGCTTTAAGGCTGTCAAAATACTTTACTTATTTCATTTGATCCTCACACCAAGTCTGTAAAGCGGGTGCTGTTGTTATCATCTCTATTTCATAGAGAATTGAGACCAAAAGAGGTTGAATGACTTGTCCAGAGTCACACAGCTAGTAAGTGACTGAGGCAGGATTTGAATACAGGTCTACTTAACCACAAGTACAGTGATCTATCCACTGTTCTACTTAGCTATTTTAATAAGAATAGTATGGTGTGTAGATGCTTTTTTTTACTCAGTAGTTGACACATTTCCCCCTATAGAAGGTATAATGTGAAAATTCATTTTTGTGTTGTCATCACAACTATTAATTCTATTGTCATGTGACATTTACTATTTATCTCATACAAATATAGTAGTAATAATAATATATGTATGTAAATATATATGGCCCCTTAGATACATTACAAAAATTTGATCCTTACAATGACTTTATGTGATACATAGTATTATTACTCTCAATTTACAGATGTGGAAACTCAGAGTTTTTCAAGGCAAAACTCAGAGCAAAGCAAGTGCATTGCCCAAGGTCAAAGAGGTAGTAGACCCAGGATTCAAACTCAGATCATCTTACTGAGCCAGACCAGATGAACTTTAAAGTCCCTTTCAGCCCTAAATAAACAACAGTATGTTCTTCTACAATCCTTCTACTTTACCCAGGTTCCCCAATTAGAGATTATTTCACCCAAATAGGAGTATTGGAGTATGACTATGGGGCAGCTAGGTGATGCAGTGGATAGAGTGCTGGGCCTGAAGTGACGAAGGTCCCAGTTCATATCCTGTCTCCAAATACTTGCTGACCTTCAAATACTTGAAGACCACTCACCTCAACCTCAGTCTTCTCCAGGCTAATCATTCCCAGTTTCTTCAACCAATTCTCTTATCACTTGGACTCAAAGCCCTCCACCATCCTGCTTATCCTCTGGAAACTCTCTTCTAAATTTAGGTCATCACAAAGTATTTTAATGATTCAAAGCTTCTCCATGAAACAGAAATCCAACTTTTTGATGACATATCCTTTTGATGATGTTATATTATTACAAATCATGGAATATCAATATCTTCAAAAACTCATAATTGTGAGTTATTCAGAGGGGGAATGGAATGATCCATAGTTCAAGGGTATTTATCTTTTTTAACATTAAGTATAATTGTATCTCTGCCATCATTTCCATTTTTAAAAATATGCTTGCCTATGTTTATGCTTATGTATTTTAAAATATAGAATGTTAGCTTCAGAAGACACCTTATAAATCATATCTATCAGGTTCCTGAATCTGCTGACTGCCAGGTTCTTACAGCCGTCTACATAGGCATAATCAAAATAATAGGAAAGGGATCAGAAAATGTTGTCAAGAAAATACCTACTGCTCATCTTGATACATAGAGTCATTCTTTGGCTAAGTCCAGTAGAAAGCAAGGTCCTCCAGGGCTGGGACAATTTTGTTCTTTGTCTCCATAGTACTTATGATGTAGTAAGGACTTAATAAATATTGGTTGAATTGAATTGTCATAATCTGCTTTCAAAACTTCAGGCAGTTTGCAACAACCAATTAACAAGCTTTTATATAATGCTATGGGACAGCCATTGTACTAAGTGCCAAGGAAACAAAGACCACCAAACACCAAACAATCCTGGTCCTCATAGCTCCAGATCTCAAACTATACTACACCTTAGTACTGGTTATTAGAAAGACTGGTCAGTGGAACAAATTAGGTACACAACAGATAGACATAAATGTTTCTAATGCTTGAGTATTTGATAAATACAAAGAGTTCAGCTACTGGGATAAGATAAAGTGGATAATTTTGTTACATAACATTAAAAGGTTTTGCACAAACAAATCTAACACAGCTGAAATTAAAAGGGAAACAAATGGCTGTGAAAAATCTTTGTAGCAAGTTTTTCTGATTAAGGTCTTATTTCCAAGATATGGAAGGAAATGATTGAAATTTATAAGAAAAAGAACTATCTCCCAATTGATAACTGATCTAAAGATATGAACCAACAGTTCACAAAGGAAGAAATGAAAGCTATTTATAGTCATGAGAACAAATGTTCCAAATCATTATTAATTAAAGAAATAAAATTTATTATTTTTTATTTAACTTATTTGCAGTCTCAGAATAGAAGAGAGGCTGATGCTTTCTTTAGGGTTATTGACAGGAACTGTTGCCTTTCTATCTCACACAGATCAAAGATACTCTGCCTACTTGAATCTACTCTAAACTCATTTTACAGAAAGAAAAAAATGAGTCTCTAGAAAATATGGACCACACCTGTTTGATTTAGCACAGCATACATTATGGTGCCATGAATCAATAGACAATTAACAATTATTATTTGCTGTTGATCTGAATGATAATAATTATGATGACATATAGCTTTACAAAAGAGCAACAAGGTTCACAGAACCTGTATGACTGCAATACCTCTGTGATAAATGAATGAATGGATGAAATACACACACATATATGTATATACTCACATATATATTCAGAATTTTTTTTGGTTGAGGATTTAATAATATGATGTATTGAACATTAGGGTACAAAGAAGGGTACATTAGGGTAAAAGGAAGCAAAAGGCAATGTGGCATAAGAATTTTGAATCAAGAAACATGGGCTCTATTCCTGGCTCTGCTGCTAACTCTTCTTAGATAAATTATACATCCTCTCAGACCTTAGTTTCCTTACCTCTAAAATTAAAGCTGACTAGATGATCTTTAATCATCTTTTTAGAATAATATTCAAAGGTGGAGCCAAAATGGTGGAGTAAAGGCAGGGATTTGTCTGAGCTCTTCCACAAACCCCTCAAAATACCTTTAAATAATGACTCTAAAAAAACTTCTAGAGCAGCAGCACCCACAAAAAGACAGAATGAAACAAATTTCCAGCCCAAGACAACTTAGAAGGTCAGCAGGAATGGTCTGTTGCATCAGGGTGAGAGAGGAATGCAATCCAGCCCCGGCTGGGCCCCAGCAAACCCGGAAGAGGCATTGGAGTGAATGAATCACTGGCAGCAGTGGTGGTTTCCAGACCTCTCAGCCCAAGACACCAAAGACAATTTAGAAGTTCATCAGGAAATATCTGTTGTACCTGGGTGAGAGTGGAGCATAGTCCAGCACAGGCTGCACCAGCATAGACCCAGCCCCAGCAAACCAGGAGCAGGTTTTGGGAGTGACTGAATTAGCACTGGTAGCAGCTGCTTCTGGAGCTCTCTGCCCAAAGATGGTAAGGAGGTTGAACAACTGGTCAGAAGGAGATTACAGGGGTCTCTTTGCTAGCACTGAGGCAGGACTCTGTTGCTTTGCTCATACTCAGATCTGGGCCACAGTCCTGGGTGACAGACCCAGGGCAAGGAGGAGCACTAGCACACCAGAGCTTGCAGCCACAGTGGAGCAGGGACCCTCCTACAGTTTCAGGGCAGAAAAAAATTGCTTATGGTCACTCATAGACCAGAGCACAGGTCAGGAGAATAATAAACACCTCTCTTTAGATCATACTACCTTAAAAGAACTGAAAATTTACAGGTCCCTAAAAGTATCTCTAAAAACAGCAGCATGAAATGCCTGAAGCTTGGGACAAGTGCACCCTCCATCCTGGAAGCAGAGCCCTACTTTAACAAAGAGTTAAAAGTCAAGTAATAGGCTGGGGGAAATGAGCAAACAACAGAAAAAAATTCTGACCAAAGAAAGTTACTATGGTGACAAGGAAGTTCAAAACACACACTTAAAAGAAGACAACAAAGTCAAAAACATCCAAAGCCTCCAAGAAAAATATGAATTGGTCTCAGGTCATGGAAGAGCTCAAAAATCAAGTGAGAGAGGTAGAGGAAAAATTGAGAAGAAAAGAGAGTGATGCAAGAAAATAATGGGGAAAAAAGAGTCAACAGATTGGTAAAGGAGGCACAAAAAATATTGAAGAAATGACACCTTAAAAAACAGAGTAGGCCAAATAATAAAAGAGGTATAAAAATCATTGAGAAGAATGCCTTAAAAAGCAGAATTGGCCAAATGGAAAAGGAGGTCCAAAAGCTCACTGAAGAAAATAATTTCTTAAAAATTTAGATTGAATAAATGGAAGCTGATGACTTTGTGAGAAATCAATAAACAATAAAACAAAACCAAAAGAATGAAAAAATAGAAGACAATGTGAAATATCTCATTGGAAAAACAACTGGCCTGGAAAATAGATTCAGGAAAGAGAATTTAAAAATTATTGAACTATCTGAAAGCCATGATCAAAAAAAGAACCTAGACATCATCTTTCAAGAAATTATCAAGGAAAACTGCCCTGATATTCGAGAACCAGAGGGTAAAATAGAAATTGAAAGAATCCACTGATCACTTCCTGAAAGAGATCCCCAAAGGAAAATTAGGAATATTGTAGCCAAATTCCAGAGTTCCCAGGTCAAGGAGAAAATGTTGCAAGCAGAAAGAAACAATTCAAGTATGGTGAAGTCATAGTTAGGATAACACAAGATTTAGCAGTTTCTACATGAAAGGATCAAAAGGCTTGGGATATGCTATTCTGAAGGGAAAAGGAGCTAGGATTACAACCAAGAATCACCTATGTAGCAAAACTTCAGGAGGAAAAATGGTCATTCAATGAAACAGAGGACTTTCAAGAAATCTTGATGAAAAGACCAGAGCTGAATAGAAAATTTGACTTTCATGTATAAGGATCAAGAGAAACATCAAAAGGTAAACAGGAAGGAGAAATCACAAAGAACTTAATAAGGTTAAACTGTTTACATTCATACATAGGAAGATGATACTTGTAACTCATAAGAACTTTCTCATTATTAGGGCAGATGGTAAGAATATATATAGATAGAGGGCCTGTGTGAGTTGGATAGTAAGGGATGATATCTAAAAAAATAAAAGTAAGGGGTAAGAGAGGAATTTACTGGGAGAAAGGGGAAGGAAGAGGTAGAATGGGGTAAATAATCTCACATAAAAGAGGCAAGAAAAAGTTTTTACAATGGAGGGAAAGAAGGAGAGGTGAGGGGGAGTGAGTAAACCTTACTCTCATCAGAATTGGCTCAAAGAGGAAATAACATACACACTCAATTGATTATAGAAATCTATCTTAGTCTACAGGAAAGTAGGAGAGGAAGGGGATAAGAGAAGGGGTGGTGATAGAAGGGAGGGCAGATTGGAGGAGGGGGTAGTCAGAAGCAAAACACTTTTGAGGAGGGACAGGTAAAAGGAGAGAGAGAATAGAATCAACAGGGGAAATAAGATGGAGGGAAACACAGTTAGCCGTAGTAACTGTGAAAAAAAATTATTAAAGCAAGTTTCTCTGACAAAGGCCTCATTTCTCAAATATATAGAGAACTGAGTCAAATTTATAAAAATTAGAGCCATTCCCCAATTGATAAATGATCAAAAGTTATGAACAGTTTTCAAATGAAGTAATCAAAACTATCCATATGGAAAAATGCTCTAACTCACTATTGATTGGAGAAATGAGAATTAAAACAATTCTGATGTTCTACGTCATACCTATAAAATTGGCTCATAGGACAGAAAAGGAAAATGACGAATGGAGGAGGGGATGTAGGATAAATGAGACATTAATGCACTGTTGGTGGAGTTATGAACTGATTCAACCATTCTGTAGAATAATTTGGAACTATGCCCAAAGGGCTATAAAACCATGCGTACCCTTTGACCTAACAATACCACTACTAGATCTGTATCCCAAAAAAGATTTAAAAAAGGGAAAGGAACTATATATACAAAAATATTTATAGCAGCTCTTTTCTGAGGGCAAAGAATTTGAAATTGAGGGGATACCCATCAATTGGGAAATGGCTGTACTAATTGTTGCATGTGATTATGATGGCATGCTATTGTGCTACAAGAAATGTTAAGCAGGAAGCTCTCAGGAAAACCTGGAAAGACTGATGAGAGCTAATGCAGGGTGAAACATACTATGTGCAAAGTAACAGCAATATTGGAAGATGATCAGCTGTTAATGACTCGGCTATTCTCAGTAATACAATGACCAAGACAACTCTGAAGAACTTATGATGAAAAATCTGTCCCCTGAGAAAAAAACTGATGGTGTCTGAATACTGATTGAAACATCCTTTTTTTACTTTATTTTTCTTGAGTTTTTGTTTTGTTTTGTTTTGGGGTTTTTTGGTCTATATTTTCTTCCACAGTATGTCTATTGTGGATATGTTTTGCATGATGACACATGTACAGCTTATAACAAATTGCTTGCCTTCTCAGTGGGAGGGAGGAGGAAAGAAGGGAGAGAGTTTGGAGCTCAGAGTTTTAAAAACAAATATTAAAAATTGTTTTTACATATTACTGGGTAAAATAAAATACTAAAGAAAAATAAAATGAAATAAAATGCTAGATGGAAGAGAAAAACAAAACAAACAAAAAAGAAAGGTGGCAGGCATGGTGCTAAGTGCTGGAGATTCAAAAAGAGCTCTATAATTCAATGATAATTCAATGAATCTATGATCTCATTGATGTGGGCATTCTCTCCAGGGACCCAGATTGCTTTCTCATCCTGAGAAACTCTTGCCAGTGAGTTTTATTTTGTTTGAAAAATCATTGTCAATTTATATGAGCAAGAACAGTCAGAGGCAATTACACTGTAGGTCCTGTCCAGCCATGCCCTAATAGCAGAAATATTTTCAGACAAAAATTAGTAAGTACCCAATGTCTGTTGAACTTGAATCCATAACACCATCACTGACTACTCACAAATGGCATTTTCTGTGGGTTTTGCAGAAGCATCCCAACCCAACCACAAACAGACAAGGTACATCGTAGGGGAAATACACACACTGCCTACTCATCTGGCTGCCTCTCCATGAGATTTAAGCATACAAGCAAAACACATTAATGCACACAGAGAAGGATAGACATCTAGGGGCGTGATTTGATAGCAGTTAAACTGTTTCTCCACCTGAATCCTGCTGACCTCCTTCCTTGTATGTTGAGGACAGAATAGTAAGGGGCTAATTTACAAACTACTCAAATATGCTTGGTTGAAGGCAGTTGTACCATGAAAGATAACCTGGTATACTCCCTATGTCTATTAGCTATAGCTGTTCTTTTTCCTACAGGGAACAGCTATAGCTAAAAATCCAACTGCACCAGTCCAACGAATGTCCAGCTGCACTGCTTTTCTTACTGTACTAACACAATCCACTTATAGTATCTGACTTAATCATCAGCAGAGGGAGAGATACCACAGATTTCAGCAAAACAGAAAAGATCAAGTATTCCACATCACACAAAATTTCCAGATAGCTCAACAAAAGAAACTAAAACATGGAATAATGGAAGAGTGCTAGCACTGGAGTCAGTAAACACTTGGATTCAATTCCTGCCTCAAACATTTTATAAATATATGTGTATATATATATATGTATATATACATATATGTGTGTGTGTGTGTATATATATATATATGGAGAGAGAGAGAGAGAGAGAGAGAGAGAGAGAGCTAGATTATATATCTTTATCTCTATGTTGCCATGGTGAGCAAGTCACCTAACCTCTAAGTCTCAAGTTCTTTATCTGTAAAATGGGGATAATCATATCTGTAGCCAAACTTAATGCAGTTGTTGTGAAGATCAAATGAAATAATACATGGAAAAGACTAGTAAACTTTAAAGCACTATACACAACAAATCCCTAAAGCTCATTCTCTAAGCTATTTAAGCTCAAAACTGTATGAGGACTTCCTGGTTCATTCATTTCTGTCACGTTAGACTCTTCATGACCCCATTTGGGGTTTTCTTGGCAAAGATACTGCAGGGCTTTGGAATTTCCTTCTCTAGCTCATTTTATAGATGAGGAAACTGAGGCAAACAGGGTTAAGTGACTTGCAAAGTGTCTGAGGTTGGATTTGAACTCAGGTCTCCCTGACTCCTGGCCTGGAGTCCATCCACTGCACCAGACTTCCTGGACACCCTGTATATTAGCAGTTTCTTGCTGGCAGAACTCTCAATTTATTTCATGTGCAATAAAGATGATGTCGTCAGTCAATTAAACTTCAACCAATTTAATCTTAATTGTTTACCCTTTGCCCTAAAACTTCAATACCAAAGGGCAGTTTTTAGTGTTAAGTTTTTCAACAATATACTTTATTTTAGTAGTTTCAGTACCCATTTGCTATATGTAATTCTATGTATGGTATAGTGAAAAGAGCACTGGACTTGGAATCAGAAGACCAGGCTTCCACCACTTAGTATGTATTTGATTTTGAACAAATCACCTATTTTCTCAAGGCCTCAGTTTTCTCATCTGTAATATAAGAGGATGTGACCAAATGGTCTTATCTATCCTAATCCTATTATCCTATTACATTATATGGGTGAGGAAAGAAGGAAAGAATAACAATAAATTATAAGCACCTACCGTGTACCAAGCACTGTGCTAAGCATTTTACAAATACTATCTTGTTTGATCCTCACAACAATTTTGGGAGGTGCAGTGCTATTGTTATCCCTATTTGACAGTTGAAGAAACTGAGGCAGACAGAAGTTAAGTAACATGCCAAGCATCATACAGAACTAGTTGGTGCTAAGGCCAGATTCAAACTTAGGTCTTCCTGGCTCCAGACCCAGCCATTGCAAGGACTTGCAGTGATTTCAGCAGTTTGACAGATCTAGCCTTCAGCTCAGTCTGATACTATGGGGCACAAAGCATCCCCTAAATATTGGTGCCCTAGTCTACTCATTTCTCTTTGCTCACTTAGGACTGTTTATTTAAAAGAATAATTAGCCAGAAAACTGACTTTGAAATAATATTCTGTCTGGTGCTTTGCGTAGAGTGAGAAGCAGAGCTATGCTGATATTGAACAACTAACTTTAGGTGGGGTGAGGGTGGGAAGTATACATCACATACTTTTTAATCTGCATTATTAATATTTTCTCTATCACACTTAAATCTGGACATTCAACAAAACAGTAAATCAAGTCCCAAATTGTAGTTTTGTTGATTTTCAAGGTGTAAAATGCTCACCCTGAAAATTTAATAATTGACTCTCCCAAGCCAGTTTGAGCTGAAGCCAGCACATCACTGGATGGAAGAGAGCCCATGGAGGGTATTCTCTCTGCTGCTTAGAAGTGGATGACTCTATAGCAGCTCTGCTCTTTCATTCTGTGGGTTGTTCAAGAGATTGTACATAATCTGTGGAATTTTAGCAGTAACTATGAGCCTTGGCAGGGAAGACAACTCAGAGTCAGTGGACCCATGCAGGTCATTGACTACTGATCAGTGCTTCTGCCCAAGGGATGCAGTTCTATTTAAACTTAGCATGACTCCAAGGGAGTATAATACAATGGTTGCAGAAGACACCCTCTTCCCTTTTACAGCCAGAGAAGTCATGTTCCTTTTTACACAGTGGGCCGTTGAACTCTCTGAGAATTAAACAGTCCTTGGAATTTTTCCAGAACTTGAAGCATAGACTTCATCAATGGTATACTTAATGCTAGGTTGAGACTTTCTGCTTGTAATTTTGGTAGAGTTTCCTGTTTATAATAATCTTGAGGTTTAAGGATTGTCTGACTCAGGGGAATTCAAAGGAAAAACATAAAAACCAATATAATTGAAGGGAAGGTGCAGGTTGTAAAATAGCAAGTTTCTGACTCAGTTCTGGTTGGTACGAAACATTCCTTTTACTGGAGCAGCTAATAAAAGTCCATTTTCATGGGCAGTTTTTCTCTGTTATGCATTACTTTTCCTGCTTAGTGAAACTTTACTATAAGAGCTCTTTGTAAATAAAAATACTTTTTTTGAAGAGTTTTGGGCACATTTTTCAAAATGGGAATTGTTTTCTCTTTTAAGTTTGAGACAATAAAAAGCAAGGACCCCTCGTTTAAACCAAAACTTTAATATACTTTTTGCATTTGCGCATGGTGATAAATCTCTAGGATTTATCAAATGGGCAAATATATGAAGTAAGACCATCAAGGAGAGCAGTTTGTTAGTGAATAATTATATCACACTGAAGGAAAAACAAGATACATCGTAGAATGTCAGTTCAGTAGTCTTCCTTCTTGTTTCATTTTAAGAATATACTATGTGTTGATATAATTCCACCTTAACTTGGGAGAAGTATAACTTAGTGATGATAAAATTAATCCTTTGTCATTGTTTTAGACCTGACCAACTTTTCCTTCTCCTAGTCCTAAGATATAATTAAGAATTCTATTCTCATAGTGGCAACATGGTGAACTTTTGGAGGTTAGAATGTGAACTCATTGAGAACAATGCTCATCTTTGTATCCCCAGCTCCTAGCATAGTATGTGACATAAATCTTAGCAGGCACCCAATAAATACTCATTGAATTGAATTAAGTTGGAATTTCTTTTTTTTTTAAATTTGTAATATGGATAGCACCTACCCCACAGGGTTGGTGTAAGGATCAAATGAGAGAATGTATATAAAGCACTTTATAAATGTCAGTTATTATGATTCAGAATCTTTTTAAATGGGAGATCTCATAGATTAATAGAATCTTAGAAATAGAGGAGACCTTAGATACTATTTAGGCCAACTTCTCGTTTTATAGATGAGGAAACTGAGACCCAGAAGGTCAAGGTCATTTTAGTGACAGATCTGGCACTCTAACCCAAGATTCTTCACTCTTATACCAGCTTTCTTTGTGTTATACCACACTTTCCAAATGGCAAGTCCAAAAGAGGGTTGGGTCACACAAAAAAATCCTTATTTGACCTCCTTACAAGAAGCATATCAGCTTATCCCAGCCTATCTCCCTACTATTGCCCTGTTTTGATTTGATAAAATAGGCATGGGTGTAACCTCAGAGCAATTTAAAAGTTCTAAGAGGGGAAGAAAGTTGAACCCCAAAAGTGCAGCAGTGTGTTTGCTCACCAGATGACAGACATTACCAGCAGGCTTACATTGAGTGTGTAGATGTCTTAACAGTTGTGTGCAGCCAACATTACATCTGGCAAGGTGTGTATGTGGAAAGGATTAAAGGCAGATGGGGGGAAATCACACCTTATAGGCACTCCTGACATCCTCTGGACTGTTTTACATGTAAAGAGTTCTCACTGATTTGGCCAAAAGGTCCCTACTCTTCTCAGCTGGCAAACTATGGTACCCATTAAAACAACTGTGACTTTCAATAAAATCCATGCTGCAGGCCAAAGCAAACTTGTGAAAATTGTTCACTTTTATGCAACCCCAGAAAAGTCTTATAGAGTGCTGAAATCACCATTTAAAAGGATTTCCCTAAGTGCCAAGAGAACTGTGTTTTTGACTCATTTAAATGGAGATTCTTCTAACTCAGAGCCAAATTTGCATTTCATATCTGGAACCAGGACTAGTAGGAGCCAATGAAAACAACAAAGTCTCCCTGGCTTGTTTTTTTCTGAGAAAAGAATAAATGATGATTACCAGAGTATGAGAAGCTAATCCTTGGTCATTTGTAGGGGCTTCTTTGGGTGGTGCTTTTGTTAAAACAAACAAACAAACAAACAAAAAACAAAAAAACCAAAACATACATAATGTTCAGTGAGTGTCATGTATTCCAGCAATTGTAGAAAACAAATTAGATTATTAAAATAATATTTTTTATTTTGTGAAATAATTTTTTGGGTTTCATTTTCTTTTTTGCTACTTCAGTTTAGGAATGCCCTTGCCCGTGAGTTTTAATAGGGTACCTTAATGGTAAATCAAAATGTCACCACTGACCTTGGCAATATCACCTGGTAGCAAGGATGAAAGGTACATGGAACAATTTATATCATAAGTGAGTAACCCAGTTTTCCTTCAACAGCAAGAATGTGTCATATGTTTTGTCATTATTTTTCTTGAGCTATTGCTCAAGCAAAAGTCTACTTGCCCTTCTAAATTTAGTCCTAAGTAGATTATGAACAATATGATTTGGAAAATGTTTATTCCCAATTCAATGAAACAAACTTTTTTTTTTTACTACCTGTCATGGGAGGAGTCAGTGTGTTGTAGGGAAATAAGTACTTCCTTAAGAAATAGGAGATTTGGGTCCTAATCCTGACTCTGCTATGAATAACTATAACATGATATAATACAATATTACATACATGTATATAATCACAAACACATATACATATCTATGTGTGTCTGTATTTGTGTATACATATACACACATATTGCATATTATATATGTGTGTGTGCATGTATATGCATGCATTTATGTCCCATGCATGTATGTGTATAAACACACCTAAATTTCTTTTACTAATTCAGATTGACACCTGCTGTGCAATTTATAGTGTCAGAGACTTACCTGGAACACTGAGAAGTTAAGGGAATTACTCAGGGTCATGTTGCTAGTTTGTGTCAGAGGCAGCATTGAGTCAAGGTCTGCCTGATGCTGCAGCTGCTCTCTCTCCATTACAAAAGGTGTAAGAGGCATAGAATAGGAAACCTGCCCTCAAAAGTACTTATTATATAGTTGCATAAACTGAACAAAGCTTCAAGAAACAGTTAATCATATGATGCCTTGAATTATTAACTAAATACCAAAATGGGTGGTACAACTGTCAGTCCTTTGCATTAAAAAAAAGGGCGAGATCAATTTGGAGTGAAATGATTGGAAAGATTCCTTAAAGAAGGTAGGATTTGAAATACACATTGAATAACAGGTAAGATTTGGGTAGGTGAAGACATATAAGATCACAAGATAAAATAGGAACCATAGAGGCCATCTAACCAACTCCCCACTCCTCCTTTGACAGCTGAAGAAGCTAAAATACAGCAAAATTAAAATACTCGCCGAAGGTCACACAAGTAGCAAGTGGCAGAGCCAAAAGTTGACCCTAGATCTTCTCCATCTGTAACTAATAATACTTTTTTTGTTGTCACACATTTAAAAATTTTTTTTAACTTTTAACTTTTTCTTTTAAAATTAATTAATTTATTTTTAGTTTTCAACATTCACTTCCACAAGATTTTGAGTTCCAAATTTTCTCCCCATCTTGCCCCTCCCCCCACACCAAGATGGTGTGCATTCTGAATACCCCTTCCCCTAATTTGCCCTCAATTCTATTATCCCCCCCTCTCTTATCTCCTTCCCCTTCTATTTTCCTGTAAGGCAGGATAGATGCCTATACCCCATTGCCTGTATATCTTATTTCCCAGTTGCATGTAAAAACAATTTTTAACATCTGTTTTTAAAACTTTGGGTTCCAAATTCTCTCCCTTCCTCCCTCCCCACCCACCCTCATTGAGAAGGCAACCAACTTGATACAGGTTATACATGTGTACTCATGCAGAACACTTCCATAATAGCCATGTTGTGAAAAACTACATTTCCCTTCGTCCTATCCTACACCCCATTTATTCTATTCTCTCCTTTGAGCCTGTCCCTCCTCTGAAGTGTTTGCTTCTGATTACCCCTTTCCCCAATCTGCCCTCCCTTCTATCATCTCCCCTCTTATCCTCTTCTTCCCTATTTTCCTGTAGAGTAAGACAGATTTCCATACCCAATTGAGTGTGTATGGTATTCCCTCCTTAACCCAAATTCTATGAGAATAAGATTCACTCATTCCCTCTTCCCTTCCCCCACTTACCCTCTACTGTAAAAACTTTTTCTTGCCTCTTTTATGTGAGATAATTTACCCCATCCTACATCTTCCTTTCTCCTTCTCACAGTATAATCCTCTCTTAATTTTAATCCATCCCTTAATTTTATTTTTAGATATCTCCCCTTCATCTTCAACTCACCCTGTTCCCTCTATCTATCTATCTATCTATCTATTTCATATACACATATTTTTTCCCTCCAACTACCCTGATACTGAGAAAGGTCTCATGAGTTACAAATATCTTTCTGTGTAGGAATGTAAACAGTTCAACTTTAATAAGTTCCTTATGATTTCTTTTTCCTGTTTACCTTTTTATGCTTTCTTTTGATTCTTGTATTTGAAAGTCAAATATTCTATTCAGCTCTGGTCTTTTCATCAAGAATGCTTGAGAGTCTTCTATTTCACTGAATGTCCATTTTTTCCCTGAAGGATTATACTCAATTTTGCTGGGTAGGTGATTCTTGGTTGTAATCCCATCTCCTTTGCCCTTCAGACTATCATATTCCAAGTCCTGTGATCCCTTAATGTAGAAGCTGCTAAATCTTGTGTTATCCTGATTGTATTTCCTCAATACTTGAATTGTTTCTTTCTAGCTGCTTGCAACATTTTCTCCTTGATCTGGGAACTCTGGAATTTGGCTATAATATTCCTAAGAGCTTTCCTTTGGGGATGTCTTTCAGGAGGTGATTGGTGGATTCTTCCAATTTCTATTTTACCCTTTGGTTCTAGAATATCAGGGCAGTTTTCCTTGATAATTTCTTGAAAGAGGGTATCTTTTTTTTTTGATCATGGCTTTCAGGTAGTCCAATAATTTTTAAATTATCTCTTCTGGATCTATTTTCCAGGTCAGTTGTTTTTCCAATGAAATGTTTCACATTGTCTTCTATTTTTCATTGGTTTTGTTTTATAATTTCTTGATTTTTCATAAAGTCATTAACTTTCATTTGCTCCATTCTAATTTTTAAGGAAGTATTTTCTTCACTAAGCTTTTGGACTTCCTTTTCCATTTGGCCAATTCTTCTTTTTAAGGTATTCTTCTCCTCATCGACTTTTTGAACCTCTTTCGCCTTTTGGGTTAGTCTATTTTTTAAGGTATTATTTTCTTCAGTATTTTTTTGGGTCTCCTTTAGCAAGCTGTTGACTTGTTTTTCATTATTTTCTTGTATCACTCTCATTTCTTTTCCCAGTCCTCTGCTTCTCTTACTTGTTTCTCAAAATCCCTTTTGAGCTCTTCCAAGGCCTGAGACTGATTCATATTTTTCTTGGAGGCTTTGGATGTAGGAGCTTTGACTTAGTTGTCTTCTTCTGGTTGTATATTTTGATCTTCTTTGTCACTGAAGTAAGATTCTATGGTCTGGCTTCTATTTTTTTTGCATAGTTTGCTCATGTTCCTAGACAATTATTTTACTTTTAAACTCTTTGTTAAGGTAGTGGTCTGCTTTCAGTGTGGAGAATGTATTGTCCCAAGCTTCAGGGGTTTTGTGGAGCTGTTTTCAGAGATACTTCTAGGGACCTGAAAATTTTCATTTCTTCCAAGGTGGTACAATCAAGGTTGAGGTGTTTATTCCTTTCCTTGCCTGTGCTCTGGTCTATGAGTGATCGTAAGCACTCTTTTCTGCCTTTGAATTGTGAGGAGGATTCCCTCTCCACTGCTGCCACAAGCTCTACCATGCCAACACTGTTTCTCGTCCCAGGACTGCTACCCAGAACTGTGACCCAGATCCAAGCATGGGCAAAACAACAGAATCCTGCCTCAGAGACAACAAAGAGACCCCTGAAATCCCCCTCTGATCAGCCACTTAATCCCCCCTCAGTCTGTTGACTGAGAGCTCCAGAAGCAGTCGCTGCCCTGGGGCTGTGCTGGAAATGGGGCTGGACCGAGCTCCTCTGTCACTCATGTCTGACAGACCTTTCTTAGTGACCTTCTAATTTGTCTTTGGCATTAGTGGGTTCATAAGTCAGGAAACCACCACAGCTGCCTGTTATTCAGTCCCCTGAGGCCTGCTCCAGGTTCACTAAGGCCTGGTCTTTGCCTGCAGGGCCCACATTGAATTGTGCTCCTCTCCCAGCCTGGCAGAACACATCTTTCCTGCCGGCCTTCCAGGTTGTCTTGGGCTCGACATTTGTTTCACTCTATCTTTTTTAGGGTTCTGCTGTTCTAGAATTTGTTTAGATTCATTTTTACTGGTATTTGGAGGGGTTTGGGGAGAGCTCAAGCAAGTCACTGCTTTTACTCTGCCATCTTGGCTCTACCTCTGCTCTAATATTACTTCTAATGTACCATACATTGTTTGTTCTAGGTATGAACAAAGACAAGAAGGCAGTACTGAGCATGACATGTTAAGGAAACAATAGCTAGACCACTCACATACAGAGGTTTTGTCCTGGGAATAATGGAAGATAAGATTGTGGGGTGCCTTGAAATACAGTCTGGCAGTGATCAGTTATGATTCCAAAGGACTGTTAGGGAAGCAGACTTCACACCTTTCAGTTTAGGGAATGGACAAATAAGTATAGCATGATGAACATATGGCTACTGTGCTGATTTATTTTACTTAACTATATTTTTTTGTTATAAGGGAGAGTTTTATGATAGGGTGAAGGAAGTCCTTGAAAAATCACAAGATAAAAAGTACAATTTTCAATAAAGCATTTTTTTAAAAAAAGTTTTAATCTAAGGAGTTCAGACTTTATCCTGAGGGAAAGATCAATGAGTAACTTTTGAATAAGGAGAACAATGTGAGAACAGAATTAAAGGATCTTCAAGTCAGAAAAGACATGATAGTAATCTAATTCAATTGCTTCTTAAGCATGAGACAACTCTTCAACATTTATGGTTGTTTGACTTATACTTGAAAACATTGGAGGCTGTTTCAGTTATCCATGTCTGAGACCCCATGGCAATAATGCTTGAGCAAGCATGGTAGCAACAGGAATAGAAAAAAAAAAGGCATTGATACAAGAAACATTATGAAGGGAGATTTCACAGACCTTCAGGTAATATTTGATATTGAGATGAGTTAGGTAGAGTGATGAATTAGAGAAATTCAAGGTTTCAGGGAGAACAATGGTTCTGTTGACAGAAATAGAGAAGTTAGAGGGAGAGCTAGTTTGAAGAGGGTGGAGGAAGCTTCAACTTTAAATCTATTGAATCTGAAGTTATGATGGGACATCTAAGTGTAAACATATGGCAGACGGTTGAAGACATGGACTTGTAAATCAAGAGAGAGATCAGATATGTATGCATATATGTGTTGGAGAAAATGTTAATATGTATTTTTATACACATATATGCATGTGTATATATTCCTGATTTGAGCTCCTTAGTATATGTAGTCTACCCAGCCTGGTGACAACCCATGTGGATGCTTAGGGACCCTGCTTCTAGGTTGCTTCTAGAAAAGCAGAATGGGGGCTCAGCCTCCCATTTTAGAGTGTACAGAGATATTTTGTGACTTTTCTGTAGACTTACCAGGTGAGAATGGAAATCCTTCTAATTGGCTGCTGAGTCAGAAATGAGTGTACATACAAAAAGTTGTCAACAGGACAAATATCTTTTTTCCTTCCTGCTGATCATGGGGTGTAAGGACTCTGAGACCTGGAGGGTCAGTCAGTGCCCTTCTTCACCCAACAAACCAATTCATGAATACATAGCCTTCTAGGCAAGTCTATTTTTGGCACAGTACTACTTTCTCTTTTTTTTCCCCTTTTTTGCTAGGCAATGAGGTTAAGTGACTTGCCCAGAGTCATGTAGCTAGTAAGTGTTATTATGGGTCTGAGGCCGGATTTGAACTCAGGTCATCCTGACTCCAGGGCCTGTGCTCTATCCATTATTCCACCTATCTGCCCCTACATTACTACTTTATGTTTGTTTACTTTGATACAGGGCCTTTGCGGAAGAGCCACCAGTAGTCCAGTGAGCAAGCCTGGTGAGGAGCACAACTCTGAGGGGTAACTGTGTGTGTGTGTGTGTGTGTGTGTGTTAGAAGTGTGACCTAGCCTATCAGGGGAACACCCTGCTTGCTGAGATGGTTCAGGGTTGTTTTTATTTGTGAGTACCTTTATGTCTTATTCAACTGATCTTTCTCAGATTATGTGATTTAAATTGCCTATTTCTTATTCTGTTAACATGGCTATTATATATTTTTGCAAATATTATTTCATTTTATTTTGCTTGCCAGTTTTGTTGCCATATTAGGCTTCTAATTAAACATAATAGTTTCTTAAAATTTCTATTTCTTTTTCCATTGCGAATTCTCATTTTTCATTTTCAATATTAACAATTTGGTCTTCCTCTCTTTTCATCAGATTAGCTTACCTTTTTTTCTATTTTATTAGGTTTTTGTTTTGTTTTTGTTGTTTTGTTTTTGGAAACCAGGTCCAAATTATATTTGTCAATTCAATGGTGTTTTTTTGTTTTCAATTTTCTTTACTTCTTTGATTTTTTAAAAATTTCTACTTTGGCATTTAGTGTGGTTTTTTATTTTACTTGTTTTTTTTTCTAGTTGCATGTTTGATTCATGTCTCTTATGCTTTTTAGAATAATTTAGAGATATAATTTTTTCCTAAGGATATAAAATTTCTTCTTTGCATCCCAAAGTTTATCATCTTGTCTCATTGTTGTCCTTCCCTTTAACAAAATTATCTAATGATTTTTATTATTTATTCCTGTCTTCACCAACCCAAGTCAGATCTCTAATTTTCATACTTTCTTTCCTCTTAATCTTGATTTTATAAGCAATCTGCTGAATTTGAAGTTTGTTTTGCTTATGACTTTTCTTTCCTTAACACTATTCTTCCTCTTTCTTCCCCGCCAGGGTTGTGCTGGAGCTGAGGAGAGCCTAATGATAAATTTTCAGAAATTGTATACCTCAGAAATCAGCAAATTTTACAAATTGAGCCTTGATTTGTTGATTTGTTGGTTGATTAGACTTAAGAAAATGTTGGAGAAAATGTTGATATTGCAGATTACACTTCGAAGTGTGTCAGGCATATTTTTTTTTCCCTCTAGAGAGCTGTTTGTCAAACATTTACCATCACATGCCTGCCTCTTCCTTCCCTTTCCCCAAATCTTTCCTTATTGAGTTTAATGTTTTTCTATATTATATTCTCTCTGTGTTCATTCTTCCCTTGTCTTTTTCAGATAAGAATAAAAAGTGCTGAACTGGGAAGACTCAAGTTTGAAACCTGCCTCAGACACTTACTAGTCATGTGATCCTGGGCAAATCACTTAATCTCTCTTGGCCTTAGTTTCTTCTTCTGTAAAGTGGGAATAATACTGTCACCCACCTCCATGAGATATTGTTAAGATCAAATGTAATAACATACACAAAGCACTTTTTAAATGTCAAAGTGCTGTATAAATGCTAGCTGCTATCATTACTATAAAGCCATGACATATCCATTCCTCCTACCCTTTCCTCTTGTTTACATCTCCCTCCTCCATATCCTTTATGTGAAATAATGTTCCTTTACTTCTTTTATTCCTTCCCTAGTGTATTCCTTTATTCCTCCAATTTATTTCTTCTCTTAAAACCAAAAAGACAGGAGGAAATCACATTTAGACCCTGTGTTTATCTTACTGAAGTCCCTCTGTCACCTTTGAAAAATAATATGATTCTAAAGTGACACTTGTCTCTTCTCCCCATCCATTTGAATGTAAATAATTATAATCATTTAATTTTCTTCTCATCTGTTCTTTTCATCTAAATGCTGGATAGGATTCATTTATATTAATGGTTCATCTTCCCCTTTTATTATTATACCCAGCTTTGCAGAGTAAGTTATTCTTTTTTTTTTTTTTTTTGGTTAGGCAATTGGGATTAAGTGACTTGCCCAGGGTCACACAGCTAGTAAGTGTCAAGTGTTCGGTCTGAGGCCGGATTTGAACTCAGGTACTCCTGACTTCAGGGCCGGTGCTCTATCCACTGTGCCACCTAGCTGCCTAGAGTAAGTTATTATTGAGTGAATTCTTTATCTTTTGCCTTTTGGAATATATTCTAAGATGTCCTTTGCTTTAAAGTTGTGACTGTTGTGTCTTTTTATGATCCTGATTGTGGTTCCTCCGTATTTGAACTCTTTCTTACTGGCTACCTACGTAATCTTTTTGTTCTTGACTACTCTGGATTTTGGTTTTGATATTCCAGGGTGTTTCCACCTGGACATAGCTTCTGGTTCCTTATTATTGAACCTTGTGCTGGTTTTTGGTCCCCCTTCTCAGACTGATTTATGACTTTACATTTATTTGCATGAGTTCACACCAGTTTAACCTAGTGTGGCTTCTCTCCTCACCCCTAACTGCTTATGGTCTTTTTTTTTTCCTGAGCTGTACAACTGGTTTCCTTGGTGTGACCTTTCTATCAACCTCTGCAAGTTTCTGGCTATCTTTTGATACAGTTTTCTTTTGGATAGAGGAGTTTAATTACATTTAATTTTCAGTTTTATTTATAATTTGTATTTCTGTGATCCCTTCCACATAGTTGCTAGAGGGATTGGATAGTTTATATAAGGAGGCCTGGCTTGTCCAAGATCTTTAATGTGTTAATTTTATGCAGAAAAGAAATTTGTTGTTCTGTTGTTTGTTGTTCTGTTGTTTCTACCTTAACAATATATCTCAAATCCATCCTCTCTTCTCTATTCACATAGTCACCACCCTACTTCAGGTTCTGATTGTACCATTGCAGTAACCTCCTAATTGGTCTCCTTGATTGTAATCTTTCCCCTTAAAAATCTGTCCTCCCCACAGATACCAAAGCAATTTTCTTTCTGCACCCTTCTCAATAAACTGTAGTGGCTTCCTGGTGCTTCTAGGATCAAATATAAATTCCTATGTAAGCTTTCAGATCCCTTCACTTTTTGAGCTCAACTTTATTGTTTATTACTTTCCTTCCTACATCCATGGTCCAGTAAAACTGGCCATCTTATTGTTCTTCACACATGACACTCTATCTCTCATCTTTGTGCCTTTATACTAGATGGATGCCTCCTACGCTTAGAATTAATTTCCGCCTCATCCCCACCTCTTAGAATCTATTGTTTATTTTAAAATTCTATTTAAAGGGCACCTTCTGCATGAACCCTTCCTTATCCTTCCAGTTTCTAGTGCCCTCCTCCCTCCATTTATATTTATTTTGAATATTTTCTTCAACATCATTTATGTTCCTTGAAGGGACTATTTCATTTTTGTTTCTGAATCCCCAGTAACAATCATATTGCCTCACACATACTAGGTTTTTAATAAATGCTTGATTTATTGATTATTGTAATAATCCAGACAAGAAGTAACACAACCTTAAAAGAGTTGGGTGCAGTCTAAGTAGAATGAAAGAGCCAGATTTGAGAGATAGTAAGAAATTATTACTCACAGGATGTGGCAATTGATTGAATTTGGGTGTGGGGAGGTGAGGAAGTGGGAAGTATTAAAGAAAACTCTGAGGTTTTAAGCAGGAGTGACTAAGAACATGTGCCATTAAAAGAAGGAAGGAATAACAGAGTTTTGGGGGGAATAGATGACGAGGTTAATTTTTGACATATTGAGTTTCAAATATTTGGCAGAATATCCAGGTAGAGATGTCCAGCACCTGGTAAATGTAGGACTGAGCTTGAGAGAAAAAACTGAGTATAAATTTGGGAGTCACTCATATAGAATGACAAATGAGATCATAGAAATGGACGAGATTATCTAAATAGATAGTATACAGAGTAAAGAAGAAAGTTTAAAACTACCTAAAATAACACTTATATTTATGGTGTGGGAAAGACAAAAGGAATCTGAAAAGGAGACAAAAGGGACGGATGGTGTGGTGCTATGGAGGGAGAGGGTTGGGTAGAGTTGTTATTTTCTAAAGTGAGGATTTCTAAGTGGATTTATTGTCTTTTAGTTTACTGAAAGATGTTCTGTACAATGATACAGACTTTTGAGTACCTTGGAGTTTAAAAGCAATAAATTTTTTTTCAAGTCATATTGTAGACATTTCAGAATTGACCCAAAGATCACCTCTTGGAAAACTAATTGCCTTGCTGAAGAGGAAACTTCTCATGAAGGTTGAAAATATTGAACCTCATTTTAGATAGACAGAAAGGAGAAATTACACAGTCCCTTTCAACTTTAAAATGGTATAATTCTCTGTAATTATTTTGAAGAGAGTCAATTATCCTGTCAATTTGTTTTTATTAAACTTCAATAATGTCAACTTTGTACTTCTGCTCACTGGGGGAAAAAATCTCACATGGCTTTGTGTAGGCTTAGAACAGATTCATGGAATAATACCAGTAACACTGCATCAATGAGACAGACCATAGGGAAAAACGACAACAACATGTCTTTTATTCCATAAAACCAATCTGATTTATTCCTTTAACAAAAAGTTTAGTGTGGAACACAGATACAACAGCCACAGTTTTGTGAAAGGTAAAAATAGCCTGGAATTTCTCAGTGAGAACAGAGGTATATTTGTGAGTCAGAATGTGGGTTCTGATCTGCTGATGAAACATCCTACTGTGTTGGGCTCTTTAAAGTATTGTATTAAGTCAAAAGATTCTTCATGATATCTTGGGAAGTAGAAGAAATTCAGGAATTGTCTCACAAATGATACAAATAGGATTAAGTGGTGAATTGCTGCTTAAAATCATTTCTACTTCCTCATCTATAAAATGAGGGAGTTGGACTAGTGAGGAGTTCCTAAATGTTTTCGGTGTTGTGTACTCTTTTTGAAGTCTGTGAATCCTATGGACCTTTTCTCAGGAAAAAAAATGTTTTTAAATGAATAAAATAAAACACACAGGATTACAAAGGAAGTCAATTATATTAAAATACAGTTATCAAAATATTTTTAAAGCAAGTTCCCAGACCTCAGATTAAGAATCCCTGGTAAGAAATCTCTAACATCCCTCCCAGCTATAATAACCCAGGGTTTTATCAATAGCAGTAAATAAAACCAGTTCTATTGGAGAACTAATTGAACAAAGGCTATGGGGTCCTTGTTCTCAGATTGAGCTCAGAAGGACCTGAGCATAGTTATCTTGGAAGTTGTTGCTGCTTGTTGCCCAACCAACAGATGTGAGCTGCTTAGGAGCCTTCATGAATCAAGAGCATTTTGCCAGTGTTATAAATAGAGATGGGTAAATATACTGGATTCATCAGCTTCCAACTCTTCTTCTGATGTTTGGGGCTCCACAACGCCCAGAAGATATTGTGCTGAGCACATTTTCCCTTAATTTTGGGGACCATGTGTAATTTCTGGAAATGGAATCCATATGTTTCTGCTTCATTTACACTGAAATCATCAAAAGGTTGTGTTGTAAGAGCTATTTGATGTCTAAGATGCCTTTTGAGCTTTTCTTTAAAAAAAAAAGAAGAAATCTTTAAAGCCTTTTCTCCTTTGAAAACAGGAAGGCATGTTTGTCAAGACCAAATAAACTTGAACCAAAAGGTTCAACTTATGCTGAAACTCCAAACCTATTAATTTCAACTGGGTTCTCAACTCAGAAACTAACACAGAGGCCATTTTCCCAAAGCTAGTTACTGAGACACACTTGAGGGAATGCTTGGCAGCTACTCTGAAGGGACAGCAAGAGCCCTGAAGCATCCCTTGTTACCAAGCTAACAAATGCTCAGGTTGCTCTAAGCCTGTGTTATTTTCTAAACTCCTGAAAGCAGTCACTCCAGGTCAGGGTTAAGAGCTCTTGGCAGGAGCCTCATGTGGGTAAAGCTTTAAATACGACTACCTGCCTTTGTGTGGAACTTAATGATTGAATGATGTTTTTCTGGGGATAGTCTTTGGGTCCAGGACCTACTTTTTTTCCTCTGCATGCTGTTTATCAGTCCCATTTTCAATACCTGAGTAGATTGTGTCTGTGTGAAAGTGTGCAGAAGTTCTTTTTAAAACTCATTAGACAATTGATTCTAAGGAAATCTTTCATCTCACAAGTTTGTTAAAGACAGCTAGTTTTAATAGAGGAGTAGAGTGCTTTGATAAACTAACAACGAACAAACAAGTCTTTTCATTTAGAGGGCTTGAGTTAAATTCAATTAAAAAACATTTTAAAATGTACTATGTCGAAAATACTAGGCTACATATTACCAGGTTGGGAGGGGGTATGTGTTATGTTCACAGCTATAGCTAAAATGTAATCAATGTAAAACATGTTATAAATTTATGTATTGAGAGTAATCAGAAAGGCACTTGTTCAATTTGATAACACCACCAATCACCTTGAAGAGATTACTGAGAAGGCAAAACATATAGTTCAGAAAATATACAGTGAGCTCCTTTGATTGGTTGCCAGTAGTTGAGGCTGCCTCCTTATGATTGGTTGATTGAGGTAGTTTGGTCAGAGAGTCCACCTCCTTTGTCATCTATAAGAGTGATCTGGGAATATGTTGGCTGTTTTACCTACTTTATTTTATCCTGTAGACTTTAAGACCAGAGGGCAAAAGGGGTTTAATGAAGATCTCTACCAATCCTTGCCCTGATAGGAGAGGAGACTAGACTTGAGTGGCCTGTGAATGCCCAGGTGAGACTGGACCTCCTAATCCTGGCTGAATTTTTTTTCTATTTCCTTTTCTGAACCCAAATCAAAGATTAGAGATTCTAAGAACGGATGTTTTTAGACTTAAGGGTTGTCCCCTGGGTAATACTGAGTTTAAAAGTACCTGAGTAAAGAGTTGGGCACAAACCTCCCAGACTAAGAATGTTTTCCCAGAGAAGGAAGAAAGGAACCTCTACAGAGAAGCAAGCACCTCTCAGTTAATGGATGAAAGCCATGCCATGAGAACCCTAGAATGTTAGACCTTTGCCAATCTTCCAAGATATTTCTGTGAGGTGCTTAAATGGCACAAACCCAATATGAATAGGAATTTTTTTTTAGTAGTTTGACAAAAATAATTTTACTTTTCTGGGGGAGTATAAAGGATATAATGGTCTGTTTCAATAAGTCTTTGTGTGTTATGTCTTTTGATGCTGTGTGTGTGTGTTGGAGGAAGTAAAAAGTTATTCCATATGTGATACCCATATTGAACATTGAACCCTTTTGTGGGAAGAACATATAGGGAGATAAGGAAAGTTCTAGGGACAGAAGGATGACAAGACACAAGCCCGGCCTTCAAAGAACTTGCATTCTACTAAAGGATATGTAATGTACCAATAAGTGTAAGACAAGTTAGGGAATGATGAGGATAAAGGAGAGATCCAGACAAAATGTTCTAGGAAAAATTGAGAGGGAAGTCAATGTTTTCAGTTGAAGAGATCAGGAAGGATTTCACTAAGCCTTAAAGAAATAGAAGGATTTTGAAAGCAAGAGATGAATAGGAAGTACATGAATGCAAAGAGTTTTAGTAAGATATCTTATCATTTCTACTCACTGGAGAAGCAATGTAGTGTTGTGGATGGCGCTGGCTTTGAAGTCAGGAAGATCTGGGTTCATGTCCCACCTGTATGTGTGATAGTTGGACAAATCAATTAATCTCTCAGTGCTCTTGGCAACTCTTTAAGACCTTAATATTCAGAGAGTGTACTGACCTACATTGATAGAAGAAGTTTCCTCTATCAGTGAACTCACTATCCCAGATTACCTCCACCTACAGATAATTATACTGTGGAGTATTTAATATAATAACAAAACTTTAAAGTTAGAAAATCCTTCAGAGGTCACCTAGTTCAGTTAAACTTTATGTTCCATGAGTTACTTAAACAGAATTAACAGCCCTATAGGTGACTTCTGTCATCCATTTTTGATTGGCATAACAGGAAAAAAGAACAGTAAACTTTTGCATCAAGTAAATCATCGTTTTGTGGATATTTTTACACATGTTTCTTTTGCTTATTTTAACATGGATTCAGATTTATAATGAAAATATACATTTTCAAAAACCCTATATTTTGGTGTGACTTGCATTTTGGACTTATTCAAAACTAATGCTTTGTGACCCAGTAGCATACACCTCAACTAGACCTAAGTTCTTCTAGACAAAGGAGGATCTTTAAGGATCTTTTCTAGAGAAAAAGAGATTAAGTAAACATCTTAATGCAAATAACACAAAAGAAAAATCTGTTTATTAAAGAAGCACGTTCTATTCCCTTTTGCTTTCCCTACTAAAGAGCCTTTGGTATTTTGTTTTCCATCTATTCCTTTGGGCAGAATATAGGAGTTAGTCTTACAGGTTAGTTTGTGAGAAAGTTGCAGCCTCTACCTATTTTCATTATTTGTTGCTTAGTTCCTTCATTTTTGTTTTAAACTTGTCCAATCAGCGGCTGCAAAACCCAGTCACATTCTTTTTGTTGACAGGTTGCCAGGTTACATCCAGAGGACAAAGAGCTTAGATTCCTGTTACCCAGGCAGTATCAAATGCTAATATTCTAAAGTCTTAAGAGAGAGGAGATTTCTGTCTTTGAACTGGGTAGTTTTGTTCCTATCTCTCACCAACTGTACCAGGACCTGGTATGTTATGGCAAAGGGCTGAGGCTGAAAGGTAAGAGAGACAACGGCACAAGCCAAAATTATCAGAATGAGTTATTTTTGTGTTGTCTTTGTCTCCTTCAGTTTTAAATTTTTCTTTGAACTAAAAAGAGATTAGTTTTGTTCCTAGTAAATTCTAGCACCTGATCTTGTCATTTGATAACCATTTAATCCTTAATATTTCTTTGAGATAGACAAGAAAAGCAAAGTAAAGTAATTAGCCAGTAAGCCAAAATCTTAAATAAAATTATGTAAAAAAAAATCCAGTCACTTCATTGTTTGATGCTGGTAATGTGAGCCATTCTTAAATTTAATTAATTTAATTAAAAAATTAAATACTAATGCATAAAATGGAGAAACAATTTTTATGCTGAGAGATAAACTTTTATCATATTCCTTGGATGGGGGGAAGACTATAAATTGAGATTTTTTTGTTTTTAATTTTTTATTAATTAATTTTGATTTATCAACAATCACTTTCATAAGCTTTTGAGTTTTAAATTTTTCTCCCTCTCCCTCCCCTGCTCCCTCCCCAAGAATGGTGCTCAATCTGATATAGGAGAATGTTTTTGACAGATGTTTATAAACTATTTTATCTGTGAAAGAAAAGGTACTATCAGGACCAAATGTACTCACTGATAATTTTTTAAATGATTTGATAGTCTTATTTATGAATTTCTTGTTCTACATCATTATGTTTTTAGTATTTGCACCTGGAGCAATCATAAAAAACAAATGTGCAGATTGATACCTCCTTTAACTCTATTCTTTTGGGGTTATGATGGACTAAGTCAGGAAATACATGCTTTCACCACTTATTGTATGCATATACTCACTTCTCCAGTACTCTGATGCCAGAAAGATTTTGGAGTTGGCCAGAGCCAAAGAGACAAAAAGTTTAAAATTTCTTCTCAAGCAAGATAACCTTAGTAATAGAGAAGTATTTTCAAATATGCTGTATATGACTTGAGGTTGATAAGACCTCAAATTTCTGTTAGACAAGAGATGTTTCATGTGCAGTATACATGTAAATACACATTTTATGAATAAGCATGTATGTAGAGTGTTGCATATCAACAAGTTAGTTTCTCTAAATAAGAACAAATAAATAAATCCTTTATAAAAATTTGGAGCAAAATAAAATATCTTCCCATTCTTATAACCCTAGATGTAATTCATAAACAAACAAAAAATCAGTACTTTGAAATTTTTGCTAGCCTGTCATTATAATGAAGTAGCAGATTTCAGTGTTTTTCATGGTTTAAAGAAAAATAAATTCTTATATTCCTATAGTATTCTACAGCTAAAATGCTCATATTATTTCATTTTATCCCACAACAAACCTATGAGGTAGGCAAATAGATTTGTTATAACCATTTCAACATGAGGAAATTAAGGATCATAGAAGTTATATGACTTGCTCAAGATCAAACGATTAGTAAAAAGTCAGGACTAGAATCTAGGTCCTTTGACTCCTAGCAGCTATTCTTTTCACTGTACTGTTTCACAGTATTGTTTCTATGCATCGTATTTTCTAGCTTCTTTATAGAAAGTATAACCCTTCCAGAATGCCAAGGGATTTGGCATTTCTGAGGGACTGACTGCTGCAATCACCTCTCTGAAGGTTAAAAACTACACAGTCATGAAAATACATATAAAAGCATTTTCTCAACCATATGCAAATAGAAATTCAATTTATATATATATATATACATAAATTTTATTATACATATATATCTATATACATATGCCTTAAGTTGACTTTTAATGAAATACAAACCAAATTTGTTTTTTTCCAGTGGACTTTCCATCTCAAAGTACATTAAAAAGCAACATCAGAGAGAGCAGCCGTACAGACTCAAATAAATATCCTACCTGACTGGGTACAATTCCTTTCATAAGCTCTGTAACTCCACTTTCTTATCAATCTCTAAAATTTCAGTCAATTATCCAAGCTGTTTAGAAGGAGTTGCTTCTTCACGAGGGAAGGGATAATAACAACTAACTATTTTTGCATTAAATGTGACCAAAACAGTCAAGCCATAGGACCCAACTTCAATGGAAGGTTACCTTACAAATGGTGAAGGAAGTTTAAGGGTGGTGCAGGGAGAAGACCCAAAAATTGTTTGATGCACAGTTTTGATGTTTGGGAATGCAATGTTTGGGGCTTAATAAGATTTGGGCCATTTAATATGAAGTAATTTTCCCCACCATTTTCATGCATGAGAAAAGGCTCCTTGGCTTAATCATGGCAGGCAGGGTCATCAAGGGAAGAATACCAGGACAGTGACTTCAAACTAGGGCATCAGCCAAGACCTTCAAAATTTGAAAAGTATCACCCAATAAAACCAGGGTAGTAGCCAAAACCTATGAACCATGACAGAGAAGAGAAGAGTAAAGAGGGCAGCAGGTATATTGCCAGAGCTTTGAGTGTGATGGTCTTCAGGTTATAGCGGGAAGAGAAAGTCCATGATTGCCCAGTGAAAGGCAATATATATACCTCTGTACTTGGTATAGTTACCAGAAGCTATCACCATTCCACCCAGATTTATTGTATTTAACCCCAAAAAATGAGGCCATGCTCTGAAAGCACTATCTTCTCCCCTCCTTCCCTTCTTACATTACTTCTCACATTTTCTCTCACTAGCTCTTCCTCCATTCCTGTCTTGAATGAACAGGTAGTCCTTTTCCTTATTAAGGCAAACCTCTTTGCATTCACTCTTTATCCCATTCTCTAATATTCAGCAGATTGCCCCCACCATTATTCCCACTCTCTAACCTTCAGTACTTCCCTCTCTGCTGTCTTCTTCTCTCCTGCCTACAATCACACCCATATCTTTCCTATCCTTACAGAACTTTCCCTTAATCACCACTAACTACCATTTTCTATCTCTCTTCCTCACTCTTAGCAAAAATTACCTGAGAAAGCTACCTACATCTGGAGACTTTTTACCCCCTCCATCATTTCTAAACTCTCTACAAGTTAGGTTCCAGCCTTACTCAACTGATACTGCTCTCTCCAAATTTATCATGAATCTCTTATTTCCCTAATCTAATGGTCTTTTCTCAGTTCTCATCCTTCTTGACCTCTCAGTGGCCTTCAACACTGTCAATCATCCTTTCCTCTCTAGATTTCTATGACTCTGCTTTCTCCTGTTTCAATTGTGTATTTATTCTATCTGTTTAACTATTCATTCTCAGCATTCTTTGCTGGGTCTTCATCCATACATTATTCACTTATTGTCAGTTTTCCCCTAAGATTGTACTGGGCCTTCTCCTCCTCCACCACTATACTATCTCACTCAGTTATTTCATCAATTCTCATGTGTTGGTTTAATTATTAACTTTATGTAGATGATTCCCAGATCACCAGCTGCCTCTTGGATATCTTGAATTGAGTGTCCAGTAGGCATTTAACTCAATAGGTACAAAACTGACCAGATTGTCTTTCCTTTAAATTCTCCAGTCTTCCAAACTTTCCAGCTGCTATTGATAGTGTCATCATCATCTTGGTCACTCAGGTCTACAGCCTTGATGTCATCCTTCACTGCTCATTCACATTCACTCCACATATCTAATTAATTGTCAAATCTTGTCATTTCTGCTTTTATAACGTCTTTCATAAATATCCTCTTCTTTCATATAGCTATACCCCTCTTTCAGGACCTCACCACCTCTTACCTACAATATCCTTCTAACTGGTCTCTCTGCCTGAAGTCTCCTCTCACTCCTATCCATCTTCCATCCACCTGCAAGAATGAACATTCTAAGGCATACATTTGACCGTATCACTTTCCTATTTAATAAACCTCAGTGGCTCTCTATTGTAGGGATAAAGTTTAAAATGCTTTATTTGACATTTAAAGACCTTCACAGTCTGACTCCTTTCTACTTTTCCAGTCGTTTTTATACTTTACTCTCCTCCAAGCACTTTACAATCCTGCTACACTGTCCTGCTTGCTGTTCCTCACATGAAACTTGTTAAAAGGTGCAGGAAGTTTTGTCTTATGATTTCTTGAAATACGGTCTCTAGGTTTTTATTGTGTCATAGTTTCATGGAGTCCAATTATTCCTAAACTACCTCTCTTTAATCTGTTTCCCAGTTCTGTTTTTTTTTTCATTGTATGTGTCTTACATCTTTATTTATTTATTTATTTATTTTTAGTTTTTTGACTTTGTTCTAATCCTATTGTCTCATGGAATCACCAAGTTTGAGTTGCTCTGTTCTCTCTTTCAGAGTCCACTATCTGAACAAGTTTTACCTTCTTTTCTATTTTTCCCTGCATATATCTCATTTCTAACTTTATTTTTTCAAGTGTTTGCTTCATTTTACTTAGCTACTCTCAGAGATTGTACAGTAAAGCCATTTTTCCTTTGAGGCTCTGCTTTATATATTCTTAAGTTATTCTGTCTGGGTTTATCTCCTTGGCTTCTCTCAACACATGGAAATTCTTGTTTATTCATGTTTTCAACTTTAGTTCTTGGATTTTGACTTCATGATAGGTCTAGTCTCTGGTACTTTGGTATTTGATCTTGGTTGGTACTGCTCCCATGCACTCTTTTTTTTTTTTGTGAGGCAATTGGGGTAAAGTGACTTGCCCAGAGTCACATAGCTAGGAAGTGTTATGTGTCTGAGGCCGGATTTGAACTCAGGTCCTCCTGACTCCAGGGCCAGTACTCTATCCACTATACCACCTAGCTGCCCTCTCCCATGCACTCTTGTTGCCACTGTCATTCTGGACTGTGTGGCTGTTACTAGACACTACTAGATCTGCCTTGATACCCGTCTTCTGATTCAGTGTCTTGATGGTACTATACAGGTGCTGATCTTAGCCTATCTCTTTCTCTTCCTTTCACAATCCCCAAATAATTAGCTGTTCTACCCATTGCTCTTTCCCTAAAAAGTCCCAGTTAGATGTTGAACATGGCACTGATCCCTGACCTGTGAGCACCACCCTCCTTCCCCCAATAACATTTAGGTGATCAAAGACTGAGTTGGTCCTATCTCCATAGTTCATGGGTAGGCCCTGTCTCCCTGCACAGTGACCTGTGGGGACAATCAGTATGCTGGAATCTGGTTTCAGGTATTTATTAGTGTAGCTCTGGCTGCCTCATGACCCCTTCCACCCCTGACCTTGGGAGTGTCCTTGTTCAGAGAACCTGCTGATTTTAGGACCATTTACTGTGGCTCTTACTAGCTTCCCTAGCACATCCCCTCTCCTGTAACATGCCAACTTTCTATTTGCTTACTGGAGATTGGGTTGGCTTCCCTGGTATGACCACTTTCCTAGCCTCTGTTGACTTTTGGATGTGCTTTTCTGCAGTTCTGGACTAGATGACAAAGCTTACTTCTACTTCTCTTGGTTTTCTTTGTCATTGGCCTGGTCCTTTGCAGTTATTTTCTTGATCTGCCAACATAGCTGATTATTTACTCAAGCCACTAATTAAATTTATTCACATGCATTCAGTATTCATAGTTCATTGCTCATGAACCATAGCTGTCTCATTGTAATGGAAACATCACATTTCAAAAAATTAATTGATATATTTTGTTTTTATGTCTTCTTTTTTCAATATATCTCTTCCTCTCTCTCTCCCGAAACAACATTCTCATTAAAAATAATTAAAAGAGAGAGAGAGAAAGAAAGAGACACATAGACACACAGAGACAGAGATGAAGACAGAGAGACAGAAACAGAGATAGAAACAGACAGAGAAACAGTTTGACAAAACTTATCAATATATCAACAAAATGTGACATTATGTGTGAGTTTCATACTCACAGATGCCTGCTTCTTCAAAAAAAGAAGAGATGCATACTTGTATCTCTTCTTTGGAGCTACTTCCCAAAACTGATTTCTATTCATTGTTTTTTTCATCGACATTGTTGTAATTGTTATGTATATGTTGTTTTTTTTTGGTTCTGCTTCCTTTGCTTTGTATCAGTTCATATGAGTTTTCTCATGCTTCTCTGTATTCTTGATATTCATCTTTTCTTATAATTTCTATTACTTTCATTTACCGAAGTTTAACCAACTCCCCGTTAATGGGATTATACCTTGTTTCTAATGCTTCGTCATACCAAAAATTGCTACTATAAACATTTGGGTGTATATGGATCTTTAGTTGTACAATATCTTTGATCTCCCTGGAGGATATGCCTTAGAAGCCTAATCCTTGGATGAAGGGATATGTCCATTAGGTATGTATTTTTTGAGTGAGATTCCTGAATTAATTACCATTTTATTGCAATTTAAACTGTCGAATATTTTAAATTACTTATAATTTCTCTGTCCTATCACAAAATCTGTTTTTATAGGTACCATATGATACTATAAAATAAGGATATTAATGGAAATTAAGATGCTGGTATTTTTTTCTTGACAAATTCTGGAGTACTGTTTATATTAAATAGTCCAACATTAAGAGAAGAATATTATTACAAATTTTAAAAGGAGGTATAGCTATTGCTCACAAACACTTTGGAAGAGTTGTCTGACTATATCTAAAGTTTCTGGGTGAGTTGAAAGAAGGATTCTGCTCAACAATGGGGTGTATATAAGGAATAGATTAAAATGAACACTAGCAGTTAAGAATGTGTGGGAAAGATACCAAGTGATAACTAAGTGTTTGGTTCTTTAACTATTTCTCTAAATAGTACCATCTTTTCATAAGAGATTTCAGCAATACTTGTGAATTTTAATAATCATTTTAAAAAGTAAAGTAGAAAAGTAGGTTAATATCTCTCTCAATTAATCATGCCAAGTGACTTTTTATTCTGTTTAACTATAAACATGACATCACAGTTTTCTTGGTATCATAGCAACCTATCCTTTAACAGAAAATTCAAAGAAATGATGATCATCTCAAGTGCTGGATTGTAAAACCTAATTTTACAAAGTGATAGCAGTGTTACAGAGAAACTGTTCTAAATTAAGAGAATAAAATGAAAGCAGGAGGGGAAATATAGTAAATAGGTAAAAATAGATTTCATTAAGAAGTACAAAAACATAAAGAAGTGAGGAGAAGATATAAAAGTATGAAGGGGAAATCACAGAAGATTTCAGAATTACAATAACACTGACCATTCTTCCATGTTTGGAATATATCCACCTCTTGGAATCCTTTGTTTCCTTAAAGGGTCAGTTCAGGAGCAATCTCTTGAGACTGAAAGAAACAAGAAAGCATTCCTAAAGATTACAAAGTCTGAGGCAAATAACTAAAGATCTTAGGGGCACAGGTGGTATTTTCATCACTAATGCCTATCAGATATTAAAAAGACTTAAAAGAGAAAGGTTGATTTGGTAAGTGTTCAAATCATTAAGATGAATTTAAAAAATGGGATTTGGATTTCTAGACCACAGTGTTGGAATGAATGGCTTCTGAATATGGATGAAGTGCATCTAACCATGGCTGATAAGAATATATTTTCCTGGAGTCTTGCAAGTCTAATCAGAAGGATTTCAACAGAAAAGGGCAAAGGAGAAAACTGCCTAGAAGTTAAGAAAAAAAGCAACTAACTCATAAATCCACATAAGACAAAATCCAAGAAAGGGACCAGTGATAAAACTAATGGTATCAAATGTCAAATGTACAAGGTATGAGTAACAAGGAATACAGAAATAATAAGAAAACAGCTACAAAATAATACATATAATCAGTTTCCTTTTCTGCTGCTATGTGTAAAGTAAGACAGTGGCACAGGTTGTGGATAATCCAACAATTCAATCTAACAATTTTCTGTTACTCTTGGTCCTGATTAGATAAAGCCAGGTGATCTCCTACTTTACTGAGATGATGTAGGACATCTATCATGAATGTCTTCATCATCTTTTCTCTATACATCAAAACCTTCTTGTCTTTACCAATCTTTCTGCTTCTCTCCTGTCAGAGCAGAAGAAATGGTTCTCTTCCTTTCCAAGGTTAATTCTTCTACCATTTTACCCTTGATTTTATCCTATCCCCTGAGACTTGGCTCCATAGATTGTTCTCTCTCACACATCTTGAATCACTTGCTCTCCACTGACTCTTTCTCCTCCATCTACAAATACGCTCTACTCTACTCTAATCTCAAATCTTCCCTCTATCTGACTCTAGCTATTGTTTTATCTCAAGTCCTTCCATTTACCACCAAACTACTAGTAAGGTTAGTCTAAAGTAATTGGTTTACTACACATTCAATAAATCAAATGAGTCAAGCAGCAATTAAATACATGCCAGAAACTGTGCTAGGTGCTTGGTATATAAATAGAAAAGTGAGACATTCAATGCCCTTAAGAATCTTTTTTAAAATTTTTATTGATTTTAAACTTAAATACAAAATAAGAAAAGAAAAAAAGAACACTTCCATGTACACAGCAGAATATAAAGTGAGGATTCAATATGAAACCATGAATTTCCATTTAAGACTGTTGACTTTTTTCAAAAACTATGTAATAAATGCTACACATTGTTTTCAAACTTACCCAGCTTTTCTGCGCTTCCTTCTATGTTTTCTTTTTTTCTCTATTGTGCACTTTTTATTTTTTTCTTTCTCCCCTTTCCCCACCCTAGAGAAGGCTACATAAACACAAATATATTTGTATAAATGTGCACACATATATGCATATATACATTCATACACATACACACATAAATATAGACACACATATACATATATACAAGACCATACTATATATACTTCTATTTATGAGTTCTTTCTCTGGAGGTGCATAGCATCTTCTTTCTTAGGTCCAAGTCTTTCCGTATTTTTCTAAAATCAATTAGCTAATCATTTCTTTTAGGGCAGTAGTATTCCATCACAATCATATAACATAACTTGTTTATCCATTCCCCAATTGAAGGGCATCTATCATTTTAACCGATCTGATAGGTGTAAGATGATATCTCAAAGTTGTTTTAATTTGTATTTTTCTCATCAATAATGATTTAGAGCATTTTTTCATATAACCATATATGGTTTTGATTTCTTTATCAAAAAACTGCCTGTTCATATCCTTGATCATTTACCAATTGGGGAATGACTCATATTCTTATAAATTTAACAAAGTTCTTTGTATGTTTGAGAAATGAGACTTTTATCTGAGAGATTGCCTATGAAAATTTCCCCCCTCCCAGTTTTCTGCTTTTGTTCTAATCTTGACTACATTGATTTTGTTTATACAAGAACTTTAAAATTTAATATAATCAAATTTATCTACTTTATACCTCAATGCTCTCTATCTCTTGTTTATTCATAAATTGTCCTCTTGTCCATGAGTCTGATAGGTAATGTGTTCCATGTTCTTCTGATTTCCTTGTTATATCTTTGTTTATATCTAGGTCATGTATCCATTTTGACCTTATCTTGGTATTAGACCAATATCAAGATATTGGTCTATGTCCAATTTCTGTCAGACTGCTTTCTAGTTTTCCCAACAATTTTTTTTTTACCAAATAGTGAATTCTTATCCCCAAAACTCAAGTCTTTACATTTGTCAAACCCAAGGTTATTATAATCCTTTATTGCTGTGTATTGTATATCTACTCTGTTCCACTGATACACCTTTCTATTTCTTAGCCAGTACCAGATAGTTTTGATATTTGTTGCCTTATAATAGTTTGAGGTCTGGTACTGCTGAACTTCCTTCCTTTACATTTTTTCATTAGTTTCTTTGAAATTCTTGACCTTTGTTCTTCCAAATGAATTTTGTTACTATTTTATCTAACTCAGTAAAATTTTTTTTTTAGTAATTCAATTGGGTTGGCATTGAATAAATAGGTAAAATTGTCACTTTTATTATATTGGCTTTGCCAACTATGAACAATTAATATTTCTCCAATTATTTAAATCTGATTTTATTTGTATAAAGACTATTTTATAATTATGTTCATGTAGTTCCTGGGTCTGTTTTGGCAGATATACCCTCAGGTATGTTATACCACCTACAGTTATTTTAAATAGGTTATCTTTTGCTATCTCTTCTTGCAGGGTTTTGTTGGTGATATATAAAAATGCTGATAATTTATGTCGATTTATTTTACATACTACTAATTTGCTAAAATTGCTCACTGTTTCATTAATTTTTTAGAAGAATATTTAGGATTTTCCCAACATATCATCAAATCATCTGCAAAAAGATAGTTTACTTTCTTATTTCGCATTCTGATTCCTTCAATTTTTTTCTTCTTTTATTGCTATTGCTATAAAGCTATATTGCTTCTTTTATTGCTATTCTAAAACAATATTGAATAATACTGATGACACTTAGTGTTGTTTACCTGTTTATCTTTTAAATTAAATATATTTTAGCTTTAATTTTGAGATCATGATTGCTACCCCTGTTTTCTTTAATGTTAGCTGAAGTATAATACATTCTACTCCTGCCCTTTATTTTAATTCTGTGTGTATCTTTCATTTTTATTTGTGTTTCTTCTAAACAACATATCAGATTCTAATTTTTAATCTATTCTGCTGTCCATTTCCATTGTATGGTTAAATTCATTCCATTCACATTCAAAGTTATAGTTATTAATTGTATATTTCTCTCTGTCTTATTTTTCTTCATTTTTTATCCTTCCCACCCTGTTTACCCTGTCCCTCCTCATATATCTAATTTACTTCCTACCACTACCTTGCCCTCTGATTCCTTATTATACCCACCCCTGTACTCCCTCCCTTATCCTCTCCTCTCATGCTCTTCATTCTTAATCTATACACTTTCTATAAGTCCCTCCCTATAAATTTAGAAGATTTAATACCTTTCTAAATGTATATGTTGTTCCCTCTTTAACCCAGTACTGATGAAGATAAGGTTCCAGTACTACCAACCCTCCAACCCCTCTTACTTCTTCTATATCAGTTCTTCCTTCCACACCTCATTTGTATAATTTCTCCCTACACAGTATTTCTCTTGGTTTTTTTTAAGCAACCCATCTTATTCAGCTCAGTCCAAACCCTTCTTTCAAACTACCCAGTTAATAATGACAGTCCTAAGAGTATTGATAATATTTTCACATATAAGACATAAATAGTTTGATCTTATTAAGTGCTTTATATTTAGTCTCTAATGTTTACCATATGTTTCTCCTGAATCTTATATGTCAAATTTTCCATTGAGTTCTGATATTTTTGTCACAAACACTTGAAAGTCTTTCAGTTCATTGAGTGTTCTTTTTTTCATTTAGGATTATACTCAACTTTTCTGGGTAAGAACTCTTTTGCTTTTTGAAATATCATGTTCCAAGACCTATAGTCTTTTAATGTACATGGTGCTGGGTCTTGTGTGGTCCTTATTGTAGCACCGCAGTATTAAAATTTTTTATCTTGTTGTTTGTAGTATTTTTCTCCTTAACCTGGGAGCTTTGAAACTTGGCTATAATTTCATCCTGCGATATCTTTCAGGTGATGACTGGGGGATTTTTTCTCTTTCTACTCTACCCTCTCTTTCTAAAACTTTAGATCAATTTTTCCTTCATAATTTCTTGCAATATTGTATCAAGAATCTTTTTTTTTTGGTCATAACTTTCAGGTAGCCCACAACCATTCTTATATTGTCTCCCCTCAATCTGTTATTCTCCAGATCATTTGCTTTCACATTCTCTTCTATTTTTTCATTATTTTGATTTTGTATTATTTCTTGATGTCTTATAATATCATTATCTTCCACCTTGCCCAATTCTAGTTTTCAAGGAGTTGTTTTCTTCTTTAAGTTTTTGGATCTCTTTTTCCAGTTGCTTAACTTTCTTTTCATAATTTTCTTGGTTTTCTTGTATTGCTCTTATTTTTTCCCTAATTTTTCCTTAGTCTCTCTTTTTTGATTTTTGAAGTCCTTTTTAAGTTCCTCCAAGTTAAATTCCTCCAAGCCCTTTTCAGGCTTGTGACCATTTGATATTTCTCATTTTGGATTAGGAGTGGCTTTTGTTAACTTCACTATCTTCCTCTAAATATGAACCCAGATCTTTTCTATCCTCATAGTAGCTGACTATGGTCAGATTCATTCTCCTTTGCTCACTCATTTTTATTTTTGTTTTGTTTTGTTTTGTTTTGTCTTTAGCAACTTATTATTGCAATCAGCTCCAGTCCTGAGGTGTGGTGAATGGTACCCCAGGCCTCAGGGCCTTCTTACTGTTATTTTCTGAGCCCTATCCAAGGGGCCCAACCTTGCCTCTCCACTCCCAAGGAACAGCTAGAGCCCCCAGCCATGCTGTTTAGCAAAAGCTCTTGCTCCACCATCACCCCTCTCCCTCCTGTGGCTGCAAACTTCACCTCACTCCTGGAACTGAAAGCCAGGACTCATCTCTCCTACAAGTTCCCAGCAAGGTCCCTAACCCTCTTCTACAGAACTCACTAGACATGTGCTCTCTCCTTATTACCCACAGCTGCAGTCCAGGGACCCTGTCTGGTCAATGCAGCTGAGGCTGGTGTCCTGTGACAGTGGAGCATCCTTCAATCTTCCCCTGCTCAGTTGTCTGACCCCCACATTGTCTGGGAGGGGAAAGTACCTGAGGTCAAGGCTTCTTCTCCCCCCAGCGGCCCCCAGGGTTTGCTGTTTGTTGATTCTGCAGAATAGGCCAGAATATGTTTTCACTTCACTCAGGCAGAACCTCTACTTCTGGAAATAGATCTTTCTCAAGGTCCTCTCAAATTGTCTTAGGAGGACAACTGCTTTACCTCAACTTTTTTTTTCTGCCACTCTACATTCAATTTGAAGCCATGTTTTGTTTTTTCCTGTTGGAGAAATTTGGAAAGTCTGAAATTTTTTGACCTACTTTGCCATCTTCCCAGAATCCTCTCACCCTTAAGAATCTTATATTTTGCCCTTTAGAAGCAACATCATCTAGAGAGCTGGATTTTTATTCTCAGAACCCTGTGTTCAAATTTTTCTTCTGACACTTAATTGGCCTTGTGACCCCCAAGCAAATCACTTCCATCTCTGAGTATACTTCACATCTCTCAGTATCTTCCTTTGTAAAATGAGGATTATAGTACCTATTTCATAGGTAGGATCAGATATTTAGATGTGGAAGAGGCCTTAGAGGTCATTTAGTCCAACTACCTCATTTTATATGTAGCACAGGGGATGGTGCTGTTTTCCTTTTCCCTGGTTCTTTCTCTCTGGAGCCTGGCCCATTTATTTCACTTGTGCTCACTCTGAAAAAGGTAGTTTTTCTGAAGGAGTATAGCATACCGCTACAACTCACTTTTAAGGTTTTAGGGGTAACTGTATTGTAGGCGAGGCTGTATATTTCTAACTTATAACTATAGATCCTAAGCCCCAACCAGTGTATTTCACATTTAAACAAAGCAGTCAATATGATACCACTAACTCTTAACCAGGAATTATTTACAAAACCAGAAAGCAAAAATATTAATCGTAACATGTCAAATCATAAACTTGGGTCCTACTTTTCCATTGATGTATGGAATGTTTATGGGGGAGAAGAAACACAAATATGCAGAAATCTTACAGGTAGGTACATGAATAGAAAAACCCATGTGTCTGGGGTAACTCCTAACTCTGGACTGTAGGCCTTAATGTCTTAATCTCCTTAGGGAATAGTCTGTACTATGTGTCACCTGTTGGGTGGGACTGATCCTTTTCTAGGCTTCTTTCCTCTCTTGCTGGGCAAAACAATTTCTCTGCCAGATGCTAATATTGGACACAGAATCATTCTGCTTTTATTCTTTTAGGGTAAGCCAACATCCAAAACACAACTGCTAAGGTTTGCTCCCTTGCTTGGAGAACAGAAATAGTTTTCCTAAATCTGGAATTTGGAGAATTAATTAGGTTAGCTCATTGGAATCTGAGGGGTTTCCCCATCTTAAGCTGCAGAAGGCAATAAAGAACGTAAACAAACTTCTGAGGAGTTTCCACTTTTCAAGCTGTAGGTGGCAGTAAAGGGTAAAGAAGTCCAATCTTTCCTTTCTCCAATCAGCTCTTCACACATCAGAGGATTCTCCTTTCCTCCAATCAGCTCTTTCAAATAGCAGAGCTTTTGTCCAATCACATTAACTCCCAGAAGCATCCAGAAATCCTATCCTCTTTAAATCTTATAATAACAGTAATAGCTAGCATTTATATTGCATTTTAAAGTTTGCAAATTGCTTTATGAATATGATCTCATTTTTTTCTTCACAACAATCCCTAGGTGCTATTATTATACCCATTTTACAGATGAGGAAACAGAAACTTAGAGTGATTAAGTGACTTGCCCAGGATCATAAGGCTCTTAAATGTCTGAGATCAGTTCCCATCAGGAGCTTCAAAACTTGTCTTCCTCAACTCAACAGATCTCAGCTAGGCTTGGGTTAAACCAGCTTCCTCTCAAGAAGAACCCCTTGGTATGAAGTGACTCACTTCTCTCTTGAGGTGAGAAAGAAAAAAAAAAACACATTTCTGTCAGAAACCACAAAATAGGCCATTTGTAATTTTTACAATGAATACAAAGGTCCTATGGTTTTTCCTAGTTAGCAGTCTCAAAGTTCTTTATAGTTTTATGTAAATGAGCTGCTCAGAAGCAAGCAACCTTGGCCATCTGTGCTGAAAAGTAAATGTTTTTCCCTCTGAGGAGCTATGAGGTCCTCTCAATGCATTTCTCTGAGTTACTACTTCCTTTCAGGTCCTCAGAACTTTGTGTCTCTACCCATTGTAACACGGGGCTGCTTTTCTGATTGTTTCTCCCACAAATGTCCATTTTTCTCTCCCTTTCAATAAACAAAATGTCCAAATAAGGAAGAAGCACCTCTCACACAGAGAAGGAAATTGAAGTCGAGAAAGGTATAGTGAACAGTATGTGGTTTATGTAGCTAGGATGACGTGCTAAACCTGGGACTTGGACCTCTCTTGTCTAATTCCAAATCCAGTCTCCTTTTCACATTGTTTCGTGAAAATCAAGAATATGTTACCAAAAAAACCCATATACATGTCATGCTTTTTGTTATGCCTGTGTTTATTGAATTGAATTTTGAGGAATGGGAGGAGTCTAGTTATAATCCTCTACCCTTCTTTGGAAACTACTCTTTTTTTATGATTATCAATTCAGGAGTGTACTGGTACCAATTAGCTCGAACTAATTGTTGGATTTTCACTGTGAGAATTTATACCTCAGAATTCAACAAACAGTGCAAATCAAGTCTTCACTTATTTTGATGGTTGTGTAGACCTAAGAAAACATAAATACAGTTTTAGTAGCATAGATAAAACTTAAAAGTGATTCAGGATAGTACTTTTTTTCAGAGAGCCAATTGTTAAACATTTACCAGAATACAACTGACACACACCTAATTACTTGTACTCTGACCTGATCCTGGGGCAGCTAGGTAGTGTAGTGGATAGAGGGCTAGGCCTGGAGCTAGGAAGACGGGACTTCAAATTGGGCCTCGAACACTTACTAGCTGTGTGACCCTGGGCAAGTCTGCCTGTTTGCCTGTTTCTTCATCTGTAAAATAAGCTGGAGAAGGAAATGGCAAACCACTCCAGTATCTCTGCCAAGAAAACCCCAAATGGGGTCACAAAGAATTGTAAACAACTGAACAACAATAACAACATGGCCTGATCCTGGTCCTCATCATTTTTGATCTCTTTATTATATTTGGTACTAAAAACCACCCCCTTCTTCTTGATACTGCCTCCTATCTTGGCTTGCAAGTCATTTAACCGCTGTGTTTCTCAGGTTTCCATAACTCCATGGGAATTGCTTCCCAGTACACTAGCTGCTGGGGATATAGTGGAAATAAGAGGAGTCTGGAAGGTGGAGACACTCTCAGTGCTCTTGGGGTTACCTGCCAGGCTGTTGCAGTTGGTCGTTAGCTTTCGTTGGTTTATGTTGAAGAAAGCGAACTCTTTCTTCATGGTGCTTGTGTTTATCAATTATGTCTGAGGTGGCAAGATGGAAGCGTGGCTGATGGTGTTTATGTGGGAGGTGAGAAGTGGTGGTGGGGCTTCTATTCCTAAAGACTCCTAAGATCGGAGTCCTAGACTATCTCCATTGGATTCTGAGGACACAGTAATTGAGATAGCGTTATTGTTTTGATTTGCCTGGCATGTACTACCTCCTGCCTCCCTTCAATGTGCCAGCTACACTGGTTTGTCCAGCCTTTGGGTGGTAGTTGCTGCTCCCTTCAGTGATATCTGCAGGGTCTTGACTGAAGAAAGGACTGGCCCAACTTCTACAGGAAGCCTTCCCCAACTCCTCTTAATTCTAGTGTTATCCTTTTTAAATTGTTTCCTAGTTATCCTATATATAGCTTCTTTTGTATATATTATTTTGGATGTTGTCTTCCCCATTAGATTATATGCTCCTTGAGGGCAGAAACTGTCTTTTGTCTCTTTTTGTATCCCTGGTGCTTAGCACAGTTCCTGGCACATAATAGGTGTTTAATAATTTTGATTGATTGATTGATTGCTCTTCTCAAGACTCTTGGGCTTGGGGCAGCTAGGTGGTGCAGTAGATAGAGCCTTGGTTCTGAAGTCAAGAGGACCTGAGTTCAAATTCAGCCTCAGAACAAACACTTGACACTTACTGGCTGTGTGACCCTAGGCAAGTCACTTAACCCCAATTGCCTCAAAACAACAACAACAAAAAAATACTCTTGGGCTCAAGGTCCTGGGCTATCTCTAGCAGAGTCTGTCTGAACAGAGGTAGTGGTTAAGGTTTTGAATATCAGTGGCCCGATAACAAGAAATAGCACAACTGAACAAAGAATACTCTGTCTTTGTTAGGCAAGAATGGTTATTCAATAATACAATGGAAACATACACCTCTCTTTTGAGAACATTCTAAACTATGGTTCATTTAGCCTTAAGTGGTACACAAAAAAGTTAATAATATTTGTCTCAAATAAGTTCATGGCTTCTCAAAAGACAAAAAACAAAATGTAACAGCACAACTGAATAAATAAATATTAGGATGATTTAAGTGTTCAGTCCTTAGTGGGCCATCATACATGTGAACAAAATGAAATTTCATTCAGCCCAAACTAAAAGCACATTTCACCTTGGCAATAAGTTGTTTTCTTTATAAAGTGCAGTTGTTACAGGAATTTAATTATTATAACTATCAGATATAATTGCAAGGTGATAGGGAGATTCCAGATAAAAGTTTCCTACAGAGGTTTCTGGGATGATTTGCCATACTGACTAATGGGAAATGGATCCCACTCTATTTAAAAGTTCTTGGAATGACCCCAACCCTTGTTTTCCTACATAAAATTAATTTGCTAGTGATTCACTAATGATGAAATAATAGTTAATGAAATTGGCTATATTGCATCATTTGTTTTTTTTTTATTTAAACTGGCACCTTTAATTTATTATGACATTTGAGATTCATAAATCTTTTGATTTATCTATCCGGGCAAAACCTTGACTATTTTATGTGTACAGAATGGATTGATCTTAGATATATGTGTTTTAAAAACATATTGATTCCACAGTGTCTGGAGAGATTTCTTCCCGTCCAATATACTTTTTCCATACAATCATAGAATTTAATAAAGTCCTGGTATTTGAAGAATTATAAGACTGGGAACGAGATGGTGTAAACAAATAAATGAAAACCAGTTCCCAATACTTAAAAGGAAGTTAAAGGAAGAAAGTTGGAAGGAAGAACAACGACTGAAGGAAAGTAACAAACTGTGAAATCACCAAAGTACAAAGAGAGCAAATAAGAACTTCATTCCTTATATCTCATTTGTGGCTTCCCATATGGTGGAATGTTGTGAATCTTGATCTCATAGGTAAGTGAGTTTTTCAGAGGAGAGATTGAAAGCTGGAGAAAATAATAATAATACCTAGCATTTATATAGTGTCTTAAGGTTTGCAAAATGCTTTGCATATATTTTCTTATTTAATTCTCACACCCCTGTGAGGTAGATATTATTATCCCCACTTTACAGATAAGAAAACTGAGACTGAAAGAGGTTAAGTCACTTGCCCAGGGTTACCTAGCCACTAAATATTTGAGGTGAGATTAAAATTCCTGTCACCCTGACCCCAGGTCTAAAACCCTGTCCACTATGCCACATAGCTGTCTCTTATACTGATATGACTTGAAATAGTATTCATCTAAAGGTAAGATTGCTTTCTTTGTCAGGAGAACTGCTAGGTCTAGATAAATTGAGAAATGGGAAGGAGTAAAAGGAATGTGTATTGCTGGAGTCTCCCATACCTCAGGTTTTGTGGAACTCCACGGGAAAAAAGTCTAAGAACCCCTTTTATTCAAAGACCAGGATAGGAAGAGGAGCTTCTGGGCAGATCTTTGGACAGAGCCTGATTATACAACATTAGAGATTGGGGTGAAGGTCAACCTTAAAAGTAGTTGGGACTGGGGGCATGAGTTTATAGAAGAGCCAACAGAGTAGAGCATAGGGCGTGGCTGAGGTGGTTATTGTTAATAGAAGCATCAGGAGAAGTAACCTTCGATGACATGGATTCCATACTTTTTTTTTCACCAAACTATGGCATAGTTCTTCATTTACCCTCATTTTGCCCATGGGTCTTTTAAGTGTCCACTGGTCATATTAGATTTGGATGGATCTGGGGGTCTTTTCAGTTCACTAAAGCTCTACTCCAAAGTTTCATTATAGTGTAACTTCCAGCTCCAGGTTCTTAAAAGTCTATGCCAGAGGCATAAGCTCTGGCAAATACTTCCAAGCCATAAAGGCTTAGAGTGTGGGTGTAGGTGTGAATTGTGTGTCTATTGTATAAGAATCAATCTAACTGTGTCCAAGAGATTGATCACCTGGCTAATTGCAGGGTGACAAATATTTCAGGCCTAGCTATGCTTGAAGACCATCTACTAAATTATAGAGAGGTTGTCATCTGTTAGTGGAAAAGATACAGAAATTGACAAAATTATAAATATTTGAAGTCTTCTAAATGTCTATTGACTGTGTTAGTCTTACCTTATAGGGACTGGATGTTCTCTAAGGTACTTTCTGTCCCTTAGACTCTATGATATATAGTTAGCTACATGCAACAACCAAATGTGCCTAGACATTTTTTATGAATTCTTACTTCAACCAAAGAATTCAATCTGGTCAACCCAATTTCAGAGTGTGACACTTTTAGGCTCATAGAAATGCCAATATTATGTCTTGCAAAATTGTCTGTTTTCTGTGGCACTCTCCTAGTTACCCTATTGTCATCCATTTCATTCCTCTGTTTCCCTCTGTTCAACACTAAATTCCCCAACTCCAGGCTTGTAACACAGTCTTGTGAATCTCTGATAAGTTATTAAATAATAATTTAGGTAATAATAATAACCAGCATTTATATATTGCTTTAGGGCAGCTATGTAGTGTAGTAAATGGAGTGCTGTGTCTGAAGTCGGGAAGACTCATCTTCCTGAGTTCAGATCTGGCCTCAGACGCTTCCTAGCTATGTGACTTTGGGCAAGTCACTTAATCCTATTTCCTTCAGTTTCCTCATCTGTAAAATGAGCTAGAGAAGGAAATGGCACACTACTGCAGTATCTTTGCCAAGAAAACCCCAAATGGTGTCACAAAGGGTTGGACACGACTGAAAAATGACTGAACAACAAATATACTGCTTTAAGCTTTGCAAAAGCACTTTATATACACCACCAAGTTTAATCCCAAATTGAGTTTGATTTGAAAACTATATTATTATTTTCCCTATTTTAGAGATGAGGAAACTGAGGCCGAGGGATTGAATGACTTGCCCAGTGATCTACAGCTAGGAAGTGTCTGAGGCAGGATTTGAATTTAGATCTTGACTCTAAGGCTAACACTCCATCCACTGGGCCATGTAGCTCCCCAAAGATTCAACCCTTTCTCAAAGGGTTTGCATTTTTTCCTAAAAGTTAATGAAATTTCATTTTAAAATTAATTTTTGATCAGCAAAAATCTGCCTCTTCTCTTGCCCACCATCCCGCCCCCACAGTCGAGAAGGAAAGAAAAACAAAACTCCTGTTTCAAACATGTGTAGTCAATCAAAACATATTTCCACATCAATCACGTCTTATTCTGCACTCTTGAGTCACCTCTCAATCGGAAAGAGATTGATGAGTGCTTTTTAAGTATAATTTTTAGGAAAAATTTTATAGCATAAGTATTAATCATGTTTTATATTTTTAATAGATTTCATTTGTAAATCCATCTGCTAGAGTGTTTTGTGGTTCCCTCCCCTTTAGCAATTTATTTATGGCTTAATGATTTTTTTTCCTAAGATTGAGTTAAGATGCTTATTTTTTGTTAGTTTGAATGTTTTATATTTTTGTAGACACTTGAACTACTTCCTTAGAATTCTCACTTTTGCACATATGTAAGGTAAGAAAGAATAAAGTAGTTTCAGATCATTTTCTTTTCCAATTGCTGGGAACTCACTTTCATTTTATTATTGTTAAAATTTGGTTTTCCTCTCTTTTTCTTTATCTGGGTACCTAATAGTTTATTTATTTTTTATTAGTTTTTTAAAATATCTTAGTTTTGCTCATCAGTCTTATAGTCTATATTTTCAAGTTTATTTCTACTCTAGTTCTAGAGACTTCTGTACTTGTTTTAAGATTGCTAATTTTTTATTTCTATCTTTTTAATTGCATCCTCTAACAGTTATTATTTTTTCTACTTTGTTCTTTGACTCATTCATGATGCCATTATTTTGTTTCCCTTTAGGTCTATATCTTTTGCAAATAGTTCACCTATTAATTGTATTTTTTGCATAATAATCTACAAATAATACATTTATTATTTCTACCTTTTAAAATTTTTCATGATTTTTTATGTCTTATAAGATGATTTTTAAAGGTACCATAGTGTGTTGAGAAATATGAATCTTCTTTCATTTTCCCACTCAAAAGTCTCTAATCAGTTAAATCTATTTTCTGACATTCTCTTTAGCTCTATACTTTTTTTCCTCATCTTTCTCTTAGATCTCTCCAGCCCTAAGAAGGGAATGTTAACATCTTCTTTTATTAATGTGCTACTATTAATGTCGTTTTTATAATTCACCCAGTTTTTCTTTTCAGTATGATATTATGTTTTTCTTTTCAGTATGATATTATATGATTTAGTGGGTGTATATTTATTATTATCTTCTCCTTGCCTCTGTTGTCTTTATTTGTGGCATAGGGGTGAAACCTTACTTTTATATATGTACCACTATTCTTTTAAGCTTTTCTTTGTGCAATGGCTATCTACTTTGTTTCCAATTCTATGTTGTTTAGTGGTAGGTTCTTTCACTTTGTCTCTTCTAATAATTGTTGTTTTTTCCATTTGAGTGTGTTTTTCTATTTCATTTGGGGTGATGGAGAGGACAGGATTCCAAGGTACAGTCAGTTCTGTTATAACATGTGTTTCAAAAATGTGAATTAATTGCAACATGATTAATATATTAGGGAACAATTTGATCATATTTCAAGTTTACTTCTGCTCAATTTCTTTCTCAAAAAACAAAAGCATTCAGAAAACTGCACCACTCCAAAATAACTCACAAACTGCAACCTTTCAGACACCCATTTCCACAAGCAATCTTCAGATCTTTGTCAAGATAAAATGTTATATGTATTGTATGTCTTCTGGTACAGTAGGATCTGTGAGCAGAGATGGACTGGTACCTCCAACCCTTTCCTCCATTTCATCGTCTCAAAGCCCTGAGTTGCAGCAGGCTGCCCAACTTGCTTAAGATGCCAGGGGCACATGCCTGGCAGCACTGGAGGTCACTATTTATTGTGGTAGTAGTATTGTGGTATTGTGGTATTTATGTATTTCTTAACCATTTAGCATGTATAAAACTGTTACTGATCTAACCAGGTTCTAATCTTTTTTTATGTGTCACTGACAAAGTTTTTGAGTGTTGTACCACTAACCTATATTTGTTGTGCAGTTCTCTGTAGTAGGTATTTTGGGGGGAATGAATATGTCTCTTAGAGCAGAACTGCCTGCATTTTTTTAGACTGCAAATAGAGTTCAGCAAGAAGACATCATAAGAAAAAAATTGATTAGAATACAGTTAGTAGAAAAATGAGATATTGAAGATATTTTTTAAGTGATAAGAGAAATCATGATTTATTTTCTACTCACAGAATTGCCTTCAAATTGAATGCTTTCAGTGGAAGGTCACAGTCTTCAAATCTTATGAATGTTTTAAAATAAAAATATTGAACCGCTTTCTTGTTTACCAAAAGTAAAAATGAAAAACGTAGCTGATAATACTCTCTTATTTGTAGCCTCAAGTTCACGGATGTTCCTTTTTTTGATAGCTAGTGACATACCAAGAATTTTCAATAAACATTTAACAACCATAAAACTTTGGCTGAAAGTAGTCAGGGTTAAGAGATTACAAACAAAGAGCTGTCACCATGGTTCACATTTTGTCTGGGGGACACCAAGGACCAGCATGTTCCTTCTAGTCAGCAGGAAACCAACACTATTCATTTATGACTCTACAAGATAAACACTTAGATTAATTTTGCATCATGGGATTTTCTACAAGGGATTTTGTGAAAAAATGAAAAGATTGTAGGATGGAGGCTTCAGAACTGTCAGCCAATTCCAATTTTTAGCCAATGAAAAAATAATCCCTTTTTCAAGATTCCAAAGTATCAGATGCAGTGACAATAGCTTTTTGAGGAATTATTTACTTAGGAGGACCCAGAAAGATGGAAGGATATAAAGACTCTTTGTTCAGGAAAAAGTTTTAGACTAATGGGGAACGTATGTTTCCAATGCACCACCAAAGAAGTCATGATGAACATGCTAAACAGATTAGCATCAATCAAAGGAAAGTCTAAAACACAAATATCCATACCACACCTATGGGCTCTGCACTATTTGACCTCTCTCTTAGCATTACGCTGATGAAACAGCTTAGGGTAGAAGATGTTATTAATAAAGAGTGTTGATATCATTGCAATAATTTGTAATGAAGATCAATTAATACCATTGCCAGGCTCCAGGTGGCCCTGACCTAGGGGTGGGAGCAGGAATATAAAAAGCTCAAGAAGACTTTGGGACCAGCACACTATGGAGTTGGCAGCAGTTCAAAATGCACTCTCAGCATACAGAGGCTCCTTCTCTTCTGTGCCCGTCTAGCCTTGCCAACACAATCCTTCTTAGCCATGTTTGTTAACCACTATGTTCCATTTGCTATAACCTGGCCTCCCCACACCCTCTGACTTTAGATTTCTGACTGCCAATCTGTGGTTTGGAAATTAGTGCTGTTATATACCACTATTATGGTATGATAAGGAGTAACAGCTAGAATTCTAGACAGTGAGAGGTTAGAGTATACGTATCATGTAACTGGACCTAGGTTAAAAAAAACAACTTCATTCGAATTTTTTCCAGTTCAAGGAAAAAAAAACGTTGGTAGGATTGCTATGGGCCTATTTTTTAAAGTGTCTTTCATCATAATAAATGAATTCTAGGAACTCAATTAATATTCAATATTTTATCCAAGGTTGAAAGAAGGTTGCTGAACCATTCCTATATATTTTTATTTCTTACTGATTTATAGGCATTGTCCAACAAAACATTCAACTTGGCAAGAAGAAAAGCCAACCAAGTAGTGTAATTCCCAAAAGGAAAGATAATTCTGTTATGAAGTATTTCCAGCCACAATCTTGGAAATCTAACAATAGACTATATTGTTAATGGCTTGCTTAAGGGTTCTTTTATTGACTGATTCATTCTTTCAACTAATAGCTTGAGTCACCCAACATTCTACATGTGGAGAATCAGTGACTGCTTAAGGCAAAATCATGGTCCATTCAGCAGAAGGGAAGGATAGCACTCACTAGATAAATTAGCAACTAATTTATAACAGGAATACCTTCAAAAGGTTTTCTGAGCTGTTTCTTACCCTCCCCCCACCCCATCCTTGTCCAATCATCTTTTTATGCTTCATCATAAAACACTGGCTACTGGAATGCCTGTCTGCTTCTAATGAAATGTCCCATCTCCTATATTCTCCAATGTAAGGGTGCTTAACCTGGGATCTGCTGTTAAATATATATATATACACATATACATATGGTTATATAGTTATATAGAGAGGTATATACACATACATATATCGTATATATGTATATATATGCACATACATATGTTGATGTGGTGGGGCCTTGAATGTATGTATATGTATATGTTTAAGTATAGATATAGATGTAGATTTGAATGTAGTAAGGCCTTAGAGCACTCTCAGATCACCTAACACAGAGGGACCCTTATCACATGGGTAGGTATAGCCTCCTTCGATTGGTTGCATAGCTATAGCAAGCTGTGTTTGTAAAAACTGCCAGATTTGGACACTCTGTGTCTTCCTACGCACTCTTTCCTGCTATGTCCAGAGAGGGAAAATTAACATTTACCCACAGCATAGGTATCATAAACCAAAGCATTGAGAGAGGAAGGATTTCCTTTCTCTGATCTCCCTTTTATCGATTGACTCTGAGAAATGGGTCTAGACTTTCTATTTCTGTTCTGTATTGTTTTCTTCAGTTTCAGGTACTGGTAGCAATTCCCACTGGACCAGGGAGTTTGACTTGTGATGAACTTGGAGCCAGGATTCCAAGAGAGATATTTCAGTCAGTAAGCCTGACAGGGAAGGACAAATAACAGAAAATAAACAGAGGCCCAGGCCCATTTCTTAGAACCAAGCAATAAAAAGGAGAGCAGGGGAAAGAAGTTCTTTCCCTCTCATTATTTTCATTCTGTTCCAAAGGTGGTACTCCCACTCATGTGGTACCCCTTTGGAACACAAAGAAACTAGATGCCTCCATGTTCTGTGATCTGAGCATGCTTTGAAGTCCCACAACTCTATAATGCTGATAGTTGTTTTTCAACATAATTGGTTTTATTTTATTTTGTCTTTTTAAAAATATTATTCTGACAGATATCCATTTGCCCAAAGGGAAATAAAAAAGGTTTAGAATCATAATGGCTGCCTTAATGGTTCATGAAGATTCTTCCCCATGAGTCTATTTTATCTTTTTTCTTTTGTTTCTGCCCACTCTAGAACCAGGCTAGTTGATGTATCTTGGCCTCTTTCTACTTGTTTCAGTAGCACACCAACAGAAGGTTGATGAGAAAGGTCCTTATCAACCAGTCAACAGTTACAGGTCACTTTTAGGGAGGAGGAGGACCTGAAAAAGAAATGAGAGAAGGTGTGGCTTGGAAGAATATTCCCATTGTTGTTGGTCAGTCAGTTCAGTCACATTTGACTCTTTGTGACCCCATAGACTATAGCGCACCAGACTTCTATCCTCCTTCTCTTAAAGTGTGTTCAAGTTTGCATATACTGTTTCTATGATACTATCTATCCATCTCACCCTCTGCCATCCACTTCTCCTTTTGCCTCCAATCTTTCTCAACATCAGGTCTTTCCCAATGAGTCAGTCCCCTTTTCTCATCATGTGGCCAAAGTATTTAAGGTTTGGCTCTAGTATTTAACCCTCCAGGGAATGGCCTCAATTAATTTCTTCAAAATTGACTGATTTGACCTCCTTGATGTCCAAGAGCCTCTCAAAAGTCTTCTCTAGTGTCACAATTTGAAAGCATTGATTCTACGCTCTCAGCTCTCCTTAAAGTCCAACTCTCAGTCATACATTGCTTCTGAAAAAAAACAAACCATAGTTTTGACTTTATGGACCTTTGTTGACAAGGCAATATTTCTGCTTTTTGGTATACTGTCCAGATTTGCCATAGCTTTCTTTTCAAAGATCAAGGTGCAGTCACTATCTGTAGTGATCTTTGAGTCCAAGAATATAAAATCTGATGTTGCTTCCATTTTTTTCTCCCTCTATTTGCCAGGAAGTGATGAGACCAGTTGACAAGATCTTAGTTACTCTAAATTCACTATAAATAGGTATTTGCGTATAGTCTCTGAACTCTGACAAAAGAATAAATGACTTTTTTAAGTGCTTCTGCCTTGTTTCCATATCCTGTCACTCTGATCTACCGTATAATAGGTAGCAACAACCCCTTCCCAAACTACTTTACCTCTATTGTCTGGGGCTTAGAGTTGTTAAGTTTAGTAAGAAAGCTAATACTTCCTCCTTGATGGCTGCCACCCTCTTGTAGACTGAGCCACTCTTTCCTAACTCTTCTCTTCAGGTATTCCCTTGGACATGACCTCGTCTTAGTCAGCACCTTCACTCTATCCCTCAGAAGAGGTGTTTCCTTGAACCTGCCCAGGAAATGGAACAACAGAGAAAGGAGTTACCCAAGATCAACTTTCTCAATGGGACTAAAAGAGAAAGTTTCTCTCTGTCACACTTCCTTTCTACATAACTCCATTGATTTAGTATTAAGCACTAGATTCATTTGAACTTCTTTACTTTGGGGGAGCTTAATAATATGCTTTCAACAGAGATCTCTTTAGTTCCTTTCAAGCCCCCACCCAATGAAACTGGTTATTTAGAATGGGGCCATTCTCTCTTCCCTATCCTGACCCCTGTTTCCCAAAGAGACATAGTTCTTTTGCGTTTTTTGTTATTTTTTCCCCAAGGACACATATACACACATATACAATGTAAACAATCTTAGAAAAACTAGCTTATTTTGAAAACGCATGCCAAAAACAGAAAATTAACAGATAATTAGTAGAAACCATATTTGGGGAAGAAATGCAGATATTCTTCCTTGAGAGAACATGAAAGACAGAAAGCTAGAAGGGTATTACCATCTCTGTCAGTAATGCAAATGGTTTATCTTCTTGCATCATCTCTATTCAGCTCAGTTCTACAGTCTCTGTTGTTCTGGTAGCCGTGTTCTCTCACTAGCTATAGGCAGCTAGGAGGAGCAGTAATAGAGTGCTGGACCTGGAGTTAGGAAGACTCATCTTCGAGAATTCAAATCCGGCCTCAGATACATACTAACTGTGTGACCCTGGGCAAGTCACTTAACTCTGTTTGCCTCAGTTTATTCACCTGTAAAATGAACTGGAAAAGAAAAATGGCAAACCACTCCAGTATCTTTGCCAAGAAAACCCCAAATGGGGTCACAAAGAATCAGGCATGACTGAAAATGACTGAATATAATGACAACAAATGTCCTCTCACGCTGTGCATTCCCTGGTTGGTGGCTTAAGCACATGGCAGCCCCCTGACTGCTCACAACATTGTGGCTAAGATCACTTTCCTCTGCATTGGCAATTTTCCCTAGGGCCTCACACAACCATCCCACAGTGTGCCTACACTTTTACTCTGACATCATTGCCTTGCTTGAAATGTCATCTTCTCTTCCATTCTACCTTAGGAAGAATAAGAGTTAAGCTTTCAGTCATTAGCTTTCTAGTTTTCTAGGTCTAATGTAGAGAAAATAGTTTACTCCATCATGGCACAGGTTTATTTTTTGGGGACAGAAAAGCAATGAGAACCAAGATTACTAAGGGTCAATAAACTCTCTCTTACGCCTCCTTTTCCACCCATATACAAAGTCTTCACAACCCTAGGCCATTATAGTACAATGAGGGTGGGAGGAGTAAGACTACTAGAGTTAGGAAAACTCCTAGGATGTACCACTACTTCCTTTTTTAAGATTTGACCTGTAATTGTAATTCCTTTCCTTTGATTTCATTTCTGAAAATAACAACACTCTGGCTTGGTTATATGTAGGGGGGAAATAGCATATGAGACTTACTGAGTTTATAAATAACATAAAATTACAGGGTTCCCTCCATGATTTGGTTCTGTTAGTGGATAGAGGAAAGAGGTTATAGCGCTTAGAGCTTGTCTCAGGTGTAAAAAATGACTGATTATGAGTATCAGTGATGAAGATCAAGACCTAAACCATGTTGGGGGTATTTGTAGGACACTGCCTAATTTAGAAACACATGGGTCCCAGTTGAAGGTTGTTTTCCCATCACCTCTTTGGTCCCAACCCATGGTGTCAAGGAAAGCCCTAAGTCACCATCCAAAGATTATGAGGATTATATATTGGTTTCTGACATTTTAGTTGGACTAATGTGTCCCAATAATGGATCTTCATTAGTGGTGATCAGCACTGGAGGGAGATAAAAGAAGAGGTACATGCAGTATTTCTGTGATCTCTGCCATTGGCTAGCATAGCCATCAATCACCCTCCAAAAACTGCTGATAACTGGATGATTAACAGATCAGGCAGCTAGTAACATTGATGGAAAAAAGAAAACATGGTCCTAAATTCATGGTTCCATAGAATTAAAAAAAATAAAATTAAGGGGTGAGAATGAGGAATGCACTAGGATAACAGAGAGTTCATCCCATTCATATTTATAGTTATGATTACTAGATATTTCCCTCCATTCTTTTCCCCCCTATTTATCCTTATTGCTGACACCACCACCCCCATTTTTTTTTCTCCACAGTAACAGGTTTTTTTTGCTCCTCTTCATGTGAAATAATTTACCTCATTCTGCCTCTCCCTTCCCTCTTATCCCAATGCATTCCTGTTTCTCACCTCTTAATTTTTTTTAAATTATCCAAACTTAGTCAATTCATACTCATGGTCTTTGTCTATTCATCCTCCTTCTAACTGCCCTAATAGTTATGAACTTTTTAAGAGTTAGAAGTATCATCTTCCCATGTCGGAATGTAAACATTTTAATCTTATCTAATCCTTTGGTTTTTTTTTTCTTTCCTGCTTACCTTATCCCTTTCCCCCCACTTTCCTGTAGAGTAAGATAGATTTCCATACCCAATTGAGTGTGTATGTTATTTTCTCCTTAAGCCAAATCCAATGAGAATAAGATTCATTCATTTTCTCTCACTTCCCTCTCTTCCCCTCCATTGTAAAAGCTTTTTCTTCCCTCTTTTATGTGAGATAATTTACCCCATTCTACTTCTATCTTTCTCCTCCCAGTATAATCCTTTCTCAGCCCTTAATTTTATTTTTTAGATATCATTCCTTTCATATTCAACTCTCCCTGTGCCCTCTGTCTATATATGTATTCCCTCCAACTATCCCAATACTGAGAAAGGTCTCATGAGTTACAAATATCATATATCTGTGTAGGAATGTAAACAGTTCAACTTTAATAAGCCCCTTATGATTTCTCTTTCCTGTTTACCTTATCATGCTTCTCTTGAGTCTTGTATTTGAAAGTCAAATTTTCTATTCAGCTCTGGTCTTTTCATCAAGAATGTTTGAAAGTCTCTGTTTCATTGAATGTTAATTTTTCCCCTAAAGGATTACACTCAGTTTTGCTGGGTAGGTGAATTCTTGGTTTTAATCCTAGCTCCTTTACCTCCAGAATATCATATTCCAAGCCCTCAAAGTCCCTTAATGTAGAAGATGCTGAATCTTGTGTTATCCTGATTTTGTTTCCACAATACTTAAATTGTTTCTTTCTGGCTGCTTGCAATATTTTCTCCTGGACCTGGGAACTCTGGAATTTGGTTATAATATTCCTAGGAGTTTTCCTTTGGAGATCTCTTTCCATAAGGGATCAGCATATTCTATCAATTTCTATTTTACCCTCTTAATGTAGAATATCAGGGTACTTTTCCTTGATAATTTCTTGAAGATGATGTCTAAGCTCTTTTTTTTTAATCATGACTTTCAGGTAGTCCAATAATTTTTAAATTATCTCTCCTGGATCTATTTTCCAGGTCAGTTGTTTTCCCAGTGAGGTATTTCACATTGTCTTCTATTTTTTTTTCATTCTTTTGGTTTTACAATTTCTTGATTTCTCATAAAGTCATTAGCTTCCATTTGCATTTTCTTCAGAGAGCTTTTGGACCTCTTTTTCCATTCAGCCAATTTTACTTTTTAGGGCATTCTTCTCCTCTTTGGCTTTTTGGACATTTTTACCTTGGATTAGGCTATTTTTTAAGGTGTTCTTTTTCTTTAGTGTTTTTTGGGGTCTCTTTTAGCAAGCTGTTGACTCATTTTTCATGAATTTCTTGCATCACTCTCATTTCTCTTCCCAATTTTTCCTCTACTTCTCTTACTTTCTTTTCAAAATCCTTTGAACTCTTCCATGGCCTGAGACTAATTCATATTTTTTTGGAGGCTTTGGATGTAGGACCTTTGCCTTTGTTATCTTCCTCTGGTTGTATGTTTTGATCTTCTTTGTCACCAAAGTAAGATTCTATAGTCTGGGTTTTTTCCTCTGTTTGCTCATCTTCCCAACTAGTTTCTTGACTTTTTAACTCTTTGTTAAGATAAGGCTCTGCTTCCAGTGTGGAGGGTGTACTGTTCAAAACTTCAGGGGTTTTGTGTGTCTGTTTTCAGAGATACTTCTGCGGACCTGTACATTTTCAGTTCTTCCAAGGTGTTTCCTTCTTTCTTGGATCAAAGGAGAGGTATTTCCTTCTTTCTTGGCCTGTACTGTGGTCTATAAGTAACCACAAGCACTCTTTTCTGCCTTGGAACTGTGAGGAGGATTCCCTCTCCACCACCACCACCAGCTCCACCACACCAGCACTCCTTCTTGCCCCAGGACTGCCACCCAGTACTGCTAACCAGAACCAAGCACGGGCAAAGCAAGAGAATCCTGCCTCAGTGCCAGCAAAGAGATCCCTGCAATACCCCTCTGATCAGTTGCTTGTGCACCAGGGCTGGGGCCAGACCGCGCTCCTCTCTCACCCAAATCTGATAGACCTTTCCTACCTACCCTCTAAGTTGTCTTTAGTGTTTGTGGGTTATGAAATCTGGAAACCACCACAGCTGCTTGTAATTCAGTCCCCAGAGGCTCGCTGTGGATTTGCTGGGGCCCTGTCTTTGCCTGTGGCAACCCAAGCTGAATGGTGCTCCTCTCCCAGCCTAGTGCAACAGACCTTTCCTGTCCACCATCCAGGTTGTCTTGGGCTGGAAATTTGTTTCATTCTCTCTTTTTTGTGGGTTCTTCTGCTCTAGAATTTGTTTAGAGTAATCTTTACAGGTATTTGGAGGGGTTTGGGGGAGAGCTCAAGCAGTCACTCTTTTACTCAGTCATCTTAGCTCTTCCCCGATGGATAGCATTTTTTATCATAAATCCTTCAGAGTTTACTTAGATCATTGTATTGTTGAGAATAGCTAAGTCATTCACAGTTGATCATCTTATAATGTTGGTGTTACTATGAACAATATTCTCCTAGTCCTACTCATTTCACCTTGCCTCAGTTCATGTAAGTCTTTCCAGGTTTTTCTGAGAGCATCCAGTTCATCATTTCCTTTAGTAAAATAGTATTCTATCACAATCATATGCCACAAACTTGTTCAGCCATTCCCCAATTGATGAGCATCCTTTCATTTTCCAATTCTTTGCAAACAGAAAAGAGTTGCTATAAATATTTGGGCATAATTCCAAATTGCTCTACATAATTTCTTATTTGCAGAACAAATCTATATTTCTAAGATTTCCCATTCTGTGCTAATGGATGCTTTATTAATTAGAGAAACTTTCATAGAAAGATACTTAAGGAAAGCCAATGGTAGGGGCAACATCTAAATCTCACCATATGCAATCTAAGGATGACCTTACCAGCAGTTACAATGTGTTTCTATTTTTTTGGTAACCAACAAACAAAAAGCATGATGGGATCTGATTTTCTTTACATCTTTCTGTGAATTGTGTAAGATGAAAGAGGTAGACTATTGATGAATATCACTTTTGAAAGTCTGCTAGTTGTCTACTGATATCTTTATTGAAGATGCCTCCATTTTTGTATGATGACTATTTGATGATGAATTTGTTGGCCATGGCAACCTACGACACAAAGAAAAATACAAAATTATGTTTGACCCTACATGCTCCCCTTCCACTTCTATAGTGATTGTGGCAAAGTGGTAGTAAATGTGACAAACAGGTCCTCTAATATGTTTTGTGTAAGTGGGATAGGAGGGACATACAATGGCACATGTTGATATTTTATTTGCCTTTTGGGCCAGGGAATATTTAATATGATCTGGGATTTTTCCATTTTTTTTAAATGTTCCTTTAGATATCTTACATAAAGATACCATGGTGATTGTACAATTGTGTCTCCTCCAGTATAGAGCTCCTCTTGCTCCAGTCTGGACTGCTTTTCTCATTCTTGTTCTTGTTAGTACCATTTCTAGCTCCTTGATAAACTTACCTGAGACTATAATGTTAGCAAAGGACCAAGTATAGTGGTTTTTTTCATTTATAATGGAGAAAAATATTTGTTAGAGTCATCTTTTCAAATACTTTCCATTTTTCTTCTATTTGTTATCTCTTTCAATTTTGTCTTTAAATGTTTTTTTGGGATGATTTTGCTTAATTCTTACCAAATTTTCTTTAAGCTGGTTTTAACATACTTTCCCATAATATTTTTTCATCCTCATCTTTCCCTACCTTTTCATTTGAAGTCAACAAGTATCAGAGAGTACATTGATTTAATTTGGAACATCTTACAGAATTCTTCATAGAATTTTTCTATCTCTTCATCCTCAGGAACTGATATTGGTTCATAAGCTACAGTTATTTTCATGGTTGTCTTTTTGCAATTACTTATCACCAGTTATGCAGTATAAGATGACCAGATATCTCATAAAATGTTCCTTGTTGCCTCTTGTCATACAATAAAAACAAATTCTCCAACTTCTTCTTTTTCTCCTCCTACTCTTCCTCCTCCTTTAGGAGTACCTGAGATTCTTCCTTCCATTTCACTTCAACTTTCTTCTTTCTTTTAATTTACTTGATAGCAAAGATGTCAAGAGTGACATGATTTAGCTCATCCAGTATTCTTTAGTTATTGGGAAAAGAGCTTACATTTAGAGCACCAATAGTCAAATTAAAATTGCACATGATTTTTGGACCTGTTTGTCCTCTTTACTACCACTTTGTCACAATCACTATAGAAGTGGAAGGGGAGCATGTAGGGTCGAACATAATTTTGTATTTTTCTTTGTGTCATGGGTTGCCATGGCCAACAAATTCATCACCAAATAGTCAGCCTAGTGGTGATGAGCCTTTCCATACTTAGCTGGGCTGGTCTTTGGAAAATAGACTCAGTCTGTTCTCAGGGCCTTCCTTGAAGACTTTCCAGTGTAGTAGAATCTGCCAGAGTTTATACTAAGCTGGCATACATAGCCTTTGAGAACCCAAAGTAACTTCTGTACCACAATGAGACATCAAGTATGATTTTGTGGAGAACTTTTAAACTATCCAGAGCCAAAATTTATGCTAATTATTTTATAGAAGTGTTAGCTAGCGAAATAGCTAGATATGAAACTCTTCCAAAGAGGTTTTTATGGAATGGAAATCTACTTTTTTAAATAATAAAGCCTAAAATTGTAGTCCTTCACAGGTACTTACATTAAGGATTTTGTTGGAGTGAGAATGTATTGAATTCAGTTTGCAGAGTAATAGCTCACCCTAGTTCCTAAAAGCCTCTTTCCACTTATGAGTGTGAAGCCTGTTAATTATAGCTAGCTCAACAGCCACCATGGGCTTCTTACTCTAACTTCTAGACTCTTCTTAGGAAAGAGATAAAGAAAGAGAAAATTTATAGACCTCAGTGATCCAAGAAGAATGCCTATTTCCCCCTCCTTATGCTTTAACACCTCTTCTGGGTCAGTCAGATACCATATTCAAAAGAATCCATCAAAGGTCACAACTCTCAATCTCTCCCAGTCCCAACAGCCCTCAAATATCACCAGCCCTTCTAGAGGAGTCCACACCATATTTTGAGTCAATAATTTTACTTGCCTGTGTTTTTCCTCTAGCTTCTAGAAGTCTCAGAGTAAACCTGCACTTTCTGTTTTAGAAAACAGACCTGGTGATCAATCTTTATGGTGTGCTGTTACTTAGGGAAAGGGCCAACTGAGAATAGTGACTTTTTGATCCCTATACACAGCCCTAACTAAGTACACCCTTTCCTTAGGAATTACATTCTGACAGAAGTTGGCTCTTAAGGGCCTCATTAAACAGCTAAGGTGCAATGATAAAATTGGTTAAAAGCGGGCAAGTTTTTAACGTAAGACTGCTAGAAAGTGAGAGGAGTAAAGTCAAGCATGCTCTATTCATTTTGATTATGGCTAATCCTGACCCATCCTTCCTCTTATTTGTATTGTCATTTTTAGGCACATTGATCCTCTATCCATGACCTTGTATAATTAGTATTTCTTTTAATCTCCTGGTACAAAACAACTTTTTAAAAATATTAAATCAATATTTTGTTTCTCCTCTCCTTTCCCCAATCCCACTTCACCTTTACAGAACTATTATCTGTTGCCAACATGCAGTCTAGATTTCCACATCCCTTCCATCTGTGGATATATGAATATTTCTTCCCAGTCCCAGGAACAGGAGAACTTGGGAAAATGGTGTCACATGGATTGAGAAGTAAGGTATTTAAAAGGCATTTTTGAAAGGTCCTACTTGTAGAAATAGCCAAAATGAAACACTTTAGCCAAAACGAGTTTGTGTCTCTATCCTTGATTAGAATATGGGTATATTTATAAAACTTTTCTTTAAATGCTAGCCTAATTATTTTTATAATGTGTTTGGGTAACAGGCCATGGTGAAATTTTAAGTGCATATGTTGATACTTTCTAATATAGTCACTTAATTTTTAAATTAAATGGTCTCTACTTTTTCTTTATCAAACTTTATTCTGCTTTCTAACATTAAGCTCCAATAGCATACTAAGCACCGAATAGATTATCTTTTGTTACCTACATACTTTTTAACTTCCTCTGTCACAACTATATCATATATCATTGATAAGTAACATGTAGTAGTTGTTTGTCACTATTACAAAAAGATGTCCAGTCCACCTCATACAAAAGGACAAAAAGGGGCTGATCCTGGCTCTGGCATGAGTTCTGATTCAAGAACAGAAACTGAATATATGAGCAAACAAATAAACTTGAAAATAAAGAAATAGTAGAGGGAATCCCAAGATAAAATCCCAGAGGAATTTGTTCTGGAGGCAGCTTTTTCATCTTTCAGAGAAAAACTAGCCTAACCCACGCTATAGCAAGGAGGAGGGAACTCTAGTGTTGTTATAATACATATCCTCTGGGTAAATGAATTTGTGATATATTTCTAGGTATAGATATGCCATATGTCATGCTATAAGTTAATATTTATTAAAAAAGTGATTTTATTTCTACATGTCACATTTTAGAAAGAACATTGAAAAAGTAGAGGTTGTCTAAAGGAGGGTGATTCTCTAGAAAAAGGGACTGAGTTAAATAAGGATCCATTGAAGGAATTTGGGATACTTAGACTGAAAAAGAGAAGATTTGGGAAAGGTGAAGAGAAAGGGGAGGAGGAGGGTAGAGAGACATGACAGTTGTTTGCAAGTATTTGAAGGTTTATCATGTGGGACATCAGACTTGTTCTGTGTGGCCCCAAGAGCAGAACCCAAAACAATGGGTCGAGGTTTCAGGAGCAGATTTCAGTTCAAGGTGAGGGAGGCCGAAGAGGAGTACCTACCTAAGGCGGGAGTAGATTTCCTGTCGCTGGAGGGCTTCACACAAGGGCTGGATGACCACTTGTTTGCAATATTAGGTAGCAGTTGAAGACCTCAGAAGAAGTAGAAGACCTCAGACGTCCCTTCCAACTCTGACATTCTATGTTATTCTGTAGGTTTTTGACACCATGAAACTTACATAGCATTCTTGGTGAAAGGCAGCTAGGTGGTGCAGCGGATAGAGCACAGGCCCTGGAGTCAGGAAGACCTGAGTTCAAATCCAGCCTCAGACACTTACTAGCTGTGGGGCCCCAGGATAAGTTGCTTAATCTCTGTATTCCTCATTTTCCTCATCTATAAAATGGGAATAATAATTTCCATTGTGGTTCTGAGGCTAAAATAAGATAGAATTTGTAAAGTGGTTTCAAACCTTGAAGCCCTATATAAAAATGCATGCTACAAATGCCAGCTCTGCTTCCCTCCAAAGGCAGACAAGGCAAACAAAGAGAAACAGTAGGGATTACCACATAAACCAGTACCCTTCTGCCAAGACCTAATTTTTCTCTTCTCCCATTCACCACCGCCCTTGATACATACTAGGATTAAAAGGAGCAAAGGAGTGCAACACCAGAGCTAAGGCCTACTGCTTTGTGCCACACAGGACCAGACTGAAAAAAGGGTTTGCATAATTTCTCCAGCCCCTCTTCATCTTTAGCTACTGAGAGCCATGCTCCAAACTGGCAGTGGAGGACATCCACCCAGTGTGAGAACGTGAATAGAAAGTTAGCCTTGGAGTCAAGGAGACCTGAGTTTATGCCTTAACTGTGATATTTAGAAGCTGTATGACCATGGATAAATCATTTAACTTTCCAGTGTCCTAGGATACTCCGTGTCTACGAGGTGCAAATCTTCTTTGGTAAGGAGAGTTACAACTCTAGGAGTTTCCCACACTGATAACATCATAGCTCAGGATCTTACCTCTACCATCAAGAAAAAATAAAATAAAAAAGATGCCCAGGACATTTAAGTTTGACTGGAAGCCCTTTTAACTGTTGGGTCAAAATGTTTTTACTCTTTATTATAGTGCCTCCAACCCTTTTTCTTTCTATTGAAAGTCTGAGTTTCTTAATTGTCCATGGTAGAATGAAGGGTTCAAAATAAATTATTAGTGTTAGCCCAAGATCTGGGACTGTCTCAGTTGAATGTTAAGGGAAGAGGATTTTGAAAAGAACACGCTTGATTTCAATGCAGAACAGAGAGGAGACGGCACTGAAAAGAAAGGTACAGGTATGTTGTGCCTACTCACAACAGGAGCTTGGCTGGCAGGAGAAAATGTGAATGGGAGGGAGAATTGGATTAAGAGCTTCAGACCCCCAAAGATGTGTTCTTACTCAGGAGCAGGGGAGGGAGGCAGAAAGAAGGCGACAGATCAATGAGAGGAGAAAGAAGGGACACAGCTTTTGTGAAAACCCAAGGAGGGGTGGAGCCCGAACCAGGAGGACATCTTGACCCACTGGAATAGACAGTTATCTCTTCCACATTGCATCTTTCCCCATCGCGATTTTGATATATCACAGGTGGACATAAGAAATTAAATGGAAATTTTGGGGGAGTTTTGCAGAAGTTGCAGATGACATGCAAAGCCAGCAGATGACACAGAAAAAGTTTAGAAAATCAGAAATGCAAAATATACACAAAATATTGTATAATACCTACATATCTTATCTTTTAATACCATAAAATTCAGGCTTCTCTAGTATAAAGAGACAGCCAAAATTTTTTATGTGGATTTTCCAGATCATGGGGGTACCACACCCCTAACTCCCACAATGTGAAAGGGATGACTCTAATGCAAGGAAATCTTTCTACAATCTATCTAATTCTACTCCACTTTTTGAAGTCTATAAATCAATCAAATTATATCGCAGAATCAGAGTCTCAGTTACAGGTCATTAAGTCTAACCCATATTTAATGGTGGTTCCCTCCATGATATGCCCAACAACAGGTCAGGCAACTTTTGCTTGAAAACCTCTGGGTGGATTGAGTGGAAGGGGACCATTATCTTTCATGACAGCCTATTCTGATTTGGATATTTCTAATTGTTAGGAGGCTTTTCCTCACACAAGCCTAAATTTGCCTGTCCTCAGCTTTTACTCACTGCTTTCAATTGTACCCTATTGTCCAATTCTTTGCCACACAATAATCCTTCAAATAATTGAAGATTGTGCACATGTCCTTCCTCTCCCCACAATATTCTTTTCTCCTGGCTCAAAATGCTCACTTTTCTTCAACTTATCCTCATATCAGGATCTACCAAGCTGTTGTTCATTGTTTAATTTGTTAATATTCTTAGGAGCCAAAATTTGCTGCTGTCAATGACAATCATAATTATTTTCCAAAATGTTAATACTTATTTTATTTTTTACATTAAAATGTTTTCCCATATTTCTGATTGGTTAGAGTATGCTCATGTCTCTATAGCATAACATTATTCCAAGTATTTTATAGGACATTGTTTAAAGTTACAACCTAGATACAGTTCATGGAAGTTCTAGGCCAGACCTGACTCATGTCAGGCTAATGGCCCAGTCTAGGAACTGGAATGAAACAAGACACTTATAGACTATGTTTTGTTGTTCAGTTGTTCAGTAATATCTGACTCTTCATGACCCAATGGAACATAGCATACTAGGCCCTTCTATCTTCCACTGAAGTCTGTCCAAGCTTATGTTCATTGTTTCCATGACACTATCTATCCATTTCATTCTCTGCCATCTCCTTTTCCTTTTGCCTTCAATCTTTCCCAACATCAGGGGCTTTCCCAATGAGTCACATCTGCTCATTATATGGCCAAAGTGGAAGGTTAAATACTGAAGTATTTAACCTTCCAGTGAATGACCTGAATTAATTTCCTTGGATATTGACTGATTTGACCTCCTTGCTGTCCAAGGGACTATCAAAAGTCTTCTCTAGCACCATAGGGACTGCCTATCTGAAATTGTTGATATTTCTCCTGACAACTTTAATTCTGGCTTTTGATTTGTCCAGCCTGGACTTACACATGATGTACTTTGTATATAAATTAAAATAAATAAGATGACAATATACAGCCTTGTACTCCTTTTCCAATCTTAAACCAATCAGTTGTTCCATGTTCAGTTCTAATTATTGTTTCCTGACCCACATACAGGTTCCTTAGGAGACGAGTAAGATGATCTGGTACTCTCATCTCTTTGAGGACTTGTCACATTTTGTTGTGATTCACACAGTCAAAAGCTTAATGTAGTCAGTAAAGCAGAAGTAAATGTTTTTGTGTGTGGAATGGTGGCAATTTGGTCGCTAAATCCTCTGCCTCCTCAAGAACAAGCCTGCACTTCTGATAATTCTTAGTTCATATATTGCTGAAGCTTAGCTTGCAGAATCTTCAGCATAACCTTGCTGGCAGGTGAAGTAAGCACAATTATTCAGTTATTTGAACATTTTGGCATTGCCCTTCTTCAAGATTGGGATGTAAACTGATCTTTTCCAATCCAGTGACCACTGTTGAGTTTTCCAAATTTGCTAGCATACTGAGTGCAGCACTTTAACAACATCATCCATTAGTGTTTCAAATAGCTCAGTTGGAATTCCATCATATCCATTAGTCTTATGGTTAGCAATGTTTCCTAAGGCCCACTTGATTTCATTCTCCAGGATGTCTCGCTCAAGATCAAGTAACCATAGCATCATGGTTATCAGTGATGTTAAGATCTTTCTTGTCTAGTTCTATACATTCTTGCCACCTCTTCTTAATCTCTATTTCTCTTAACTCCCTACCATTTTTTACTTTTATCCCATTTTTAATGGATATCAATTATATATTTATTCCCTTGATATATCTAATTTTCTTGAAGAGATCTCTTGTCTTTACCATTCTATTGTTTTCTTCTATTTATTTGCATTGCTCATTTAAGAAAACCTTATCTCTCCTTAATATTCTCTGGAATTCTGCATTCAATTGTATATATACCTTTCCCTTTCTCCTTCTTTCCTCAGCTGTTTGTAAAGCCCCATCAGACAGTCATTTTGCTTTCTTGCTTTTCTTTTTCTTTAGGATGTTTTTTGTTGCCACCTCCTGTACAGTATTGCAAACTTCTGTCCATAGTAATTTAGGCACTCCATCTACCAGATCTAATCCTTTAAATTTATTTATCATTTCCACTTTATTTTCATAACAGATGTTATTCAGGTGATACCTATACAATCTGATGGTTTTCCCTATTTTCTTCAATTAAAATCTTTAGAAATTGTAATAAGAAGCTCATGATCTGATCCAGGTCTTGTTTTAACTGACTGGATAGAGCTTCTTCTCCTTTGGTTGCAAAGTATATAATCAATTCAATTTTGATATTGAACATTTGGTGATGTCCATGTGTCCATCTGTCTTTTGGGTTATTGAAAAAGAGTGTTCTCTATGACTGGCGAGTTATCTTGATAAAACTTTATTAGTCTCTGCCCTGCTTCATTTTGTACTCCAAGGCCAAAAATTACCTGTTATTCCAATTATCTTTTGATTTCCTACTTCAGCATTCCAATCCCCTATGATGAATGTGATATCTTTTTTTTTTTGGTGTTATATCTAGAAGATGCTATTAATCTTCATAGAATTAAGCAACTTTGGAATCTTTAGCATTAGTGGTTGGAGCACAGACTTGTTTTACTGTGATGCTAAATAGTTTTCCTTGGATTCAAACAGATATCATTCTGTCATTTTTGAAATTATACCCCAGTACTGCATTTCTTACCCTTTTATTGACTATGAGGGCTACTCTTATTTCTTCTAAGAGATTCTTGACTACAGCAGTATATGTAATGATCACCTGAATTAAATTCACTCAATTCCCATCCATTTAAGTTAGCTTACACCCAAGATATTGTAGTTTAATCTTTCCATCTCCTGTTTGACCACATCTAACTTACCTTGGTTCATAGATCTTACATTCCAGGTTCCCGTGCATTATTGATTTTTATAGCACTGGACCTTCCTTTCATCACCAGATACACCCACAGCTGAACTTTCTTTCAGCTTTGGTCCAACCTCCTCATTTTTTCTGGAGCTACTTGTAGTTGTCCCCTGCTTTTGGGTTGGACACCTTCCAATCTGAGGGCTTCAGCTTCTAATGTCATATCTTTATCTTTTTAATACTATCCATGGAGTTTTCTTGGCAAAGATACTGGAGTCATTTGCCATTTCCTTCTCCAGTGAATTACCTTTTGTCTGAACTCTCTTCTGTGACCTGTCTGTCTTGGGTAATCCTGCATGTCATAGCTCATGGTTTCTTTGAACTATGTAAGCCCCTCCACCACAATAAGGCACTGATCCAGGAGGATATAGACCATACAGCATTTAACAAAAGGGAAAGTTTGCTGAACAACATCATGAAAACAATAGTCAGCAAAAATACAGCATTTCAGGAGGGCACAGTTTTCCAGCCTCTAAATTTACACTACAACAAGTCATTTGGATATACCTAGCTTGAGCAGCCCCAAAATCCTCATGTGCTGGGCTTTTATTCTTAGGAGGCCAGGAAATTATGACAATGAATTGAAGTCTTAATTCTCTGGGCCAATTAAATTTTGAGAATGATTTCATTTTTTTCAAGGAAGAACTAACTTTACCTACATGGAGGAGATGTTGCTCCTATCACAATAGTGGTAATGTTTTAGTTTTGGAGTTTTCTTTAAGAGTTCTCAAAGCTCTGAAAAGCCCTATCTTGCCCTAAGGCTAAGGGTTTGTTACTTTTGATATAATTATAATCATTTGATCTACATTTTCTTTCAGGTCTCAAAGACTTCTGAGGGTTTGATGGAGACTTTACAACACTCCAAACCATTGCCTTGCAATGAAGCTTTGGGTACTAGATCTTTGGAACCACAGTACTTGCAACAACATGGGGCTTCAGGACAGCCAACATCATACTAAGAAGAAACTCATCTTATGCCTTGCCTTAAAGGAAGAGAGATCATCCTGAATGGAAAAATCAAAGAAGAAAAAGAATACCAGCAGCTTACAACACACTGTAAATAGCTCATCAGGGCCCAACCAAGTAATCCTTACTAGTGATTCCAACCTTCATAGACATTCACCAAGAACAGAAAGGCTTAATCCTTCTAAAATCATCAAAAAAAATACTCAGATAAAGAGACCAAGTACTGTCACCCTATTGAAACGATCCAAAAGGGGAAGCATGTCTGATGGTCTGACTCAACCCCCTATAATTCCACCCCGAAGACCAAGATTTAGACTGTGCTACATTTGTGGAAAAGAATTTGGTTCTCAGTCAATTTCCATTCATGAACCCCAGTGCCTGAAAAAGTGGCACATTGAAAACAACAAGTTACCCAGAAATCTCAGAAAACCAGAGCCCCCAAAACCAAAACCTCTCAGTGGTACTCCTTCTTATGATTTGCAGTCTATCAACAAGGCTGCCTTTGGGAGTGCTCAGGCTCAGCTATTGCCTTGTGAACACTGTGGTCGAACTTTCTTGCCTGACCGTCTTCTTGTTCACCTAAGAAGTTGTAAGCCAAAAGCTAATTTCTCTGAGAATCCCCCTGGCAAGAAGAAAACCCTTGGTGGATTCATGTCCCCACCAAAGACTCTCCTCTGTTACGTCTGTGGCAGAGAGTTTGACAGCCAGGCTCTTTCTGCCCACGAGTCAGAGTGCCTGGAGAAATGGAAAGCAGAAAATGAGCGACTCCCCAAAGAGCTCCGACAGATACCTCCTCAGAAGCCAAAGTGTTATTCAGCCGAGCCAGCTAAGCCTGAGACTTCTGAGAGTCATAAGGATACACAAATGGTGTGCTCCAAGTGTAACAAGAACTTTATACCAGATCGTCTTCACATACACCAAAAAATCTGCCAAGTTCAAATCTCTAATTCCAGCACTTTTAAAGGTACAAGCAGTGGGAAGGAGTCAATAAAAATTCAGCAACAAAAGAACAAGGCAGGATCCTCCAGTTCTGACAAGGTAATCCCTTGCACAAAATGCATACTAAAGGGGCCAGGTGATACTTTCCATGGCACTAAAAGAAACTTTTCTCCTGGACAACTTCTTTAAGTGTCTAATTTCTCTCTTGGGGAACCCTTGGTGAATCTGTAGGAGAAGTGTAACCTTTTCTATATCAAAAAAATCATGACTTGCCCTATTGTTTTCTTTATTCTCTGAATCTTTGCTGTCCAGGGGGAAGAAAAAGAAAGACGGACACCCTATTCCTTGGTTCCTCATTATGCTTTATCTCTGGGAGAGGCTGTTATTTGCAAATGAGTCATTAATGCTGTGCCTGTGTTACAAAGTTATAACTCCCATTTCAATAGCCAGGATTCATTGTGGTTTATTTCAGTCATCTGCATTAGGAATTTGCTTTTGGCAACACTGAGTTATGTTGAGTTTATTTGACTAAAATAGAATCTGTGTCAAAAATCCCGGCTGACTAAAGCAGTACACACTAGAGCACTTTTGGTAACTCACAGACCTGCAATTGTGACCTCTTTTTCTTAAAAAACTAGTCAATGGATAGTTAATAAAATAAAGGATATGCCCCGACACAACTGTTATCCCATAATCAAGAGGAAAGGAAGGCGAAGTGAATGAATATTTATATAATCTTACTATGTATCAGGCACTCTTTGCTAAGCGTTTTACAAATATTACCTCATTCAATCCTCATGATAATTCTTTTGACATAGGTATTACTATCCCCCTTTTACAGAAGAAATTGAGGCAGACAGAGGTTAAGTGACTTACCCAGAGTCTCATAGCCAACAAGATTCTGAGGTTGGATTTGAACTCAAGTTTTCCTAGTACTCTATCCACTATGCCACCTAGCTGCCAGGCTAATAAATAAGCATTTCTTAAGCACATTCTATGTGCTGGCTAAATGTGCTGGCTATTCATTGCTACAAGAGGCAGTCAATGCCCCCCACCTCTGCTGAACCCCATACTCCAGGAATAACTCTAGGCCTACTGCTCCCCTGGACCATGCCCAGTGGTTATTATATTGCTTCCCTATCTTTTGGGAGTGAAGAACTACTATACTTTTTTAACCTAAAGCTTTATGATTGACTAGGGATATGGAATTAGATTGTGAGAGCAGTGGAGTGAATGCTGGAAGGGCTCTGCCCTCCTTTGATGTGATGGCAATATGTGCCCACCTTCTAGGCCTTGCTTTCTGAAATGCTGATTTATCAAACACATTGGGCTGGTTTGACTGATTGTGGAATCCTGCAATGTACAAGTTCTTTTTCAGGACAAAATAGGAATAGTTTATGATTTTCTCATTTACATGGTTTCTGTTCTTCTTTACTAGTTTTCTGTTTCTTTGGGATGAATATATTCCTTTTCTTCCATTTTTTCATGTTTAATAATTAAAGCTATAGATATTTGAATTTTTAAAATCCCCAAAGGAATTACATTGAAACACCAGAAAAAGTTACAATATTGTGTAGTTTTGCAGTAAACACTTAAGAAAGAACTCAAGGGGCAACTAGGTGGTACAGTGGATAGAGTGTTGGGCCTGGCATCAAGAAGATCCAAGTTCAAATCTAGCCTCAAAAACCAGCTGTGTGACCCTGGGCAAGTTACTTCCCCTCTGTTTGCCTCAGTCTCTTCATCTGTAAAATAAGGATAATAATAGCACCTATTTTTCAAGGCTGTTGTAAGGATCAAATGGGATAATAATTAGCACAGTGTCTGGTACATATTAAATGCTATATAAATATTAATTATTGCTATTATTATTATTATTAATTTTCTTACATAGTGAAAATCTCAAATTTTAAATGTGGCACACAAAAGTACTATACTACTCTAAAAGGTTTGTTTCTTTTTTCCCCCTGACTTTAAAAATGTCTGTATTCATCCAAGATATATAATCTGACTTCATTGAGAGAGACAGAGACAGAGAGGAGGGAAAGGAAGAGACAGACCAAGAGACAGACAAAAAAGATAGAGGCAGAGAAGAGAAAGGTAGAGAAGGAGAGAGAGAGAGAGAGAGACAGAGAGAGAGAGACAGAGAGACAGAGAGACAGAGAGACAGAGACAGAGACAGAGAGAGACAAGAGAGAGTAGAGTGTAAATTCCTTGTGAGTAAGGATTATTTCGTTCTTTGTACTTGTATCCCCAAGCACCTAGAACAATGCCTGGCACATACTAGGCACATTTGGAATGTTTTTTCATTGATTGAATGTGTGTGTGTGTCTGTGTCAGTGTGTATGTTTGTACTACAAATCAGATTCCTTTGTATTCTGACTTAAAACTTTGTTTCTTAATTGGATTCATTTATTTCAGATGTTCTTATTACAGATCATGGATATGGAACACTTTGGTCAGGATTCTTTTACTTGCTTCTATGCTCCCCAAAATGGAGCCAACAGGCAAAGCACAGCATGTACTACTATGCAGTCATAACTGCTGAAACAAAGTATCTTGGGTGGATGTCTTATAATACTCTGTTGATTTGAGCTGAAGGCAAAAAAAAAAAAGCCCTAATAAAGGTCCATTGGTGGCACACACACCTCTACGAGGCTAAGGGGAGTCCCAAGAACCAAGCCAGAGCTCTTCAGAAGATGCTATAACTTGTGTATGTTAGGGTACACATGTCACAACTCCCTACCTGGAGTAAGTATGTCAACAGGAAACTGTTACCCACTGCCGTCAGGCATGTGCTTACTATTCCTAGGACCACTCATACTTTCAGAGAGAGTACAGAAAGGCCTCCGATGATACCTTTAGATGCATGATTTAAAAAATCTTCAGTTAGGAGAGAATTCTTGGTTTTCTGAAAGGAAAAATTACTTCTAAAACAATCGGGCATTCAGTCTTTCCCTTAGCTACACTATTTCTCATTCCAATAAAATTCTTCAGCAAGAGACCTTTTTCCATTCGTTTCTTCTCTGGTGCAGTCTACCGAATCTTTTTCCTTTTTTTTACCACTCTGTTACTTACTAACTCTTAAAGTCTCTGCCCAGACTTCTTTCTTCTGGACATTGAGACCATCACTTATCCTTCCTTTTAATACTCTTTAATTTCTCAACATCATTCTATTATAGCACCTTGTCCAAGATACTCCCCCAATTCATGGTTTGGGTCATCACAGTGGTGACTACTCTTGAGATATATAGTTAACACTGAGGTGCTATACTTTGACAATGTAACTCAAGAGCCCCCACTGGTGTGTATCCCATTAGTAAACAATCAGTACACTCAGCTTTTAGCAAAGTCATTTACTAAGCTGGCATTATAAAAGCAATAATTACAATCCCTTCCAAAATCCCTCCCCCTACCCCCACACACATATAAATACACACTTACAAAAGCTTCAGGCACATTCTCCAAAAATTATGCATGCGATTGATGGGAAGAGTTGGTTCAAATTTAGAATATAATGGAAATGAGGCACATGTAAGGAATATCATGTCAAAGATGTCACAACTCCTAGTATTGGAAGTTCTTTCTCCCTTTGTGGAATCCATATATAGCTCTTTTGGGTGTAACATCAATGCCAGACAGCTTGCTTAGCTACTAATTTCAAATGGCTCCCAAAATATGTAACTTTCTTGAGTTTCTAGTCAATACTTCTCTCTGTTATTAGAGGTCACATTCCTTGAAGCTATCTTCTCCCTCTCTCCGTCTGTCTGTCCTCAATATGATTTCTGCTCCCAGATGGATGGATTGTCTCTTATTGGCTCAGTTTTTCTGGTGGCATAGTCAATGGGACTAGTGACATAGTCACTTTTCCTCCCTCCTTGTTGATCTCTTCAATAGGTAAAAATAAGGATCTGACTTCATAAAGCACTTCTAATCCTAGGATCTTTTACCGCTGGACTGGCTAAACTCCTAAATTCACTTCCTCTTTTTAAATATTGGCCAAAAGAAGCTAATGATTCTCTCAGCCAATCAAATTGCTTTCTTTCTTGTCCCTTAATTATACATGTTCACACATTCTGGACTTGGGGAATTCATTCTCCATTTACTAATGACTTGGGGACATTCAGACATTGTCCTTCCCTAGTGCTTTATGCCAAAGAGTGCCTGAAATGTACATGTGGCATGGTTCACAAACAAATGTAGAAATTATCATTTTGCCATACTTCCAAATATATGCAGATACAATTTTACAAACAAATACTATCTTATAAAGTTCTCCACTTATCTTAGTGTTTGCAAAGTTCTTCCCCAACCCAAAGACAATAAAGAAAAAGGGAAAGAAAGTCAAATGTTTCATCTCAGAGGAAAAATCTTCCTCCCTGAAGAGGTCCCAAAACATGTTGGACCCTCTCCATAAGAAGTAAAAACGTCTGATTCAATGAAAGTCAACTTCTCATCCTTCAGATGAGAACTTAAACCACTTTGCTTTGATGCTTGGGTAACAGCACTGGGCCTGAGACATTTACCCTTTCTCTCTCCCACTGATGTCCCTCTCTGCATTGGGTTCACTCAGATACTAAGTGCCATAACAAACTGGCATAGGACCTGAGGTGAGAGGAGAAGGGGGCTGCAATGCTTGTCCTTTCTCTGAGTAATTACCCCTAAGTCCTCTCCCTCTCTGTTTAAGAGGCCCCTTTGTTCAGGGCCCCACATAAAGCTTGGTTTTAATCTTATGAAATTCATCTGAGTCCCAACATAAGGCATCCAAAATTTCTTTAGAGATCCCTGAAGCATATGGGGAATCTAAGTGGAGGTCTAGACAAAACATTTCCAGGTATCTCATCATACATAAAGCACACCAAAATTTCTAGGGATTTTTTCATACATAAGGCAATCCAATTGGAAGTTTCAGACAGAAATTATCTCTGAGTTCCTGCACCATACATCATCTAAAATTTCTCCAGAAATCCCTGAAACTTATAGGGATCCAAATTCACTCCTTACTAGGACAAGTAGACTAAATTGAAGAAAAAGAAAGCAAACTCAAAAAATTTCTGAAGGGGTATGAAGGTCCTCAAAGGGATGATTATTGAGGATTTCTATTCCAAAAAGCAAACTTTATTCCTAGTAGTCCATAACAATATGACATTTAAAAAGTTTGAGAGACATAATTTCTGGGTAATTTAATCATTTTCTTAATAATGCCAGCATTTTTAATAAAGGTCAGTGATGCTCTCAAATGCCAAAGAACAACATGGTGGTGGGCTCACAACTTTTGTGCCCTTGGGAGAGGGGTGTTCTGGTGAGTGGCAATCAACTCTGATTGGTTAACAATTAGTGACAGAATGAATATTACAAAGATAAGTGACCTCATTACATTAAGAGGCTGGGAGTGACATCATGTCACTCTTGGCCAGAGAGTATATTATCCCTATACCCAAACTACCTACCCAAGCCTGAGCTAGTTGGTGGAGTAGCAATACCCAGAATGAGGAGAATGTTAATCCTATCTTCCATCAGCCTTCTCCTTGAGAAATTGGTCAAGGAAATTGGACAGGGGGAAAAAACTTAGGTCTCCCCAATTTTAATAATTGGCTATTAATATGAGAGAGAAATAATCATTTCTCTCAGTGACAAGATAAAAACAGTCTAGGAATGCTAAAAAGTAAAAAAAATGAATATTTATGATCTATCATAACCTGGTCTATGTGAAAGACTTGGTACCAGTATTTTAGGGACACAAAATCCATACTGCTCATATTAACTGCAATGCTTTTAATGGGTACAGTAATACAATAGACATCAGTACATAAACATTAAAACAAACAAAAGTTATCTTAAAGGAATTGGTTTTACTTGTAAAGGAAATACATGGAAAAGTTACTGCCCAATTACATCTAAAGCAAAATAAAAAATAAATTATTTTTTCTTCATTGGATCACTGCAAATTTTGGTACATAAGAACAAGAGTACTGGATAGAGAATCTCTCCAGTAGTTCTCTTCAATCGCAGCAATGGGGAGAGGAAGGGGAAGATTTATATCTGAATTTCATATATGAATTTCATAGGATTAAACTCAGGCTATACTGTGGAAAGCAGGGGACCCCTTAAACAGAGAGGGAGAGGACTTAAGGGTGATTACTCAGAGAGAAGATAAGTGTTCTATCCCCCTGGGCCCAATGTCAGTTTTTATGGCACTCATATCCAAATTCATATTTCCTGAATAAGCCTCCTCTGTAATATTTCTTCAATTTGCACAAATGTTTTGGGGTCCCTAGAAGGTCAACTGCTAACTTAGGATAACTCTGTGAGGCTTCACTCTTAACATTATATTTCTCAAGCCCCCACCTATGTGCTTCCTATTAACAATCAGCCACCAGACAATTAGCATTTAACAAAAGCATTTGCTTTGATGATATGATAATTGATACAAAACCATTTCTTCCAAAGTCTGGAAAACACTTTCCCACAAATACATAAAGTGTCCTTGGGGAAAGTAGGCTAATATGTACCAAAAAGGCAATTAAAAATTCCTGGTACTGAAAGTATTTTCTCTCTTTATAGCATGCTTATGCAGCTTACTTCTGGTCCTCATGTTTGTACTAGACAGGCTGCCCAGATGCTAGGCTGAACTGGTTACCAGGAGTTGCTATTTTCTTGGATCCATAGCTAGCATTGTATTTATATAATTGCCTCCATAACTCTCTCCATAACATAATGGATAACACTCCTGAAGCTGACTCCCTTTCCAGATGACTCTTAGCATCTGACCTCAGTGTGTCTCTCTGCTCCCAGATGGTTGTGTTATCTCCTACTGTTTCAGTCTCTCCAGTGGCAAGGTTAATGTTGGCTGGGGAAGTGGGAAACATGTCTTATGGGGTCATTCATTTTCCATGTCCCCCACCTTGCTGAACTCTGGGACATTTACAAGGATCTGCCTCAATAAAGTGTTCCTGAGCCTGGGATCTCTCATCACTGGACTGGTTGAACTGCTGGAATAATTTTTATACATAGGCCCAAGGTTTTAAGAGATTGTCTCAGCCAATCACATTGCTTTCTTGACCTCAGGAGAGAGAATTTTGCATTTGATAGAAGAATTAAGGTTTAGATAGATCTTGTTTATATAACAAAACCTGGTCCTGTGTTATTATATTATTGTGAGATTGAAGGAAAATTCCTTAACACCTACTACTTTGTGATTATATTCTGGGGTTAACTGGTTCAGATGAGGTGCCTAGCCCTTCTGTGTTTCTGTTAATTAAGGTATATTGGGGAGGGGGTAAACAGGGAAGTGGAATCTCACCTTCTTACACCAGATTCCTCAATTTGGGACCAAACTGCAACCTAATAACACAAGATCAGATTTGCCAGACATCCTCATCCCATAATAAATCATACTGAGGAACATATTTTCCAGAACTCTAATCCAATCATTCCTTTAAAGTGAATCATATCTGAATGGGTGACAATGATTGCTCCCCTGAAAGAATATGTTCCCTTACTACTGCATCAATTCTTTTCTCTTTCATTGATTCATGGAGTTCTCTTAGTTTCCTTTGTAATACAGAAGCTTCTGTTACCTTTACCTAAGTCAAAAGGACTCCTTGAAAACTTTAGGAGTCATATTGTAGCCTGATTTTGGCCATGAATCAATTTATTGGGTTGGAGAAAGTCACACTGGACTTTCATTTCTTCATTTGTAAGATATATCTGAAATATCTCATAGAAATACTATTAATTTTTATTTAGGGTGGGGGGAGAGGAGAAGCCCTTAAGTCAATGCCTTCTGACTATCTAAGAATTAATCTTTGAAGTTAGTTTTATACCCCCTCCTCAAAAAAAAAAAAGACATAGGAAGAGCATGATATGGAAGCCAGATTATCTTCTTAAGTATAAATGTTCTATCTTTAGCATGTATTTTAGAACAACAAAAACTATTTTAGAAAAATAAAATGAAAAAAGCTGTTCAAATACTTTAAATAATTTATTTCTCTTTTACCCTCTGAATTGTCTGTCAAATTCTTATGTAGATGATCCAGATGGAAATCCATTTTTTAGTGCTGGTAATTTAATATTTGGCAAAGTCTTTGTCCTTTCCTAAAAGAGGCTTTTTTTTTAATTCTGCTGGCTTTATGTTCTTTTAGACCAATTTGGAGCAAAGATAGAGTTAACAACATTTAAGTAGAAAGCCTTTGCTTAATTAACTTTCAATAATTATATGCTATTTGTGTTAGACTGTGCTAATTATATTGCCTGTATGATATGATATAATGTGAAATATTCTCTCCAAAACCCTTTAAGAAAAATATCTATCTGTTTTACATTTTTATATTAGATCCTGTGAATACAATTTTGTGATTGATTTTGGAAGATGTAATGCATTTAACTCTAAAACCTTGTCAGACATATTTTCAGCATCTGGTGCTGCCATCTGGTGTTTTTCTCCTAGTGTAACTTTCTTTTACAGATTTTTTTTAACCCTTTCTCATTAGTATCTTGAACTATAATTTTCATTAAAGGCTCCCTTTTTGTGAATCCCCAAATTTTCAAATAAATTTGTCTAGATCAAAAGAAGCTTATAGACATAGCTTACCTAGATATTATCAAAGCATTTGAATGATGTTAACATAATATTCTTGTGGAAAAGATGGAAAGATACGAGCTAATGGTGAGTATAGAAAACCTCTTCACCCACTGAATAACATAGCCAAACTGGACTATTCATTATTCCCTTCCCTTTCCCTGCTTGATGCACTTGTGGAGAACTTTCACATCTGGAATGGACCCTCAGAAATGCTTTCTTTCCTTTAAGGCTCAGTTTCAATGCTAGTTTTTCTGGAAAGTATCTCCCTGATTTCCTTAGCTAGAAGTAATTCATTCCTCCTCAAATCTCTTGTGCATTTAAATCCATATTTGAACATGGATTTTAGTTATTTGTGTACCTGTCTCATCCCCATGCACACACACATACAGAGAGAGAGACACACAGAGAGAGAGAGAGACAGAGAGACAGAGAGAGATTATAAATTCCCTAATGGTAGATTGCTATTTTTCATATTTGTATCTCTAGCCCAAAGCACAGTGCCTTATATATAACAGATGTTTAATAAATGATTGTTGAATAAATCAATGACCTGAGAGTCATGTTAGCAGAAGCAATAAGAAGTTATAAAAGATGTCTAGAAGTCCTTGAGTCCATTTTCCTAGGTCCAGGACAGACAGGACCAGAATCATTTTAAGCACCTAGGTGGTAACTGTTCTTAGACAGTTTTCTCAAGATAAAGCATCTGGATATCCCCCTGCCAAACATATCTGAGTGTGTGTTTCTAGACATTAAATCTAAGAATTCCTTAATAGAAATTAACCATTCATTTAGCAAGGAGTTATTGAGCAAGACTGAGCAAAAAAAATTTAAGTCTATGTAATGGGGGTCTAATGTATGTCTATGTCTACTGTAATTGGGGTCTGGTGCATGGACACCTGGAATAAGATCTCTTCACCTCAAGAACCTGGAAAGGCTATTTCTAGGAGATCCCTAATGCACACAAGAGAGGTGGCTTCGAGAGACAGACTGTGGAGGATGTGAAGATAATTCTGTACTCCAGGAGGCTAACCACATATTGAAGAGGAGGCATTTTGATTGGCTTATGAGGCATCCAAAAAGGTCTATCAGTTTCAGCTACCATTTCTTTGCCTTGATGCTCTCAGCGAGCTATATGGCCAATGAAGAGAATGTAGCTTACAACTTTTTTAGTTCAAGAGGTCCAGAGGGCTCCTTGACCTCCCATAATTCCAGTCAGGTTTTTCAGCCAGTGCACATTGATACCACAAGTGATAAGGAATGATCTTTTGGACTCTAGCCTAGTGGTAGCTGTGACAAAGACCCACTGGGTCTTGATGCCACCTCTGCACATGAATTTGGTGAAACCAATACTTTGTAGGAACTGAGCTAAGTTTAGCCTACTCTCTCCAGACACCAAGGTGATGTGGAGAATAATATGACCCTGAGTTATTGCTAGGGGAAATGTTTGTACTTTGTCCTCTCTATGTCTTTGAAGTAAATATTCCTTTGTAAAAGCTACCTTGTTAAAAGATTAATGGAACCAGGGAACTAGTTACAGTCCCCTAATGAATGAGAGAACATAGCAGCTGGTAAGGACTTGAGGCAATGACAGGGAAGGAAGAGAAACAACCTCCTTGGGGTATCCTGAATCCATGAAAAGGAGATTTAGCCTGCTTTGCTCTGAGATAAAGGGCTAGCACACTGGGTACATTTATAATGCACTTTAAGGCTTATACAACACTTCCTTCAAAATACCTCCTATGAGATATATAGTATAAATAAAACTACATCCATTTGCAGATGAGAAAATTAAAGTTTTGAGAGCTGAGGTGACCTTCTGATATCATACAGTAAATATCGGTAGAACCATTATTCAAACTCACATCATCAGACACCAAGACCATTACTCTTTCTGCTTTTCTACTGCCCTCATATTTAATTCATGGCCTCCCAACTTTCACTCTTCTTAAAAAATTTCTGTCAGCTGCTCATAAGGCATGTATAGAGCTGGAACTCTTAGGGATACCCATTTAAGTGCTTTATACATGTTTATGGGTGTTTATAACCTACCACCTTTAAAGGATGATGCAGTTATTGTCTGAAAAATAAGATTTCCTGTCTTTTCTCATATTCTGGCATAGTGATGTGTCTAAGTAGGAACGGAAACCTCTTAGCAGTCAGACAGTCTTTGAAATGTCTGCCTTAGTACTTTTAGTCCACCTGTCCTGCCTCATTTATTGTTCTATGAGCTTTTATGTCTGTATATGATCCTACAGAAGGCAGCAACTTGACCTAGAGCAGTCTGAACCACCGACATTCATATACTAATATCAAACAATAAGAAATGTCTCCAGGCTCAGTCTCTGCAAGGAAAGGTTACTGGGGCCAAAAGGAAGGTTGAGAAAAAGTTTAATCAAAACCGTTCCTTGACCCCTCCTCCTCTTTTCCACAGCCAACCAATATCCTGCTACAGAATGAATCAACTGAGTAATTCTGATTTTCATAAATTTAAAAGGAAAAAAAAAGGTGGAAACTTTAGAACATCTTAGAAACTGTGTTCCTTTCAGCAACATGGATTTTTAATTTAGAAATTGTACTTGCACATGCATTTTTTTAAGCTTGTCTCTCAGGATGAACTGTTAAAATGATTAAAGTCATTGTCACGTGCACTTAAATTTCAGTAGACCTTATTTTCAGATACAGAGAGATGTTTTCAAGTGAATGACATTTCCAAATTAATGGGCAAAAGTCTTTCTTGTTGTTAAATCTCTCTTAAAAGGGGCCACACAAGACACCAACCAGTAACAGACAGTCTAGTTACTGTCCAATAAGCAGTCTGGATTGGAAAATTCCTTCACATGGAATCCAGTGATTTCCAAAAATAATTTAATTTCAAACAATGATCCTTCCAGATGTGACATTTGGGTAGAATAGTTGGAGAATGCCAGAAATGAATGTTAAATGCTAGCAGTGTCTAGAATCCTGAGCAATCTCTGCTATTACTGAGATTTTCAAATTTAAGAATCTGATTCATCTTACTCTTTACTTGAAAAAAATTATTTATTCATTGTGTGAACATGTATAAGGGCATGGAAAGATAGGAGGGGAGGACAGAATTGCTAGTGTATTTTCAAACTATATATTTTGTTTCAATTGTGTCACACAAAATAAACCTATAACTTTCTCTTTTTCTCTCCCTTCCTCCCTGAGAAATCCATGGTTTCCCCATCCTGATGACTAGGAACATGGGTGGGTGGATGGAACAAATTAATCAAAATCTCTGATCTTATGATCCTATGAATACATTCACAAGTAGAGTTATAATTAGGTTCAGATGACTAGGTGCTGACATCTGGGAGACCACACTCACTCCCCAGAGTGGTCCTCTTGACCTATTATCTCTATGCCTTGTGACCCTTTACTGGTCCACATTACGTGACACAACTACATTCACCATAGGATACAACCTCTATGGCAACCTTTTTGGGGCCCTCTTTTCCTTACCATCTTGTCCTGTCTGACAGAGACTTCCCTCCTCCTTCTTCCTGGTAGGAATTCAAAGATTATAGATATAAGTAGGATTTTCTTGGGGGGGACACACTGCCTTCTTTTCCAGTGTGACTACACTGGACATAGGTTGGCTATCCTCTACGCTATTCCAATTCCCCAACTGAAGTGTTCCATGTACACCAATTCCTAGTTATGGTGCCATCCAGGTTGTAATGATTCCTGGAGATGGTAAAGTTTAACCAACAATAGTTGGCTAATGCTGGAATTTGGAAAAACCAAACAACATTAAAGTGAGATATTTAAAGGCAAGGATATTTCTGAAGTTCCATCAGGTAAATATCTGCCTATTTTGAAAAGTCATAAGGCCAGCCTTGGTGTAACATGTAGAGAGAAAAGCTTTGGATTTACAGTCAGAAGACTAAGGTTCAAATCTTAGCTCTACCATTTTCTACATCTGTGTCCTTGGAGAAGTCATTTAACTTCACTGGGCTTCAACTATAAAATAAGAAGGCTGGGCTAGATTATTATTAAAGTCCTTATAGCTTTAAGTCTGTAATACAATAACCAAAATGAAGAGCATCATCTCCAGGGCATTGGATCTGGAGTCAGAGGTCTAGGTTAAAATGCCACCTCTGATGTTTACTATCTCTGTGATTTTGGCCAAATCATTTAATTGTACTGTGCCTCAGTTTCCTCATGCATAAAATAAAAGGATTACATTAGATGGTCTCTGAGGTGCCTTCCAGGTCTACATCTATGATTTTATTCTTTCTTTACCACCTATCTATACATCCTATGCTTTTGAGGGTTCATTGATCTGGAATTCAGACTTTCATATTACCCCAGATTTAAAATTATATAACTTGAGAGATGGAAGGGATCTTATTAACTTATCTATCTCAACTCCTGTCCAGTGAAGGTGTCCTTTCTACCATCTTCTTAACAAGTAATCATTCCATTTCCAGCAATAAAGAACCCACCACCTCACAAAGCTGTTCATTACAGTTCTTTTTGGGAAATCTAAGGTGAGGAAGTTTTCCCACATAGTGAGCACAGACCTGATTCCTTGAAACTTTCAGGCTACCTGTAGAACTGAGCAGTGGAAAAGGCATTGGATCTGGATTCAGGGGGCCCAAATTTGAGTCCTGAATTGTTTACTTCCTAGTTCAAACTCTTACACATTTACCAGCATTGTATCCTTAGACAAGTCACTTACCCTCTACCTGCCTAAGTGCTAATGACCTGTAACAAGATAATAACACTTGTTTTACCTTCCTACCTCTTAGGTAGAACACTTTATAAACCTTAAAATGAGTTGTAAACAAGGGTAGTGATAATGTTGGTGGTTCCATTCTCAAGTCCTAGTTTGGTACCTAGAACCACAGCCTAATTTCTCTAATGTTTGAGAATCCTTTAAATATTTGGAGATAGATTGTATGTCCTATCTAAATCTAAAAGCACACTTTATTAATTGCTCAATCAACAAGCATTTATTAAGTATCTACTATGTGATAAGCTACAAAGAGTGTCACACAACCTACAATTGTGAAAGTGAATTTTGTCTTTGTAAGAGATCCCTGGCCACTCACATAAAGATCTCACACTTAAGAGTACCAGCAGTTCAATTAATGTTTATAGACAATCTAAAAACAATAATTCCTAATACTCTTTGCCACCCCTCCCCTTTCTATCACCACTACTGAAACAGAAAGAGACTATGCAAAGTTGAAGCCATTTTGTATTTTTTTTTGTTTCACTGATTGCCATGGCCAAGGAATTGATTACGTAGTGGCCAATGTAGACAAGCCTTTAAATTAACTAGGGTGTTTCTCAGACTACATGTAATATAAAATCTCTTGATTGGAGTATATTATAGAAACCTTCCATTATAGTAGAACTACCAGAGCTTGCATCCTTCTGGCATAGCCTTCAAAAATCCAAAGCCATCTTTATGCCATGATGATCCATTTGGTTGATAAGTAGTCAGTCAATAAGCATTTGTTAAGTCTACTATCTGCTAAACACTAAACACAAAAGATAGTCCCTGATCTCAAGGAGCTCAAAATCTAATAAGGGAGACAACATACAAACAACTATGTACAAACAATCTAAATACAAGATAAATAGGAAATAATAAACTGAGGGAAGGCACTAGAATTAAAAGGGATTGGGAAAATCTTCCTATACAAGATGAGATTTTAAGGAAACCAGAGAAGGCAAGAGGCATAAATGAGAAGAGAAAGCATTCCAAGCATGGGGGCAAGCCAGTAAAAATGTCTGGAGCTGAAAGATCTATCTTGTTTGTAGAACAGCAAGAAAGCTATTATCAGATTGAAAAGTACATGGTAGAGGGAGGGGATGTAAAAGGGAAGAAGACTGGAAAAGAGTGGGGAGAAAAGTAGGCTATAAAAGGCTTTGAACATCAAAAAGAGAATTTCTTATTTGATCCTGGAGAGGATAGGGAGCCATTGGAATTTATTGAGTAGGAAGAATGACATGGTCAAACTTGCACTTTAGGAAAATCACTTTGTTGGCTGAATGGTGGAAGAACTAGAGTGGGGAGAAGGACTGGAGTGTGGCAGGTGGACCAACCAGCATGCCATTCCAATAATCCAGGGATAAGAATATGAAGATATGTACTAGGTGGTGATATTATCAAAAGAAAGCAGAGGGTGCATTTGAGATATGTTTCAAAGGTGAAATTGACAGGCCTTGGCAATAGATTGGATATAGGGGGTGAGATATAGCAAAAAGTAGAGGATAACACCTAGGTTGCAAGCCTAGAAGACTGGGAGGATGGTCATACCCTGACAGTAATAGGGTAGTTTGGAAGGAGGGAGGGTTTTGGGGAAAGATAATTTTGGACATGCTTTGGACATGTTGAGCTTAAGTTGTCTGCAAGGCATCTAGTTCAAAATGCCAGTAAGTGGTTGGAGATATGAGACTGAGGTCAGTGTAGAGAGTAGGTCTGGAGAAGTAAATTTGAGAATCATCAGTATAGACATAATTGAATCTATGGGAACTGATGGAATCACTAAGTGAAGTAGTAAAGAGGGAGAAAGGAAGAGACCCAGTACTGACCCCTGTGGTACACTCAATGGCTAACAGGAATGACCTGAATGAAGATTCAGTCAGATAGGTAGATCAAGATAACAGTGTCCCAAAAAACTAGAAAGAAGAGAGTATCAAGAAGAGGGTAATCAGTAGTGTCAAAGGCTAGAGACAAGTCAAAAAGGATGAGGATTGAGAAAAAGCAATTGGATTTGTCAATTAAGAGATAAGTGGTTACTTTAAAGAGAATGGTTTTGGTTAAATGATTAGTTCAGAAGCCAGATTATAGAGTTTCAAAAGAGAGGAAGAGGAGAGGAAATGGAGTCACATATTGCAGACAGTCTTCTCAATCAGTTTACCTACAAAAGGCAAGAAAGATATAGAGGATGGATGGATCAAGTGAGGATTTTTGGAGGATAGGGAGACATGGGCATGTCTGTAGCACACAAAGAAGCAGCCAGTAGACAGGGAGAAGTTGGAAGTGAGTGAGAGATCAGGGATGATAGAAGTGCCAATCTCTTGAGGGAGATGGATGGGATGGAATGGGATCACTTATGAAGGTAAAGGCATTTACCTTGGCAAGGAGAAGGGCTATTTCTTCATGTGAGACAGGGGTGAAGGAGAAGATAATGGCCAAAGGCATCTGAGTGATAGGAGATGAGAAAGAGAAGAGAAGAAAGAGCTCTCCGTGAATGGCCTCAATTTTTTTTCAGTAAAATATGACGCAAGGTTCTCAGTTGAGGAGTTGGGAGAGACAAAGCAAAGGGAGAGACACAGAAACCAAGAGTAACAATGGCTTAGAACTTATCTGCAAAATGTTAAAGATAGGATTGTTTGAAAGTTACAAGCACTATTAACACACAAAACAGCAAAGAAAACAATTCTGCAGAAAACTTGATGCAACACACACATTATCACTACCAATCATGTTTATGAGTGAAACAAAAGGGGATAACACATAGATTTTTTTTAAAAAAATGGAATAAATATACAAGCGTTTTTATAGGCACAATTTTCATCAATTAAAATGGTGGAACTACCACATTTGTCTTTGGTCCCTGATCTGCCATTGAGGCAATGCAAATGGCACTTAAGTAGACTAAATTGTGAGGAAGAAATCAAGTACACAAAGAAGAAATTCATGCTGGAAGTAATATAATCTTAAAAGGATTGAGAGATTGGTTTTCTAGATAAGTGAGAGTGGAAAATATTAAACAATTTGAAAAACGCATAGATGGTATTGTTACTGAAGAGATGTGGTCAAGATGACATTGGCTAAAACCCACATGCCCACATCTCTATAAAATATTCACAGGAATGCTCTATACACATAAAGGATATCTGAGTAAAAGATAAAAAAGACTTTTGAAAATGCTTTTTTAAGAAAAATAGGAGACTACATAGTCATAGTCACAAAATTGAAGGAAAGGTGTAAAAAATACATTATCTTGTCATATTTACCTTTGTTCATTATAAAATAGTATTTTACTTGATAGAGTAAAAATGTAGCATTAATTTTTTTCCAAAAGGTTATCTCCCTAAATTATGTAAGCTAAGACTACTCTTGGTTTGTTGGTCAAAGAGAGCACCTGAGTGCATGTTTTATAAGCTCCTTTATCCTATAACTTTTATAGAGAACTCTCAAAGGCAGAAGCAGAACAGAACCTAGGAATTTCTAGGTTCTGAGACTATGAGCCTGGACTGGCTCCTGGTCTGGCTGCCTGGTAGGCCTTAAGGCTAGGCAGTTCCTCTTCAGTCTCTAGAGAGGGGAGGAGAGAGAGTGAAGGAAGTGGATTAGAGGAGAAAGACTGTCCCCTGAAAACCAAAGAGAAAGATATAGGGTATTTTTTTCAACCCCTCTGCTTATAAGGACAGGCAAGAGACTGGAGAGCACAGAGAGCTGACCACTATATCCATACGTGTAAGTTCTTTAAGGGACTATGTCATATTTTTTTATTGTCAACTGAACCTAACAGTGCAAAGGGAAGGGAAGGGAATAAACATTTATATGTGGTAAGCATTTTACAAATATTATTTCATATTAAGTGTTTAATAAATATTTGTTAAATGAATGAATAAATGAATATGTTTTTACTACTAGAATTCTTATTAAAATTCAAATACTCCTAGTGGACTAATAATAGCTGACCTTTATATGGCAATTTTACAAGCATTGTCTCATTTAATTCTCATAAGGACCCTGTGAGGAAATATACTCTAAATATTATTATTACTATCATCATCATACAAGTGAGGAATCTGAAAAAGAAGGGTGGGTGAGGTCACTCACTTAAATTATTAAATATATAGCTATTAAGTATCAGAGCTGGAATTCATTTTTCCTGACTCCAGGCCTAGTGCTTTCTTCACAATACTATTCTGCCTCTTCTAAATGTGATTTTTTTTTTAGTTCACCCATGATTTTATTGAAATAGGAAGCTCCCAGAGTAGAACTTTCACCAAAGCAGATCAGCGACTTCTCTGTAAATTATAATGGGAGAGAGCTGCCAGGGTATAAAAAAGTAAAAAGGATTGCAATACGTCATACAATCAGTATGTGTTAGAGGTAGAGACTTGAAAGTACTAAAGTCTTCTTGACTCTAAGGTCAGATCTCTATGCACCATACCATGTTGCATATTATCAGTTTTGATGTTAGTTTATCAGATTAGTCCACTGACCTCAAAATGGGACACAGACAAGTAGATGATGGGACTGAGAAGAGGAGGTCCAAATAGTAAGACTGCTTAGGAGCAAAGGAGTCTAGTCTCTTGTCAAGTCAAGCCCAGTGGAATAAAAGGCCCAGGGCACCTGAGGAAACTTGAAGACCTTGAAAAGGTGAATAACAGGGCACTAGAGACAAACATAACCTACGTCATAATTTTGTCATGGTCTGATCCATATGCAGCACATTATTATTCTCTGATATTTTAAAAATCATGACACCGATGGTGACTCATATGCACACTTAGACTCCGGGTCCATTCCCTCACCTTTGGGGGAAATATGTGAATAGTAGATGGATGCACTAGATACCTGGGAGTTATGCCATTTAGGCATTTTGAAGCACTAGAGGAGATGAGGGAATGGCCCTAGGTTCTAGAGGATTCCAAAGATTTCACCTCCAGCCATAGCTCACCTCTCCATTGGCAGCAGGTCCTCTCTCTCTATTCCCCTTTAACTTCTCAATTCCACAAACTTAGTTTGAATTCTCCATCCATCTTCATTTCCCCTTTCCCTGGTCAAGGAATATCAGTCTCATGTAAGCCAAACAGATATATGACAATCCTATTCAATGGTCCACTGAAGAAGCTTTAAAAAATGAAGCAGGGCAGAGCCAAGATGGTAGAATATAGGCAGCACCTCATCTGAACTCTCCCAATATTCCCCTCAAACAACTTTAAAATAACACCTCAAGCTGAATTCTGGAGTGGCAGAGCCAACAGAAGATCAGAATAAGACATTTTTTTCCAGTCTATGACAACTTAGGAGGTTGTCAAGACAAGTTTGTAATACCAGAGCGGTGGTTGGCCTGGAGGGCAGTTTATACCATGGCAACACCAGCAGCAGGTTTTAGAAGCAACAGCAACAGCAACTTCTGGAGCTCTTGGCCCAGAGACAGCAAGGTGTCAAGCAAGTGGTCAGAACAAATTACAGAGACCTTTTGTTAGCACTGGGTGTAGGACCCTCACAGAATTGCCTATATACAATTCTAGATAGTAGTTCTAGGATGAAGAGAAGCACTAATGTTTGTAGCTACAGGACCCTAGCCATAGTTCCAGGGCAGAGAAGAATGCTTATGGTCCCTCACAAGGGAGGGAACTGATCTCAGTTCCAAAGTAGAAAGGAACACTAGTGCTTGCAGCCACAGGAGAGTTGGGGTCTGAGTCACAGTTCCAGGGTCAAAAGGAGTGATAGCACTTGTGACTAAAGGGAAACAGGGGACCTAGTCACAGTTCCAGAGCTAAGAGGGGCACTAGTACTTGTAGCTGCAGAGGAATAAGGTCCCTTCCTGGCTAAAGACCAGAGCACAGACCAGGAGAAAAGTGACCACACCTTTCCTTGGATTATACACATTAAAAGTACTGAAATCTTACAGATCCACAGAACCAGTTCTGAAAACAGCAACATGAAAAACCTGAAGCTTGGGTCAGTGCCCCCTGCACAGCAGGAGAAGAGCCCAACTTTAACATGAAATAAAAAGTAAAATAGGCTGGAAAAATGAGTAAACAACAGCAGAAAAACCTAACTATAAAAAGCTACTATGGTAACAAAAAAGATCAAGACAAAAACTCAAAAAAAAGATAATTATGTCAAAACACCTTTAAGCAAAGCCTCAAAGAAAAATGTGAATCAAACACAAGTCCAACAAGAATTCCAGGAAAAGGTCAAAAAGAATTTTTAAAACCAAGTAAAAGAGGTAGAGGAAAAGTTGGAAAAAGAAATGAGAAATGATGCAAGAAAATTATAAAAAGAGAGTTAATAACTTGGTAAAAGAGGCACAAAAAAGGAGGCATGGAAGAAAATAATACCTTAAAAATAGAATTGGCCAAATAGTAAAAAAAAAAAAAAGGCATAAAAATCAACTGAAGAAAAGAATTCCTTAAAAAGAAGAATTAGCCTAATGAAGAAAAAAAGGTACAAAAATTCACTAAAAACAATTCCTTAAAAATTATATTCAGGCAAGTGGAATCTAAGAGAGACATCAAGAGACATCAAGAAACAATAAAAACAAAGTCAACAGAATGAAAAAATAGAATAGAATATGAAATATCTTGCTGGAAAACAATTGATCTGGAAAATAGATCCAGAAGAGAGAATTTAAGAATTATTGGACTACCTGAAAGCCATGATTAAAAAAAGAGGGAGGCTATACATCATATTTCAAGAAATTATCAAGGAAAACTGCTGATATTTTAGAACAAGAAGGTAAAATAGACATTGAAATAATCCACTGATCACCTCCTGAAAGATATCCCAGAATGAAAACTCTAAGGAATATTATAGCCAAATTCCAGAGCTTCAAGGTCAAGGAGAAAATATTGCAAACAACTGGAAGGAAACCATTCAAATACCATGAAGCCACTGTCAAGATCACAAAATATTTAGCAGCTTCTACATCTAAGGAGTAAAGGGCTTAAGATATGATATTCCAGAAGGCAAAGAAGCTAGGATTGCAACCAAGAATGCCTACCCAATAAAACTAAGTGTAATACTTCAGAGGGAGAAATGAAATACAGGACTTTTAAGCATTCTTGATGAAAAGACTAGAGCTGAATAGAAAATTTGATTTTCAAATAAAAGACTCAAGTGAAACATGAAGAGGTAAACAGGAAAGAGAAATCATAGGAGACTTATTAAAGTTGAACTGTTTACATTCCTGCATGGAAAGATGATATCTGTAACTCATGAGACCTTTGTCAGTATTAGGGTAGTTGGAGGGTAAAAATTATATGTATGTATGTATCTATATAGATAGAAAGATAGAGGGCACAGGGTGAATTGAAGATGAAGGGGTGATATCTGGAGAATAAAATTAAGGGGTGAGAGAGGATTATACTGGGAGAAGGAGAAAGGGAGAGGTAGAAGGGAGTAAATTATCTCACATAAAACAGACAAGAAAAGACTTTTACAGTGGAGGGGAAATGGGGGAAGGTGAGAGGGAATGAGTGACTCTTATTCTCATAGTATTTGACTTAAGGAGGGAATAACATACACACTCAATTGGGTATGGAAATCTATCTTACTCTACAGGAAAATAGGGGGGGAAGGGGACAAAAGAGCAGGGATTTGAGAGAGAGGAGAGCAGATTGGGGGAGGGGGTAAGCAAACACTTCTAAGGAGGGACAGGGTCAAAAGAGAGAATAGAATAAATGGGAGTGGGATAGGATGAAAGGAAATATAGTTAGTTTTTCACAACATGACTACTATGAAAGTGTTTTGCATGACTACACATGTATAACCTGTATCAAGTTGCTTGCCTTTTCAATGAGGGTGTGTGGGGAGGGAGGAAGGGAGAGAATTTGAAACCCAAAGTTTTAAAAACACATGTTAAAAAAAATTGTTTTCACATGCAACTGGGAAATAAGAAATACAGGAAATGGGGTATAGAAATCTACCCTGCCTTACAGGAAAATAGAAGGGGAAGGGTATAAGAGAAGGGGGGGTAGAGATTGAAAGGAGGGCAGATTAGGGGAAGGGGTATACTGAGTACATGCCATCTCAGGGTGGGGGGAGAGATGAGATGGGGAGAAAACTTGGAACTCAAAATCTTGTGGAAGTAAATGTTGAAAACTAAAAATAAATTTAAAAAAAAACCCTAAAGATGTGGTCCTTTGACTAAATCCAAACTTCACATAACAGATTTGCTTTGGATTCAGTCAAAGGGCCCCACTTGAGGACCTTGAGAGCCACATGTGGCCTCGAGGCCACAGATTACCCACCCCTGGCTTAAATTAATCCATCAATAAACATTTATTAAGTACCTCTTATAAGCCAGAGACTATGCAAAGCAATGGGGATATAAAAAAAGGCAAAAGATGGTCCCTGCCTTGTAGGAGCATACAATTCAATGGGAGAGATAACACGCAAAGAAATATGTACAAAACAAGTTATATACAGGATAAACAGTAAATAATTAATATCAGGGAATGTTCTGGAATTGAGGGATTAGAGAAGACTTTTACAGAAGTTTGGATTTTAGTTGGAACTTAAAGGAAGCCAAGGAGGCTAGTAGTCCAAGCTGAGGCAGGCATGGGGGATTACAAAAAATTTTTAAAACCATATTCATATATGCAATATGGATATGTGGATATATATATATATATACAGAAATAAAATATGTAGAATACAAAATATACAGAATATACAAATATATAGAATATGCAAATATATAAAAATATACAGAAACAAAACCAATTATAAGCCATACTCAGGAATGACTGAGCTTTGGCGGGGGCTGGTGGAGATGTAGAGGAGTAGAGCAGGAAGTACAAACGATAATCAGACTAGTATGGTATTTCAGGGCAGACAGATCTTTGTAATAACCTTCAAATCACAATAGATGAGAGGCCTACTTTACCTATGCATAGGACTGACCATGAATGGCTAATGTATAACACGTGTGCAAATGACATTGGCATCTTTCATATTTGGAAGTTTTGAAAGTTAAACTGTTTACTAAGAGTGACTGCTACTTGGTTGTGTGGGTGTGTCTGAGATGGCTGATCCATGATTCACTGAATATCTACACATGAAGGAGTTTTCTTGGGTCCTTGGCTACAGATACTATTTACCATTCTCTTACTCTTTGTTAATCTCTTCCTAGCCTCAAAATCATCCTGAAGCGACCCTGACATCACAGCATGACTGAGAGCTATATCCAAGACTGTTTGGTCTCCCTTTGCTCCTTTGCAATAGGCCACAGCTGTAGTTCATTGTCTGAAGATGTGCTTTTCCCATTCCCTCCTTGTTGTGGTTGCCTCACTTACTCCTCATGCAGCAGCTGCTTGAGTATACTGCTGTCATCTATTCCCTACATGTGTCCCACCCAAGGAAATTATGTTTGGGACAAGCATTTTTCAGTGCTGGTAAGGCCAATTCCATTATGGGACTTGATTATTCACAATCCTGGCTCACCATTTAATAGCTAGGCTCAGAAGTGATGTGCACAAGTACAAACACACACTTGAGACAAAAATGTGATGCAGATTATGTTTCCCTGATTCTCTTAGAGGCATGAGTTTTATAAGCTCTTATTATGTTCTAAAATTTTCCCTTTAATTTGTTAAATACATCTCCCACCAGCAAGCATATAATTCTTTGTAGTATGTGGTAAAACTAAAGACTCCTATAGAAGGGTTACATACTATTTTCAGGGAACAATGACTTGGAGTGAATAGAAGTGACTGTACCATCTCTTGGGTGGTAGGGAACCCAGGAAGCCAAGAGGAAGTGGTGGCACAAAACATACTTAAGAAATGTCATCAAAGCAAGTCCTGAGGCTTGTTGGTAGAATAGGAGTGGTATTTCCTAGGGCCCCACCATTGAACTATGTTTAGTATTTAGGTAATGGCCTGTTTCCATAGTAATTACTAGTAGACAATGTGGTAAAGTGGATAGAGTGCTAGACCTGAGATATTAGCTATGTGACTGTTAACAGGTCATTTAATGTTTTTTCAACTTTAGTTGCCTCATCTGTATACAAATTAAGATAATAAAGGCACCTGTTTTCCAATGTTGTTTTGTAGCTCAAATGATATGTTCCAGTGTTTTGCAAAATTTAACAAGCTATATAAATATTAGTCATTATTAGTATTACTGCATTGTGATTGAGTTTATACAATCCAAAACATTGTAGGGAGTTGACAATTAGTGGGGTTTTTGGGGTAGCATAGACAGCCAAATTGGGTAATTCAGGACAAACTAGGTTTACCATCCACTATATTCACCAGAAAATTGCTGAATATCTCCTTTATTTTATATTGCACAAATCTTACCTAAGAGAATGAATTCTAGCATTTCTTAGCAGTATAAAGCAGGACAATTAATAAGAAAAACGTTGTTTAAATAATATAAATGGTAATTAGCAGCAGCGGCTACTGAAAGAATTAAAAACATATGAAGAACAAGTGGGCCCAAGTTTATAGAAGTATATATGTACATACATATACACATATATGTATATATGTGAGTATATATGTACATATGTGTGTGTTTATATGTATATGCTCTCCCTAGAGTTTTCAGGTCCCTCTTTTCTTATTCTGGCTAACCAGAACATGCCCAGTAGTTGACAGAACAAAAGAAAAAACCTGTGAGCAGAAATAATAGGTTTCTGTGTGTAAGGGTATCATATTTCATCTGTTGGTTTGATTCACACCTGTGACCTAGGAAATCAAGCTTATGCAGATTCTGGAATAATGATATTTTTAGGCATTCTCACCCCTGTCATGAAAGCTTCATAGAACTTCTTAAATATAATATGAAATTTTGACACTTTCAATATAATCCTTTGTTCTGCAGTAACTTTACATTAGTTAAATTTTAGAGACTTTCCCTCTGCCTTCTTTGGATTGCACTTTCTATGCCTTGGCAAGCTATGAGCAAAGCACAGTAAAGATCTAATTTCCCTGCTCTTATCAACTTCCCCCACACCCCAAACTTTCATTTCCCTTGGCCCTGTCTGTAATGACATATCCCAAAGAATCAAGAGACTGCACACTAGGAGAAAAAGGCTTGATGTGGCTTCTGGCTAGAGTTACAATCCCTCCCACTTTTGCTGTGTTCCCTGTTCACACATGCCCATGTGTTTTTGAAAGTACTGGAGGGAGAGGCTGGGGACTAAAACCTTGGCAGCTGGCAAAGTCACAATAGCCCCAAGTTGAAAATGACTGAGCTTCTGACTGACAGTCATGAAATTGATGAGAAATACAATGTGTTCTTATCTTAGTCCAGACTGGATGGGTTATGTTCTCTACAGCAGTTGGGACTGAATTGCATATAGTTCCCTAGAGCATGACTTAGGAGTTAGGATGTTCAGAACTCAAAAATATGAAACAGGTTCCAAGTTCAGCTGCAGTTCACCTAATATAATGCATGGATCTAGCCTTGGAAAATATAACATAGATCACATTAGCCTTTTATGGTATTTTCTTTCACATCCGCTTTTATTTTTCTGTATAAACTTCCTGGGCTCTGTGTCTGCTTATACTCTTTTTAACTTTTCCTAACAAAGAAATCTTTGACAATATGGCATGAATGTCATTATTCATGAACACACTATTCTTTCCTTGCATTTGGCTCATTCTTTTTGATAAAGAAATTTAATAAAAATAATTGTTCTCCAAAAGGAAAGTTGCTTCTTTATGTCTAACTGATCTATCTGTATCTCAATAATCTTGCAAACAAATTGACATGTAAAAATTGTAAAATTATTGTTACAAAATTTTTTTTAAGAAGAAAGACTTTTAGTGTTCTCTCACTTTGGCTTCTAATCACTTTAGTTTACAATTCTTTTTCTTTTGCCCCTCTTGTTTTCACGTTTTTTATCACTGGATTTTTAAAAAAGTTCTTCAAATTCATCTTTTGGAAGATCTATAATGTGATTGCAGAAGGAAAGGAAAGTGGAGAGTGGATCAGTTTTCCAATTTGGCCTATGTATCAGCTTAATTAAGTAGGGACTTTTTCCCTCAAATAATTTTTTGCCTGCATTATGTGACTATTAACTTTACTCTCCATTTGACTTGGACTGTCTTGACATGGGGCATGCCAAGAAGTCAAAAGCCTGTAGTGATTCTGCTTAGGTGAGCAGAGGTTACAAACTGCTAGTTAACTATGGATCCAAACCTTGTACAGCAGTAGTATCAATCTCAAATTGAAATGGGAGTCACTAATCTGTATGTAAAGATTCTTGCAGGCAATATATTGACTTAGTTTTTAAAATGTGTTACTAGCTATGTTTAGTGTATATTTGTATTTATTTAATTTATTTATTACCTATATCAAATTACTTACCATCTTAGGGTGGGGGGAGGTGAGAAAGATAAAGAGAAAATTTGGAACTCAATTTTTTTAAAAAAAAATTGAATGTCAAAAATTGTTTTTACATGTAATTAGGAAAAAATGAAATATTATTTTTTTAAATTGTGCAATCACAATCATGCCCTCTCACACTGTGGAATTTGTGTCCTGAATTTCACAAATCTTTGCTCAAGTGCAATTGATTGAATGTCGTCACAACTATTCAGTTTTTCAAGCAAATCAAAACCAGGGTACTTCAAACTAAATTGGTCATTGACATGAAAGAAAACACCCTCTAAACCCTTTTGGAGCAATGCTTTTTGTCCTTAACCTTACAATAAATTGAAATCTCACAGTCTGAATGTCTTCTGTGAGAAATCCAAATGGACCACAGAATTTAATGTAGTGTAACTTAAAGAAAGGTGCTACACAAACTAAATTACACCTGGTAAATGTATTTCAAAACCTGAATTGCATCATAACAAGTTTTCTATTCTTGCAGCCCCCAGTGAAAAGACAACCACCAACAATTATTTGTTACATTTGTGGTCGTGAATTTGGAACTAAGTCCATCAGTATCCATGAGCCACAGTGTCTGAAAAAATGGCATAATGAAAACAATTTGTTGCCTAAAGAGTTACGGAGACCAGAACCGAAAAAAACAGAAGTCAGAACCATTGGAGGTAAGCTACTGGGGAAGACAAGGGTGGAGTTATATAGACAAAAGAGTTCTTTCCATCTTTCCTAAAATGTGAGAATACTCTTTATTCATACTTTTTTCTTATTTGTTCATAATTCTAAAATCAACATTTTTAATCTTGGACACTGTTAAAGGGAAAAAACTTGTCAAAGTGCAATTTCAAAAAAACTTGCCTTCAAAAAGAACAGACATTTTCTGCTCAAGGCTAAACTTGAGGAGAGAGGAATGGGATATATATATATCACCTGTTTTACATGACCTTACTTAAGGATCATTTTATATAGCTTTTAAAAGTGGCATCTGAAATGTAAAATATCTCCAGCTCAGACCTAGCTGTGCAACCCCTCTAAACCTATTTCCTCATCGAAAAATGGAGAAAATAAAACTTATACTATGCCCCCTATACAATTATTATGAGAAAAGTACTTTATAAACCTTGAAGTATTATACAAAGAGGAGGTATTATTTTTATTATGTTACCATAAGGCAACGTCTTCAAGAATGGGGATATACCTTAGTGCTCACAGAGACCCTCATGTTTATCTAACGTGGTTAAGAACACATTCCCCTAGCACAAGCACAGAAATTGTCTCACGGCACTTCTCTAACGAGATCACACTGTCTGGTTCTTAGTTTGATGCAGGGGCTGGACTAATTCTTCAAACTCCTTCCAGGAATGGTGCAGAGAGTTTCGTAGTCCCCTGTGGTGCCAAGTATTGACTCTCATGATAGAATTGTAGACATTTCCAGGCAAAAATTATACATAGTCTCTTCCTTGAAGACAAACACATATACATACACTCACAAATATGTATACATGTGTGTATATATATGTGCAATACATATGTGTGTGAGTGTGTATATGTATGTGTGTACATGTGTATTATGTTGCTTTTGCTGAGTCTTTTAAGTCTTGTTCGACTCTTTATGACACTATTTGGGATTTTCTTGGCAAAGATAGAGTGGTTTGCCATTTCCTTCTCCAGCTCATTTTACAGATAAGGAAACTTAGGCAAACAGGGTTAAGTTACTTGTCCAGGGCCACACATCTAATAAGTGTCTGAGGCCAAATTGGAACTCAAGATGAGACTTCCTGATTCTGAGCCCAGAGGTCTAACCATTGCACCACTTAGCTGCCCAGGTGTGAGCATAAAAGGAGGTAAAAAGAACAAAAGATGACAGCATTTGTGTACACATGGAGCCTATTTAGACTGCTAACCACCATCACATTTAGCAGTCTTCTTTTCCTAAATTTGTTTCTTCCTCTCTGCTCACCACTCTACATCCCCTTCTCTGCATGAGCAAAACTTTCATGTTTCTGGGAGTTGGGATGGAAATAATTTACTCTAAAACCTAGGATGGATCACTGTGAAATCATTTGCATGCTGGTTAGACAGGAAGATCATTGTGACTGCATTTCTCTTAAGTTTCCCTCTCGATTTGTGCTGCCCCATTTCTATCATTGCTGACATCCCTTTTTCTTAATCAAAGAACCTTCATGCTATGAATTCCCACCACTTAAGACTTCAGTCTCAAAGGTGACATAGTCCGCTCACCCAGCCGCAACCAGACACATGGTCCCAATCTGTTAGGTCTATGCAAAGCCTTCTCCAAAATTATGTAAACCCTTTTCAGTGATGCTTCCATATAGTATCACTGAACAAAAATGATTATACTGCTTACAGGATGTTTTGTGTTTGGATTAAAACTGATCTGGGTAAAGAGAAAGTTAATCCCATTTTTTAAAAGTGGCTTTTCAAGGTACTCAAAAAACACATTCATTTTCTTCACAGAACAAGGCAGTTGCCTGAGCCATGAGAGAAAAAACTGTTGTGCTGAAAGTTACCTGCTTATTGGGAACAAAGATATTATGAGATCTAAAGTTTTCTGTGTTCACATGAACTATTAGATATGAATCATTTTTAAATAATCTGAAGCCTTAATGAAGAGATATATGCTATATCTGAGACAGAAGCTATCTAACATATATAATGTATATAAAATTCCACATTAAAAATTTATTTAAAAGTGGTCCATTTGCTTACAGTTACAAGGTAGTCAGTCATATTGCATTTAAGCTCTTCTTTTTAAGGTCCTTTTGCTGACACGGAATCTCACATTGTTTCTCTAAAATAAGCTATGTGTATTTTTTTTATGTTCCATCAATGAAGGTTATATGATCTAAATACTATGTGTGGATGTACATTTAAGGAAATCTTCTGTTTAGTAGCTTAGCTATTCTGCTTGGAATGCTTCCACATTACTTTCAAGATAAAAAGAGCTAAGGTTTTAGGATGAAAACCAGCTTGAAACTCACTCTTAGCTGGAAATGCTGGTTTCCTCAAAATGCTCTGAAGTAATATGACAGGAGAGTAATCTGAAGACTTATGCTCCTCTCCTTTGGTAAGCTCATAAGAATTTATTAAGTATCTCCTGAAAGCAGTACAAAAAGTAATATTTGCATGATGATTATGTTTAAAAAAAAGAGAGATGTTAATAATTAAAACCAAGAACACTTACCACAGGCTTTTCCCCTTTCTTTAAGGCATCTGGGTAAGTGCCCTGGTCCATAGTTAGCTTTATTTAGCCCTTGGGACATTTTGCAAAAGCAATATGATTTGGTTAAAAAGGCTCAGTGAACAGGTATTTCCTGAAAATATTTTCCATAAAGAGTTGAATATGATTCTCCAGAATGAAAACTGATCTTTTTTTCTCCCCTGCCCCTTTTTGACTTTTCAGCCAAAGGCTACTATGATCTAGATGCTATAAATGAAGCTGCCTGGACAAGTGCCCAGAACCAGTTGGTTCCATGTGATAACTGTGGGCGTACCTTCCTGCCAGACAGACTAGTCGTCCACCAGCGGTCCTGTAAACCTAAAACAGCCAAGTAAAGCCTTCTCTCACAACCAAAGTGTTACAGAATTTAATCCCATTTGAAAATCATGGTGGGAAGGGGAGGTAAATGGGAGATAAAGTGGGATAACAGGTTCAGAGGCTGATAAAATAAGAGGGAATTGGGAGTGGTAGATACAGAGGCATGGCTGAAGTCCATCAAGGCATGGTCCCCATTCATTAATGTTTTTAACCAAGCTACCATGAATACTCTCTTTTTTGCTCTTAATTGATTGTGTAGACTTCAGTGATAATTCTTGGCACAGGCATGTTTGGGGATATATTTCCCCACTTTGTCATTTAACATTACAAAGGTGTTGTTATTCAGCATAATACTGACTTTAGCTTCCACAGGAAACATGGGAATCGATACCTGTCATTTCCTTCATTGACTTTTTCACGAACAAGACTTTACCTCATGAGTGAAAGTCATTATGTAGCTGAAAAGAGCTATGTGGGCAGTGGTAGGGTTCCAGTGCTCCTAGAGGCTATTTCTCAGTCCCAGTGAAACTTGGATCCCCTTCCCTTCCTAACCTCTCTGTTCTCCTGAATTATTCTGCTACTTTCCCCTTTCTGGGTCCAAAAAACAAATGTTAATTGAACAGAAGAGGTATTCAGATGGGGTTGTGAATTTGAAATATTGTGTCCAGTTTTCACTCAGCCCCTGTCCAATAGTCAGCTGGGGAGAACACTTATGGCCTCTTCCACCAAGGAAAGTCACAAAGAAATCATAGAATAAGTACCTCCCTCAAGGTTTAAGAGATCATCCAACACTGTTGTGTCAGAAAAGGGTGGAGATTACCCCCTTCCTTCTAACAGAAATCAACCTGGTCAGAGCTCCCAACTCCCTCATTAAGGTTCATAGGTATTTCATTATTGAGCTCCAATGGCCCTTCCAGGAAGGGCCTCCCCTCCCATGGTTCTTACACAGACTGCAAATTGTGAAACTATCATAACTCCTGGAGTCATGTGTGAGCACACTCACATACATATACATACACAGGCACATAGAGGCAGAGTTAACTTGGGAAGGGTCCAGGTCCTGCCAGGAGCCTAGCATAGAAAACCCTGCTCCCCTAGGCAGCTCCACTTCTCTCCAGCATCAGGCTTATTACTCTGTGCCTTTGTTCATTGTATGTCTCCCTTCCAGGGCCACACTAGATCAACTGATGTCCAGCAGACCCTACATTTGTGATCTTCCATAGTATATACAATTCCAGAATAGAGACAACTTGAGCTGTTCTGCCAATTTCATCCACATTTCTTCCTTCTATGATGAAGCAAGCCAGGAGAATGAGGCCAAACATTCTAGCTAGATTCACTAACAAGAAGCAGGACAAAGGAGCTATTTTTTATTTCTTACTATACCCTAGCAAGAGACATCCCTTACAGAAAGAATGGTTAGAGATCTGGACAGGGAGAAATGGGGTTTAGTACTTGCCTCTGACACCTAGGCAGAGGTATCTGACTCTGAACAACTCAATCTCTCAGTATTCTAGGCAACTCTGTAAGTCTGTATGTTGCAGAGACCCTACTAACCTGCATTGATAGAGGGAGTTCCTGAACCTGAGAGTTCCCTATAGCATGAAAATCACAGGTCCAGGCCATATCCCTTAGCTCTGGGTTCTTACCCTTTTTTTTTTGGCATTATGGAACTCTATTGGCAGTCTGGGACCTAACTTAACATGATGTCTTTGTAAGGTCACAAAATTGGTTGTAAATAACATCTTCATTTGTATTTTAGGGGAAGAGGGAGGAGTAGTAAGTAGCTTTGATTTATGTTAATCACTTGTGTGCCTAAAGCACAGCATCAGTAGAATTTGACAAATAGAATAGTTAAAACCTATGACAAATGTTAAAAGTCTATATATGATATTTAGTAATTATATCAAATAGGGATTCTAACCTTCAAATCCTGACTCTGCCATTTAATAATTTTGTGACCTTGGGCATATCACTTAATTCTGGGCCTCAGTTTCCTCATCCATAAAATGAAGATGTTAGCCTAGATAGCTTCTAAGTTCTCTTCTAGCTCTGTGAGTGTGTGGTCCCTGAACCTGCCACTAATTAGCTGTGATCTTGGGCAAGTCACTTCACCTCTCTAGATCTTAGTTTCCTCATTTGTAAAATGAGGGAAAAGGATTAGACGATGTTGAAGATCCCTTATACCTCAGTAATACTTCTACAGAATTGACTGTATATGTGTTGCTGGCCATTTTCAAAGATACACTTAGAATGAAGTGAATGTAAATAGGACTAGACTATTTGTTGGTATTTCAAAGGTTTATGCTGCATCCTACTAGGGCAAAGAAGCCAAAACATCTGCTCTGGCTCAGTCCTTTTATTGCACTTGGTATAATGGAAAGAATCTAAGGCATTTTACTCCCAACATATATTCAAACACAATTCTTGATTCTAAAGTGTGAGAGTCCTTGAAACAGCTGAAAGGGGTGAGTTTTATGTGAATCTTTCCAGAAGGAGAACCCTCAGCCTGGCTGAATTAATGCGCACTATGGCACAGCCCATCCTGAAATTTCTGCCTTGCCAGTGGTTTTAAGGGAGGGAGTCTCAAAATATATTATGTATTGAAATCTGGAATCAAGCAACCAATTTTAATGACATCAATGTACAATTGTTGGCAGGGTATCAAAACAATACAACAGCATTTCACTAAGAGGAAACAGTTTGCCTGCGCCTCCCCCAATTAATTGAAGAGGGGAAGGGAAAGGAGGAGAGAGAGAATGAGAGAGGAGAAGAGAAAGAAGGAGAGAAAAAAGAAAAGGGAGAAGGCAGAGAAAGGGGTGACGAAAGAGAGAGAGACGGAGACAAAAGATGAGGGAGGGAGGGAGGAAGGGGGGGAGAGAGAGAGAGAAAGAGAGAGAGAGAAGGAGGAAGGGAGAGAGACAGACAGAGACAGAGGAAAGGAGGGAGGGAAGGAGAGAGGAGAGGAGTCTCATCTGAATAAAAGAATTTCTTATATAGTGGATTGTACCTCTAGGAGTTAGGAATTCAAATCAAATTGAGAGAAGCAAAGTAACTGTTCTGAAGATTACTTCCTGTAGATGATACAAAACAGAGGTTAAAGTACTTGGAATTTTGGGAATGAGCTAAGCTGTTATTGGCACTGAGCATATTATCATTATTGTCCTTGTTAGTCCAGGCCTGTGATTTCATCTGTTTCAGGGGATTCTTGTTGTGGAAACAGCTGTAGAGTCACCTGGGGCACTGAGAGGTTAAAGTATTTATCCATGATCTTGTGGTTAATATGTGTCAGAGGTGGTACTTGAACCCAGATCCTCCTACCTCCCCCCCCACACTCTAGCCATTGTGCCCTGCTACCTCTCAATAGTATTTTACACAGCTAAAAATGCCATGACTCTGTTATCCCTATTAACTTCTGCTGAGCAAACTTTACTTTCCCTCCCTAGTGTATATAGTTGTTGAGTTGGGACATATTCCAGAATTTCTCTGATAATATTAACTTGAGTTGTCATTAAAGTCACTATCAAGGCAGGACAGAGTGTCCCTCACAGACAGGGAATGATGGGGACTGAATGTAGTCAGTACTGTATAAGGTTCTTAGTGTTAAAGGAGAGAGAGATTTCTTTCTGCTTAGGAAGAGACAATTCACCCTCTGATTTTACATGCATTTCTGTTAGAAATAGGTCATGTGAGCTCATCTGGCAACTTAGTAGCAACCACAGGAACCTCAGACTTGCAAATGGATATGAGTTGGCTATGGGCTGGAGGGAGCTGAATAGGAACGAAGGATATAGAAGGCAGTGCAAATACAAAGCCTCCGAGCTTTTAGAAGTGACAGGGTAGGGGTGGGAGATTGGAGGGTAGGAGGCTGCTCCTATCTCAGGAATATAATGTCAGGAATATCTCAGGCCTGAGACCCTCTCCTCCTGAGAGAAGCTGTTGATCTGGCTACTCCTAGCACACTCCTAGCTTTTTGAGACAGAAGAAGGAAGAAAGAGCCCTAGGGGCTCTGGGAATGAAATCAGACCTTGCGGGTCGCTAAGCTTCACTCATTCTGGTGTGGAACCATTTCGTGCCCTTTTATTCACCCTGCTTTATTTTTCCCTGCTTTGGCCAGACAGGAGGCAAGGGAAGGGAGAGGATCTTAACTTATTCTTTCACCTGTACTTAAGGGTGTATGCTTTCCCTAGGCAACTATTCACTTTCCCTTATCATAATGACTCATTGCCCAGACCACATAAATGGCTTTACCTGTTTCTGCTGGCACAGTACATTCCCTGTTACTACTGTGGAGAGAATTGAAAAATGTTTTCCTGCATTTGGAAAAAACAAAATCCACTGGTATGCTTACAGATTTGTAGCATTTTAGAGCTAGGAGAGAGAACCAATTCATTTTACAGATGAGGATATTGAGGCCCAGAGAAGTGATAATACCTGCCCAATGTCAAATAGTAAGTAATAGCAGAGATGGAACTAGAAACAGGTCACTTTCCACCCAATTCAGTTCTCATCCTACCACATGATGTTTTAATTGTTGACAATTACTCAAGGAAAGGAGCTATCTGGGGAGGTCATGAGAGGGAAATGAAGCTATATCACCAAGAAAAACTTCAGACTAGTGTCAGGAGACCTGAGTTCTAGTCCTACCTCTACAACTAATTTTATTAAGTCATTTAAGATCCCTTTCAATTCAAAATCCTCTGCTAGGATCTTGGGCAGGGCATTCTTTGGGCCTCAGGATCATCTGTAAAATCAGCTCTGACCTTCCAGATTCTGTTATTTTATGTACAAGGATGCGTACCCTAGAATGTACCCATGTTAAGCTCCCATTTTAAAATCTCATTGAAATTCAAGTTAACAAGTTTATAAACTTTTAAGCTCTTATAATTTGCCAGGCACCATGCTGAGGAAATACAAGCAGAAAGAAAGAGTTCTTGCCCTCAAGGAATTTACATTATAATGGGAGAAGAAAACATCTTTTTTTTTTTAAAGAAAAAGGGGGAACTGAAAAGATGGTCATGGGGTAGAGAGAGAGGAAAAAGTACTTACAATGGGGCATGGTAGAGAAAGTCTAGAGAGTTGGAAGTGGAATCTGGAAAGGAATGAAGACTTGGTCTGGACATTTTCCTTAAAATGGAAGTTCCAGGAAGAACCAGCACTGGAAGGAAGGAAGAAAGGAAGGAAGGAAGGAAGGAAGGAAGGAAGGAAGGAAGGAAGGAAGGAAGGAAGGAAGGAAGGAAGGAAGG
>NW_020954585.1:32938536-32953206 GCF_900497805.2 Vombatus ursinus
AGGAAGGAAGGAAGGAAGGAAGGAAGGAAGGAAGGAAGGAAGGAAGGGCACTGAGGTAGAGAGTACTTCCAGGGTGAGAATTCCAGGGGTGAAGTGAACTTCAAAAGTGAGGAGAGCTTTGTGGCACAGTAGAGAAAGTATAGAGAATCAAGAGGGGAACCCAGAATGGAAAGATTAATTTGAATAACTCATAGGTTCCTGGGGTTTAAAGCCAGACAAGACCCTTAGAAATCATCTTGCACAATCCCATCATTTTTTTCTTTTTTACAGATGAGGAAACTGAAGTCCAGAGATTGAATTGCCCAAAGTCAGAGGCAGTAAGCGATAGAGTTGGGATCTATACCTAGGTCCTAATAAATGCCCATTTCAGGTACACAAAGAAGGAAGAGAGAGAGGAGGTCCTTGGACTTCCACAGATTTTTTTAGTTACATCTGATAGTATCATTCACAAAACAACAATGTTATTTATGGAATTATTAAATTCAAGCGAACATGAGCATGAGCAAACTTAAGATGTGCTAAAAGATGCTTGAACGAGTCACAACAGGCATATTTCCCCAGCAAAATGTGCTAGATGAGCCAGCTCACGAATATAGTTATTAAAAATAGTGTGTGGTTGAATAGAGTCTGTGTCAGTTGGAACCACTAACTACATAAACCCTTCACCTTTTTATAAAAATACTTTTCAAATGCATATAGCAGGTGAACCACATGAGGAAAGCTCAGTTAATTTCAGTTCTAGGGGAGGGGGTGGAATACAGCCACCACTTCAGGCAGATTGCGTTGCAAAACCTCTAGGACTTTGGAGCAGGAAAGAGCCTTCAAGACCACCTAGTTGAACACCCTCATTTTATAAACTAGGTTCAGAGAACAAAACAATTTCACTAAGGACACAAAGCTGGTAAATATTATAACAGAACTGGGACTCAAACCCAGATGCTCTAATTCCACATCCAGGGCTCTATCCACTATACTAACATGTACCGAAGGGTACCACGACACTAAATATTTCTTTAATTCAGTCAAGCATAAAAGAACTGTGATCTTGAACATGTATACACTGTGTAGAACAGACAAGCTTTGGAGGTAGACTCTTAACTTTCTGGAGAAAAGCATTATTTAAATTTTTTTTTAAATCATACAATACTGAATCTGTCATGGTTCTATTTTTTTTTTCAAAAATAAAATGGATAGGTACGATCAGACTACTTGGTGATTTTCTTTTGGCACAAATGATCCCCTCCTTCCTCCAAACCTTGTTCTGTTAAGACTGTGAGTCCTTGGTCACATTCCTTTTAGGGAGTTGCTGAAAGGATGTAATTGTTTAATCTGAAATGTTAGATGGCTTCATTATTTAAACAATCTACAAATAAGTCATAGATTCCACTGTTTTGAGACACTTTGCCCTTACACCTATAAACATGTACTGTATAAAGCTCAAAACTCTTTTGTGAAGGTGATTTGAAGGTCAGATCCAGATATATAAAAGAGATGAGAAGACAATGCACACAGTGATAAATACTCATTGGTTAAAACTAATGGTCGGATAAAAATAATTGGGATTAGGACCCAATTCCTACTAAAATGACAAAATCTGCAGTTTCTTTAGCATCAGCCTATCTTTCTTTTTGGTATCCTCTTCCCTACTAGGGAACTCAGTCCACAGGGTTCCAGGGTCATTATGCCCTCATCTGACTCTCCAAAGCCTTGCACTGCATCATCCTGCCCAGGACTGTTATGGCCAGACAGTGTACAGGCTCCAAATCTTACACTCCTTTTTCCCACCATGGAAATTTACCTGTTCTATGTCAAATTCTCATAGAGTCCTATAATTAGCTATTCCATTGAGAAACATATAAATTCATTTTAAGGTCTTTATAATTTAATGTGTTACTTCTCAGGGTTATTTTAATTTTTAACAGAGGAATACTGAAGGCAAAATATCTTAATCCAAAGGAATTTAAACTCTAATTTAGGATTTCAGGCCCTGTGACTGGAATATGTGGGAATATATCTGCCCAATGTGTTCCCAAATATATTAACTTCAGCTTACTTCACCTACATTTAATCTCAGGATGTTAACACCATTTCAACCTCTGACTTACCCATCTTAACTTTGAAAAATCGCTTAATGTATTTCACATCCTTAAAATGGAGGAATGGAATTAGCTCTCTAAGATTCCTTCCAGATCTTACATCCTATGAATTTATGATGACTAATATGTAACAGGGGTGAATTGGCTGATAGAGACCATTCCTTAGAGTGTGGTCAGATATTCCCTACTTAGTTCTAACAGCCATGTGGAAAATTAAAGGGAGTTTGTTTCCAGGCATGTGAGGACCCATTGCTAAAAGGAATTTCATCACTATGATGAAAGAGACCCTGGACGATTCCTACCTCATCCTGTCCTCAAACTGTGACAACAGTAAGGGGGCATCTTAAAAAAAAAAAAAACAAAGAAAGAAAGAAACAGTTTCTGGCTGGTTTTCTCTTGGCTACCATTCTCTATGAGGGAAGATGTGACTCCACCGAGGGGCTGGAAGGATATAGTCATTCCCTATCATGTTTTCGTGGGGAAGCCATTAATGTGGCAGCTAATGTGAAGGACTTACCCAGGCATTAGGTGGCCTTTGCCTTCCTTTGTGATTGTTTTTTGCTGATTTTAGGTGAATGAATATTCCAAGATGGATGAACCCATGCTAGTAATTGACCTTGTAAGCTCATCTGGAGGTCTGTGAGTAGCATGGTGGTAGCAGTAGTGTCCACCAGAGTGGTTGATTACAAAGAAGTTCCACCACTAGGAGAAGGTCCAAGCCTGGCTCTTTTTACTAGCTAGAATAAAATTTAAAATGGCCACTTAGTGCAAATTAAAATAACTCTGAGGTACCACTTCACACCTATCAGACTGGTTAATATGACAGTAAAGGAAAATGATAAATGTTGGAGAAGATGTAGGAAAATTGGAACACTAATGCATTGTTGGGGGAGTTGTGAACTGATCTGACCATTCTGGAGAGCAATTTGGAAGTATGCCCAAAGGGCTATAAAACTGCATACCCTTTGATCCAGCAATACTACCACTAGGTTTATATCCCAAAGAGATCATAAAAAGTGAAAAGAATTTACATGTACAAAAATATCAATAGCAGCTCTTTTTGTGGTGGCAAAGAAATGGAAATTGAGGGAATGTCCTCAATTGGGGAATAGCTGAACAAGTTGTGGTATATGAATGTAATGGAATAATATTGTGCTGTAAGAAATGATGAGCAGGTGGATTTCAGAAAAACCTGGAAAGACTTAACATGAATTGATGCTTAGTGAAGTGAGCAGAACCAGGAGAGCATTGTACACAGTGATAGTAACACTGTGTGATGATCAACTATGATTGACTTAGCTCTTCTCAGCAATACAATGATCCATAACTCCAAAAGACTCATCTCAGAAAATGCTATCCTCATCCAGAAAAAGAACCATGGAGTCTGAATGCAAATCAAAGCATATTTTTTCACTTATTTTGGTTGGGTTTTTTTGTGGCTTTTCCCTTTTGTTCTGTTCCTTTTTTCAGAACATGACTAATGTAGAAATATGCTTAATATGATTGTACATGTATAACCTATATCAGATTGCTTGCTGTCTTGGGGAGTGGAGACAGTAGGGAGGGAGAAAAATTTGGAGCTCAAAATCTTATAAGAATGAATGTCAAAAACTGTCTTTACACATAGTTAGAAAAAACAAAATACTATTTACAAAACAGAATAAAAAATTGAAAAGAAAAAAAATGGCCATTTAGCAGTCTTTCAAACTATTTTATGTTCCAAAGAGGTTTAGCAACCAGCCTCCCAGAAAATAAGTTATACTGGATTCTGTTTAAATCATTCTGTTAATGCACACTGTACATTTCTCTCTTACAGAAATAAACTATATTTCCATACTGGATTAATGTTTATACATTAAGTACTTTTATTATTCCTCTTTGTGGAAACAACCATGAGCCTTAACCTAAGTCATGAGTAAAATTGTTTCCTGTGTCCCTGGGATTGGAGATTTTTATCAACCAATGAGTAAGAAGGAAGAACCTAATCCTCCTAATTAGAGGCCACATTTCTTCATAACTGAACTTAGTCACCATATCACAATGACTGGTTATGGTGCAGAGAGTAAGTAGTCCAGGACTCTAGCCCTTCTGGGCCTAACTTCAGTGTTTCTGTGGTAGGTAAAACTGCTCCTTAGTTCCACTACCATTGCTGGATACTTTAAGAAAGCCAGAGAAGGACATATTGTTCCCCTTTACTCCTCATGGCCAGTCAAATTTCAAACATCTGTGATACTATTTGTACCATATGATGTTAAGCATTGTGAGGGGACAGGAAGACTCTCCTTCCCTCAAGAAGCTAATGTTCTAGTTGGGAAGACAATACTAATACACATGAAACAAACAAAAAAATACAAAACTATAAGATTATTTTGATGAGGGAACACCTGAACCAAGGCCGCCCTCCATTATCGTTGGCTTTTGAGAGGTTGAGGCCCCAACAAACTGAAGATTGCCCTGTGTCATAACTAACAAATCTGCATCTACTCTCAGCTATTACATGTGATTCAGAGTTGCTTACTCCTAGTATACTCCTTGCTCCCTACTACTATACCCACACCTTTTCTTTGCTATTACCACTCAGCAACCTGTCTTCCTTTCAAAATTCACTCCATTCAATTATATCATCTGGTTCAGATTCTTTTTGATGCATCTCACTAGCCTCTTGGTCACTCTCCTTTCTTAAAGAATTCAGCACTTGGTTCACATTTTTTTCTTTGCTCACCTCTACCCCCTGTATTTATAAGATTTCAATATCCGTATTGATGTCTTATCACACCTAAGGCTCCCAGTTATTCCCCTGGTTTGTATTGGCACTCTACCTCAGTCACTCATGCGGATAGTCATACATTATATCTGATAACTCATAACTGTCTAATTTCCATGATTTTGAACTCTGAAATTCTCCTTTCTGGTAAAAATCTCCTATACTAACTTCCATTCCTACCCCTTTCATTCATTCTCTACTTCTATTGTAACAGGAATCTTATTCAACTCCAGGATCATAGTACTATTTGTGCTCAGTGTAATATTCAAATTATGTCCTCATCTAGTATGTTCTCTACCCATGGAGAACCAAAAATTGAGTAACAAAGGATTTACTTAGGATGGAATACCAAGTAAATGACAGTCAAAAAGTAAGCAATGGAATCAGTCTCAGTACCTCATCTCCAAACCATCCTTCCTTCCCATTCCTTCCCCCCCAATTAGGGATACTCTTTCATTGTTTTCCACTAGGAAAGAAACTACCAGGAAAACTCAAGGTAAGGAAAGATATGTGGAGGCCCTTTGTCTTGTGAAGTAATGTGGTATAGTGGAGAAATAGCTGGCCTCAAAGCCAGACTGACCTGGATTCAAGTACTGCCTTTGGCATATACTGGTGTGACCCTGGGGAAGTCATTTAAGCCCTTAGACAACTCTTTTTTTTTCAGGCAGTTGGGGTTAAGTGATTTGCCCAGAGTCACACAGCTAGTAAGTGTCAAGTGTTTGGTCTGAAGCTGGATTTGAACTCAGCTCCTCCTGTCTTCAGGGCTGGTGCTCTATCCACTGTGCCACCTAGCTGCCCCCTTAGACAACTCTTTAAAAGTTGCAGAAAGGTGTTAACCTGCCTTGATAAGGCAGGCTTCTTCTTCCGCCATTTCTCTATACTAATAAATCACAATCCCAGTCTCTATCTCTGTCCTAGCTACCTTAAATGAGAGCTAGAATACTTCTCTTGCTTATGTCCACTTAACATAGCTCAGTATGGGTGCCGCTTTTTCAATGAATCCTTCCCTTATTCTCCCAATTGTTACTGTCACCTTGCCTCTCAATTTATCTTGTATTATGTCAATGTGAATGTAACAACACCTGGAGAAGGAAATGGCAAACCACTCCAATATCTGCCAAGAAAACCTCAAATGGGGTCATGAAGAGTTGGACACAGCTGAAATGACTGAACAACCACAACGGTACTTGGGGGCAAATTATTCTCCACCCCCTTCCACCTTCATTCCCTACACCCATTATGAACTGAAAAATTGGAAGGAATATCTTTAGATCTGGGGACTGAATGGTAAGAGATTATGAAATCTCATTGGGAGCTAAAATAAATATGCTAAGCATCTTTTTCAGATGATCTTTTTCAGAGTTCAGACATTTTTTCTTTAATTTTCCTTATCCAGCAGATATAAGTGTCAATGAGAATAGAGGGTCAAAGAGACAGACATACTGTGGGAAAGGCAGCTTGAATGGGGCTTGAGGATTCCTAGATTCCACAGACTGGTTTACATCATCATTCACTGCAGACTGCCTGGATGGCAGCAACCATAGCAAAAGATATACTCAGTTAGTAGTGGATTTTCCCCCAAGGTCACCATAAAATCAAGTGGCTGAGGGAAGGTGGATTTTCTCATCTCAGTTTCTCTAACTTTTGCCCCCTCCCTCCTTTCAGACAGAGATTTAAATACAGATTGTCCTGTACCTTTTTAAGCTATTTTTGGTCTACTTTTGGTCTACTTTCTCTAGATAAATGATGGATTTCTTCCAATTGTTCTCTATAGCTAGAACTCTCCTTCTGATTCTTGGTGGCTTAGATATCACCTGGGGGTGAACAAGCACTCACTTTATATAAATAATTCCATAACATTCCAAAGAGGTCGAACCTTGGGAGCCTGGGACTTTCTTTTTTCTGCCTTTGGATTTAAGGTAGCCTATTGTGCTGTAAGGCATGTATGACTCCCTAAGAGAGTATAGTGTGCAGCCTCCTAAGATGAAGACTGAATTCCTCTCCAAATCCCCATGCAGATAAGGGTCCCCCCAGAAAGGGGATGGGGAGAGGGGAGCTTGAAGAGATGAAAGGGCAAGGACTAAAAATAAGGCCGTACTTAAAAGAGGAAGGGAATAAGAATTTTTTAAGGGCTTACTATGTGTCAGGCACGGTGCTAGGTACTTTACGAATCTCTCACTTGACATAACAACCTTGGAAGGTAGATGCTCTTATGATCTGCCTTTTACAGTTGAGGGAACTGAGACTAACAGAAAGGGCTTGACCATAGTCACATAGCTTGTAAGTGCCTGAGACGAGATGTGAATTCAAGTCCTCCTGACTCCAAGTACAGCGCTTGACTCACTATGCCGTTGAGCTGCTTCTAGGCAGAGATACACATTGCCTGGGAGGGTTCTGTTCCTGTCCCTTTCCAGATTGGGCAGAGGTCACCAACTAGTCCTATTTATTGTCCATTGCAACACTCAGTGGTTATGAGTACATATTGTAACATGTTGTGATAGTTTAAATAGATCATTTGACTATTTTTGACTCTTTGTCTTTGTCTCTCCTATTATTTGTCGCGCTGCCTAGAACAAAGCTTGTGTTGTGCTTAATGATTATTGTTTGCTGAATTCAATTGAGTTTAGCCCATGCATTTTCTCATAATTCTCATATTTTATTTTTTTTTCCTCCATTTGGACCACAGACAACTGTGGATTCTCTACCATTGCTGCTAGAAAACACAGAGGACTACTTCTACCTTTGGAAGTACTCTTTGGAAGTAACTTATCCAATCAATTTACTGAGTGTCTAATCTTAAGACGTTCAAAGTGTCATTGGAGGTACAAAGCTTATAACCAAATTAGGAAGACTCATGAAAAGGTAGCAACATTACAGGACAAGCATCAAAGGAATATGATAGAAAATAAATGTTATAGAATTTCATAGGTATGAGAGAACCTTTCTACATAGGCTAGTTATAGAGTCATAGGGCTTTAGATGTGGAAAAGACTTTAAAATTAGAATCTGGAGCCACACTCCTCTCTATAAGATGGACCATGAGAGCTGTTGAGAGTTTTTCTCAAGCTCTCAACAGTTTTTCCCCTACTCAAAGTCTTAGAACATTGAGTAATCGATCTCCACCAATGAGGTAAGTCCCATACAAATAGCCTTTGAGACACTAGGAATTTCTTCTTCTTCTTTTTTTTTTTTTAGGCAATTGGGGTTAAGTGACTTGCCCAGGGTCACACAGCTAGTAAGTGTCAAGAGTTTGGTCTTAGGCTGGATTTGAACTCAGGTCCTCTTGAATTCAGGACTGGTTTTCTATCCACTGTGCCACCTAGCTGCCCCGAGACACTAGGAATTTCTGTGGCTGCTAAAACTTATGAGTTGTTCCTAACCCTATTCTATTGCCAAAATTTACAAAATAACATAACGGAAAGAGAATAGCCTAAGATTGATTAAACAAAAAATATATAAAGTAGTGAAGTGGCAGGAAGGTTTCAAAGGTTAGATGACAAAGTTTAAATTTATGGAGAATTGGGAAAGCATTCCAGGTAATGGGATTAGAATGAGAAAAGAAGCATGTTCTGAACACAATGATTAGGCCTAGATAATTGTGTTATTAAAATAAAAAAGGTCATGGAGCATTTACTGACATAAGCAATTAGGACAATTAATCTAAATCTTAAGATTTTGACTTTATCTTAATGGAGAAGAGGAAGAGGAGAAAGAAAAAGAAAGACTAGGATGTAGTTAAAAGTGATGCGAGCAGTCAATCATGACTACAGAAGACTAATGATGAAGTCAGTCCTTCACCCGGGAGTAGACTCCGTGTAGAGAATAAAGCACACATTCTCAGACTCACACATTTTAGTTTTGACTGACTATAGTAATTGTAATTAGATATGGTCTTACTAGGGGAGAAGTAAAGGGAATTGTCAGTGGGAAGTGATAAATGGAGAGAGAGACAGAGAGACAGAGACAGGGAGGGAGAGACTCCATAAAACACTTTTTGTAGTAATACTAGTTATTTGGCTAATTATAGATGCCTGAAAAGGTTGTTTAAATAAATTCAAATTTATCACATTATTAGATACTGACAAACTGATGCATTTTGTGTATATAGGTACATCCTAATAATAATTTGTTTTCTGTAGCATTTCAGAAATGAAAGAAAAGCGTGCCATATGCCAACTTTGGGGAGGGAGTGTCTGGACCTTGTGGTATTATTAATGTAGAAATCACCTTCACCAGCCAACATGTCATTCTCAACTGAGGCCACCAAAGAATTTCCTGGGGGCACCAAGGATTTGGGATTTGCCTGTGGTTATTCAGTATGTTCCAAAATTAAGACTTAAATCTAAATCATTCTGACTGCAAGATTAATCCTCTATCCATGACAATATACTATTTCTTATGCCAACATTTAGACTGTGGAATTCCTAGCATTAACTTTTAGAGCCATTATGCAAATTGATATCCATTGTCAGAAAGAAAGAAAATCAAGATCAGGAAAGTCACTTACATTTTGGGGCCTTCAAATTCTTAATCTGGAAAATGAGGAAATTGAAATAGGGAATCTTTTCCAATTCTAATATTCTATGATACTGTGATTCTAAACTTAAATGAAAAAAAAAATAATAGCTAATATTTACATAGTACCTACTATAAGCCAGGCACTGTGTCAAGTGCTTTACAAATATCTAATTTGATCTGTACAACAACCTTGGCAGGTAAGCACTTTTATTACTCACATTTAACTGTTGAGGAAACTAAGACTCACAATGATTAGAGTCCAGATTTAAACTCAGGTATTCCTGACTCCAGGTCAAGTTCTCAATCCAATGTTCCACCTGACTTTACTTTTAATATTTTGACCTTCCCCTTTTATTTTCACGGGATCTCTCTTATTTGCCTTTTTCTTATTTTATTCTCTTATGAACTCTTCTCCTCCCTTTTCCCCTCCCTATTCCATTTGTTTTCTACAGTTAATACAGATTAGGGTATTCTACCCAGGACAGGGAAGTATCTGGAAGAAATAAACATTAAAAAGGCACATAGAAAATAGAAATCAGATTTTTCTTTTTTTTTTGTGAGGCAATCGGGGTTAAGTGACTTGCCCAAGGTCACACAGCTAGTACGTGTCAAGTGTTTGGTCTGAGGCCAGATTTGAGCTCAGGTCCTCCTGACTATCCACTGTGCCACCTAGCTGCCCAGAAATCAGATTTTTCAAGATTTTACAAGTCTTATTTACTTGCCAGCAGAATATAGAATGAAATAAACATTAAATTCTAAGGTTGTTTTTTTTCTAGCCCAAAGATTGAATGGAGAGGAAAATATAAGTTTATTTTCAACTTTTAGCTTTAATGAGACATAAAAATAGAGTATTTAAAAATAAACTCTCAAATACATTTGAGATATATTATGATCATTCTGGCACAGCAACAAGTATTATTTTGTCCAGAGGTTCCCTGGCAAATTTAATTAGAGACTTGAGACAATTACACAGATACTATAGGGCAGTGGCGGGGAACCTATGGCCTCAGTCAAAGGGCCATATTTGAGAACCACATGTGGCCTCAAGGCTGCAGGTTCCCCACCCCTGCTATAGTGGAACAAAAGGCTAAGCCACTCAAGCAAAAGCAGGTGTTTTGCTTAAGTTATAACAACCTTACTTGTCCACTTAGTGGTGTAAAATTTGTTTTCTTTTCTGTCATTTCAAAATGATCATGCATAAGGGAAACCAAAGAATTTAACATAGTGCTTGACACATAGTAAGCACTTAATACATACTCAGTTGCTTAAAAGATTTATAATATTGTGAGAGGAATAATATTAATTTCCTTGCAACAAAAGTCAAACCACAAAAGATTTAAAACACACCCAGTCTGATTAAAAGTTTCTGGAACTTTAATGCAACTTGTCATCATATAGTAAATTTTATTTCCTTGTTTTTGTGCACCAAAAGAAAACTAATTAAAAACAAAATTAAAGATAAAGGTAATTAAAGTCAAGATTAGTGTATGAAATTAAATGATTAAACCCTTCATTAATTCCTTCATAATACTGGAAAGCACATCTTTAATGTGCTTCAGGTACTAATGATCTCAACAATGTTACTTAGGCAAACAAAGTAATTATAGAGTACCATTTTTTATTATTTCAGAAAAAAATCTCACTTTTAACTATTCTAGATTAAAATGATCATTCAAATTATAATACATTGGAATCAAATCTCATTTTCAACACATAAACATTTGGGATCAAGATATAATTATTCCAATACTCCAAGGAATCATGATCTCATCATTATAGTCTCTTCACTGATGTATATCATAACTCATCGATGGTTGTCCTTCCAGAGATTTTCCATGTCCTTCCACAGATTCACCTCTGATGGTCTGAATTAGGGTCACTCATTGGGACAACTGGAATAAGGGCTTTCTGTGTAAGTATGAGAAGTTTTAAAATGAGAAGAATTGATCAGTTTCTCCTACCCATTTCAATTCCTAAACTTGGCAGTGGATGCATCCCAAAATCAATAATAATGTGGTAACCTAGCATGTGTACTAGAGATAAGCATGGAGAAAGCCTATGTTGAGGACTTGTGTCCAAAAGAAATTTTAGAGCAAATTAGAGGAAGATGTTGTATTCTTCCATATCTCAATCAATCAAGCAATCAATACAAATTTATTAAGCATCTGCTATATGCCAGCCCTGTGCTAAACACTGTGGATACAGATACAAAAAGAAAGACAATCTCTGCTCTCCAGGAGCTCACAATCTAAAGATATAATCTAATATCTGCATCCAGATTGAAATGATGTGATGCTGTGGGGCCACTAAACTTTAAATGGGCAGCTAAATGAAACAGTGGATAGAGTGCCAGGCTTGGAGCCAGGAAGACTCATCTTCCTGAATTAAAATCTGACTTTAGACACTTACTAGCTGTGTGACCCTGGGCAAATCATTTAACCCTGTTTGCCTCAGTTTCTTCATCTGTAAATGTGCTGGAAAAGGAAATGTAAACCAGTCCAGTATCTTTGCCAAGAAAACCCCAAATAAGGTCATAAAAAGTCTGACATGACTGAAAAAGGATGGCACAACAACAAAAGCTTTGCATTAAGATCCTAGCTGGCAAATATTAAAAACCGTATATTAACACTATATTTTATTGTATTTTTATTTATTTTGTTAAATATTTCCCAATTGTATTTTAATGTGGCCAGATGCCTGCCTTTTTTGCCCTCCCTGCTTTAAGCTACTTCACCGGTCCAATTTCTAGCTTATAATGCATTTCAACAACTTCATGTCCACATGCTCCTTTTCATTGTTCTTTAGAAATCCTCAACTTTAATTTTTCAGAGACTTCAGTGTTCCTCAACTTGTAACCATACAACATGATCACAAGAATAGTTGTATTCAAAAGATGTACCTTTGTGTCATGGAGAAGTTCAGGGTCTCTAAAAGAACTTATCTTTTTTCCAAAACGTAATTCATTCTGCTCCCTGCCTCTTCATGATCAATTCTAGGCCTGGTTCTTTTTCTTTAACAGTGTCTCTAAGATTTATATATTTAACACAACACTTGGTATACAATAGGCACTTTATAAATATCGATGGATGGATGGATGGATGGATGGATGGATGGATGGATGGATGGATGGATAGATGTCTTGCTCTGCTGCCTCACTGTGATATAAAGGTGTCTCTGCATACTTGAAAGCCATGCCAGTGGAAAATTAGGTCTGACAGCTTGAGCTCTACCCCAAACCCCTCTAAATATGAGTAAAAATGACTCTAAACAAATTCTAGAGATGCAGAATCCACAAAAAGACAGAGTGAAACAAATTTCCAGCCCAAGACAACCTGGATGGTGGACAGGAAAGGTCTATTACACCAGTCTGGGAGAGGAGCATAGTTGAGTGTGGGCCACGCAGGCAAAGACCAGGCCTCAGAGAACCTGGAGCAGGCCTCAGGGGACTGAATTACAGGCAGCTGTGGTGGTTTCCAGACTTCTCAGCCCACAAACACACCAAAGACAACTCCAGGTCAGCGGGAAAGGTCTGTTGGACCTGGGTGAGAGAAGATCATGGTCTAGCCCCCATCCTGGCACAGCCCTGGGGCATCAGCTGCTTCCATAGCTCTCAGCCCACAAATGGTGGGGGACTAAGCAGCTGATCAGGGGGGGATTGCAGGAATCTCTTTGCTGGCTCTGAGAGAAGATTCTCTTGCTTTTCCCATGCTTGGATCTGAATCCAGTCCTAGGTGATGGTCCTGGGGCAAGGAGGAGCACTGGCATAGCAGAACTTGTGGCAGCAGTGGAGAGGGAACCCTCCTCTCATTTCCAGGGCAGAAAAGAGTGCTTGTGGTCACTCACAGGCCAGAGCACATGCCAGGAGAGGAATAAATATCTCTCCTTTGATCATACCACCTTGGAAGAACTGAAAACTTACAGGTCCCTAGAAGTATCTCTGAAAACAGCTGCACAAAACCTCTGAAGCTTGGGACAGTACATCTTTCACACTAGAAGCACAGCCTACCTTAACAAAGAGTTAAAAAGTCAAGAAACTGACTGGGAAGATGAGCAAATAGAGGAAAAAAACTCAGACTATAGAATCTTACTTTGGTGACAAAGAAGATCAAAACATACAACCAGAAGAAGACAACAAAGTCAAAGCTCCAATATCTAAAGCCTCCAAGAAAAATACGAATTGGTCTCAGGCCATGGAAGAGCTCAAAAAGGATTTTGAAAAGCAAGTAAGAGAAGTAGAGGAAACATTGGAAAGAGAAATGAGAGTGATGCAAGAAAATCATGAAAAATGACTCAACAGTTTGCTAAAGGAGACCCAAAAATACTGAAGAAAATAACACCTTAAAAAATAGCCTAACCCAAATGGCAAAAGAGGTCCAAAAAAGCCAATGAGGAGAAGAATGCCTAAAAAAACAGAATTGGCCAAATGGAAAAAGAGGTCCAAAAGCTCATTGAAGAAAATAATTCCTTCAAAATTGGAATAGAGCAAATAGAAGCTAATGACTCTATGAGAAATCAAGAAATTATAAAACAAAACCAAAAGAATGAAAAAATAGACCACAATGTGAAATATCTCATTGGAAAAACAACTGACCTGGAAAATACATCCAGGAGAGATAATTTTGAAATTATTGGACCACCTGAAAATCATGGTTGAAAAAAGAGCCTAGACATCATCTTTCAAGAAATTATCAAGAAAAACTGCCCTGATATTTTACAACCAGAGGGTAAAATAGAAGTTGAAAGAATCCACTGATCACCTCCTGAAAGAGATCCCCAAAGTAAAACTCCTAAGAATATCATAGCCAAATTCCAGAGTTCCCAGGTCAAGGAAAAAATATTGCAAGCAGCCAGAAAGAAACAATTCAAGTATTGTGGAAACACAATCAGGATAACACAAGATTTAGCAGCTTCTACAGTAAGGGATTGGAGGGTGTGGAATATGATAGTCTGGAGGTCAAAGGAACTAGGATTAAAACCAACAATCACCTACCCAGCTAAACTGAGTGTAATCAATGAGGGGGAGAAATTGATACTCAATGACTTAGAGGAATTTAATGCATTCTTGAGAAGCCAGAGCTAAATAGAAAAACTGACTTTCAAATACAAGACTCAAGAGAAGCGTGGAAAGGTAAACAGGAAAGAGAAACATAAGGGACTTATTAAAGTTGAACTGTTTACATTCCTACATGTAAAGATGATATTTGTAACTCATTAGACTTTTTATTAAGGTAGTTGAAGTGAATAAAGATAGATAGATAGATAGATAGATAGATAGATAGATAGATAGATAGA